>NC_041384.1:662100732-662303665 GCF_002162155.2 Triticum dicoccoides
ATTTTCATCTAAGAAACAGGTACAATACAACATACAACAGCAAGAAACAGGTGCATTCAAACGGCCTCACATACCAAATTACTTTCCCTTTCAATACACACTCTTTGTGAGCTTGTCATAGTAAAAACAAAATGGAAAATACATGAAACGAATGGGAAGCAAATAAAATAATTACATGATTTATAATTATATATAGTACAAACCAATTGAAGTCTATAAGTGCAGCTCTAAAACCCAAGTATTGAAACTTCAATGGGAAGAGCATACATAATATTAGAGACAAACCTAAAAAAATATGGATCCCATGGTTACCTTGGAGGAAAAAAATCATATGAAGCTTTATATTCCAAAATCATCGATCTCTCCCTTCCGAAACACATCAAACAGAACCTGTATAACATAACTACTCCCTCCGTCCGGAAATACTTGTCATCAAAATGGACAAAAAGGAATGTATCTAGAATTAAAATACGTCTAGATACATCTCCTTTTATCCATTTTGATGACAAGTATTTCCGGACGGATGGAGTACTACATACAACTATCTTATTTTTGCATTGGCGGATTCCTCAAAATCATAGTACAGAGCTAGCAAGAAAAGATTATACACACTATGTAATAATCATGATTTTGAGAAATCTGAAAGTTAGTAAAACAAAAAATACAAATGTATTAGGAAATATCAGTAGTCAGTCATCATACCTTTGCTTGAGCATGATACACATTACAATTAGATATACCAGGCAAGTAATCTTAAATTCATCGCTTAGTTTATTCATAAGAAACAAACATTACTTCACCTGAATCATCTCCACCAGAAACATAAACAAAATCCATTGACTAACATGGGGTGCCATAAAAAATACCTGTAACGCCTCCTCTTAACATCAAACTGAACTTGTTGCATGGTAGTTGATGGTAGATGTAGAGAAAGCAAGCTTGCTGCAGAGTGCTATTGATAGAGATGCAGGGTGCCATTGAAGGAGATGCAGACCAGTTGGTTCTGTTCCGCTCCATACAACGCAGTCTGGTGATCTATAGTAGAACATAGAAAACACATTTTTTTTCTTGAATCTGACATTGTACATCAAGCCAAATTAGTGGGGCATCTGTGATAAATCCAACAGGCTGGAGTACACACGCTCTCTGTCGCCGTCGTCTTCCTCTCCGCATCAATCTCCGCCACCCTCAGGACACAGATTTCTCCAACACGCTCGTAGGCGCAACACCAAACAGGTGATGCTCGTGGTTCGCGGCTAGTAAAAGCAGAGGTGCGCACCAGAGGCTGGCCGGGTGGTGCGAAGATGTGTGCAACGGTACAAGGATGGCTCAGCAGCAGGGTAGACAGGGCACAGGTGGCCAGCCCGCCGCTCGGTCCCCAGCCCGCATGGCCGCGCGGGACTCCCGCACCGACGGCAGCCCCAAGGGCCTCCAAGCCGAGGCTCGACCCGGCACGGGGGAGGGGCTGGCCCCGAGAAGAGGGGAGCCGGCATATCCATCGGCCGGGAACTGGGCAGCGCCCTCCATCGTCGCCGTGGGAGGGGCTGGCCCCAAGGAGCGGGGAGCCGGCGAATCCGTCAGCCAGGAGCTGGGGCGGCGCCCTCGATCATCGCCGTCGTTTGGGGATGGAGGTGGAGATGAGATCGACGAGGCAGGGTCGTGCAGGGCGGTCATGTTTTTTCTTTTCTCTCTTCGGTACCGGTTTGGGTCTGACATATGAGGGGACTGCGGGTGCAATTTCTATAAAATAGGAAGGCCTATTTGTAAAAATGCCGCAACGGTGAACCCAGAGACTCAATCCATGCTTTATTATTAGGGATAGATAATTATTCAGTTTGCATACATTAAAATTGCCTTTGAAATATATGGCCAGTATCATCTATCGCGCGGGAAAAATCCCGCCCTTTCCTATTTAATGGGGTTTGTATCGATGGATCGTGCGAAACAGCAAAACTATAGTACTATAGAGTACTAGTGACAATTCACTGGGCCGTCGTGTCGTCTACTCCTCCGTCGTAAGAGTGGAGCGCTCGCTTTCATAAATCCTCTAGTCCCTTTCGCCGACATGTGGGACATCAAGCTACCGGGTCCACGTGCCATACCGGAATACAGTGCAGAGCAGCTGGGGTGAAGCACCCCAGTCATGGCGCCGGTGTAGTAATGAGCAATGAGGCGTCAACTCACAAAGTTGCACCTTTCCCGCAGTTAAGTTAGAGGGACGAAGCAACCATCATTTCACTCGTTGCTGAATCTGCTTCTCCCTCATCTTCTTCAACTTAACCACGTGTTGCTTCTGCCGTTGTTCTGCCTCATGTGGGACGCGGATCGGCTTGGTAAAGCACTGGCACATGGGACCGCATGTTAGCAAACCGCCAGGACAACATCCTCCGAAAATAAGAAGCCTAATCCTAGACTTACAAAGGGCTACGTAGCTTCTACATATACTTTCCATCTAATCTATATATGCCCCCTTGATTTCCAGGTGGGGTGGGCCTAATCCTCTCCTTTAATACAATCAAATAGTCCCACATCACATCAGTTTGTAACTATACGTAAACCATTACGTGGATGTAGCATTGCTCAAATAAGAAACCTCCCCCGCCATCTGCGTGGCAAAATCACCTCCTTTTTACTAATCTTGATTCTATAATTTTTTAGATCAATATAATTGAGATTTGTATAGATAGCACACAGGAGCAAAACCAAGTGGTACGGTTAAGGGCATCCACAATGTGTAGCCAAATGTGAAAATAGCTTTTGGCATCGTGGGAACCATTATGGACGGTGTTGCCAAAGCCAAAAAGATGGAACCAAAGCTCCCTAATTGATTGATTGAAGGAATAGAAAAATGCAACGTCTCTCCTCTTTCTTCCATGCTTGGACGCATGTAGTACAGTATAGAGCACAGAGTCTACTCCCGTGTCCCTTCTATCACAAATCACAAAGCAGTGAGGCGTCAAATCACAAAAGCACGGATGAAGCAACCATCATTTCACTCTTCGCTGACTCCGCTTCTCCATTGTCTTCTTCGAGAAACCATCTCACCGCACTAGTACTCCTAGTAGTACTCCCTCCGATCCTTTTTTGTCTGCGTCTAAGAAAATTTCGTTTCCCCTGCAATGCTCTGCACATTGGCATTTTTTCGCTGCTCTTTCCAACCGGGCCCTCCACCCCTTTCCACCTCATGCGTGCTTGCATTAATCCCATCTCTCTTTACCATGTGCTTCGCATCTTCCCAAGGCAGAGAGATCTGCTTGCATGCAGAAACAGGAGAGAGAGCGAGAGGCGCATGCGTGCAGAGAGATGGACAGGGGAGAGAGAGACGACATGCATACAAAGTCTGAGCCAATCTCGCATGCAACCATGGTCTCCTCAGATGAATCCAGGGGCAAAACAGTCCATTTTTTTGCTCATTGCTCCTCTCCTTGGTATACGGGCTGGGCCTTAGACACAAAGAAAAAGGACCGGAGGGAGTACTAGTAAAGGACTTCCTGGATGCAAATAAGGCGGTTGTCTCGGCTTGCAGGCGGCACTTGCGAACGACTTACCGTGGTCTCCCTCAATGGTGTTCTCCGTCGAACCCACTTCGCCAAACCACCCAAAAAAAGATATCGTCGACGTCACCGCAATGGGGAAGGAAGTCAAATATAGTTACTACCTCCATTTTTTTGTACACAAGGCCGGTATATCAAAATTACAATTTGCAAAGGGCCACTAACACTAATCGAGGCAAAATTGATGGGGTTAGCAACCAAGGACATTAATATCCCCTGCATGCATGCGGAAGTGAGAAGGTTGGTTTGCATGGCGAGGAGTGAGATGGTTAGCTCTTTGGTATTTGGAGAAAAATACGCATTAATTGACACGTGAAACGAGGATTTGTATCGATTAAATCCCGCGAAGGAAAACCCCGCCTTTCTTTTTTAACACTAGACTCCTAGTACGTACGTACTTATCCTGTTTGGGTCTAGGTCTTGCATTGCCAAACTTCGCCACACATTTTTTCCAAGCTTGCCTAAAGTTTTCAAAATGAGAAGAGGTACACTTGTGCACGGCTGTCGCGGTCTCACCGCACCCTCACACGGTCGCTCCTGCACGCCGCGGTCGCACCGCACCCTCACACAGTCGCTCCTGCACGTCGCAAACCCAACCAAGGGAACGCACCCTCACTGACATGTGCTGTCGCATGTCAACAAACCAAACTCAGCCGTCCTATCGCTGACACATAATTTTCATTCATAGAGTATGTTTATCCAACCGCATGTTGGGGAGTATCCGTACAGCCCGTGCGGTGGTCTGTTGGGGAAGAAGAAGAGGTGAGGAAGAAGGAATGAAGGGTTAGGAGACGTAGGATATTCATCCAACCCCCTGAAATGGTAGACTGACCCAAGTCAGGCGACTTGCATAACAAATATATGTTTTTACACAGCAAAAGATCCATAAAAACAACAACATAAAGAAAAACCATCACTGCTCGCGAAAAGAGACGGCCTCGTCGTCTTTGGCTGCCGGCGCGAACCAGCCATCGCTGCCGACGTGTGTCTCCGCACCGTGGTTGTCCTCGGCCTCTAGCTACTTGTTCAAGCGGAGCGTCCGGGCGCTCTGCACGGACGAGAGCACAACCCGGTTCAAGTCGAGGACGTCCGGTTCCGCCTGCAGGAGGGCCTTGATGGCAGCGGCATCCGCGCGCTCCGCGTTGAGTCGAGCCTCCGCCGCCCGGTTCAAGTCCAGGACGTCCGGTTCCACCTACAGGAGGGCGTCGATGAGAGCGGCATCTGTGTGCTCTGCGTCGAGTCGAGCCTCTGTCGCCCGGTTTAAGTCCAGGACGTCCGGTTCCGCCTGCAGGAGGGCCTCGATGGAAGCGGCATCCGCGCGCTCCGCCTCAAGTTGAGCCTCCGATGCCTGGTTCACATCCACGACTTCTGGTTCCGCCTGCAGGAGAGCCTCGATGGCAGCGGCATGCGCGCGCTCCACGTCGAGTTGATCCTCTGCCTCCCGGTCCTCCTTTAGTATCGCCATGTTGAACCGCTGGTCCGCCTGCACCATGGGGGACTCGGACACCGGCACGAAGTCGACGTCCATCGTCTCATACCCATCGGGGGCCTTCTGCGCCGTGACCTCCGCCATGAACATTGGATCGGCTTCCTCCTCCTTGTAGCTTGGCTCCAGAGAACTCGGGGATTGGCTTGTCACAAAGCGAGCTTGGGAATGGAGGTCTATGGCGCCAACAGTCGCCACAATTTCTGCGCGGCGCTCCGGCGTCAGCATCTTGTAGTAAGTGATCTTGTAGCGCACCATGGCTTTCCGGCGAACTAGGGGACGCTTGATGCGGGCTAGGGGATCGAAAGGTGGGGGAATGGGCTGGAGATTTGGTGTGGTTCTGGGAAGTGGCTGGCGTAGGCCGAGCAGCGAAGGTTCTGCTGTGAATAGTGGTTCCGGTGACGACTGGTCAATCGGTTTTGACTGTACATCGCTCTTGCCGCGTTCGCGTTGCAGCCCGGCACGCTGGACCCTCCATGTCGCTTACCGAATGGAACACACTTCGTCTTGCATTTTCGCTTGCTTGTGGGACCGCAGTTGAGGGCAAACCGACGTCCCTCCCCCTCCCCCGCCCGTGTCATTTATTATACCACCACTCCCTCCGTTTTATGCGGAGTAAATAAAAACAGAGGTAGTATACTACGGATGAGGATCCCCTGACGTGGCCGAACCCATTGAGTAACTGACATGCGGGGCCTAGCAAGCATGGGGTCCGCCAGTAAGTGACTGAAAGGGAGGGTAAGGCAGGGATACCTACGTCAGAGGATCCACTTCCGCTATACTACTTTGACCAAATGTTAGAGTAATAATATATGACATGCAACTTACACAAATGTTAGAGTAATAATATATGACATGCAACTTACACAAACCATACAGGGTCTAATGCGTTTTTCGAGGCTAACTTTGACCAAATGTTAGAGTAATAATATATGACATGCAACTTACACAAATCATACGGTCAAATTTGTATGTGAAAGGAGTTTCCAATGATATAATTTTCACATTATACATCTCATGTACTATTAATCTTGTCAATAGTCAAATTGGAAACCATCTCGAGTACAAATCTAGGACTACGTACGAATCTAACGATATTGATTGGGCGTTGTTGAATGTTGATACCTTTTTGATCAAAGTAGAGATACTTTGACTACACATAAAACTTATATGTAAACTAGAAATGATAGGAGGGAGTATATTGTACGTTCAAAAATGAAACGAACATTGAATACTCTTTATATATGATTTGCGGATGCTATGATCACCGGTTCAAAATTTTGAATCCATCTTAGGTATCACGTGCCCCCACTCGTTCCCTCTTGATTTCATCTCGGGGTCCGGAGATCTATTGAAAGAGGACTAGGGTGGGTACATGTGAATGATACTCGGCAGAATGTTCAAATGAGGCATGCGGGAGGATGGACTCGACTGGAGGGCGACATGATCGATGGAGAAGAGGGTTGGAGAGGAATGAGAAATAAGCAAACGCCACATGATTATACTTGAACGACTCAAATAAACAATAAGTTGTCTCGCTTGGCCTACATAGTGAAAGGCCTAATGCGTAACATGGAGCACTGACGCTCGAATATGGCCGGGAAAACAGGGAAACCGACATGTGGGGCACACCCATCGGGACGACGTAGCGCAGACTAGTCCACTGGAGCAGCTGGCCCACAACTTCCTCGCCACCGACAACCGTTCATGTGGGTCGTTGGGGCCAACAACGGGGCGCAGCTCCAGCACCGCCTCTGGACACGGCGACCGCGGTGAGCGACACGCTCATATAGTAGCTAGACACGGTCGGTTTCAGTGTGCCGAGGGTGGCGTTAGTGCTGTGGCACGACCAACGGTATGTTTGGTTTGTGCCCAAGGTTGCCCCATCAAAGCATTGGGTAGCCAAAATTTTGGTTGAGGTATTGGTTTCCCATGATTTGGCCGACATTGGCAAGAAAAATGAACTAGAGTTGGCTAGAGTTCATTGGCATGCCAAAGAAATGGCAACCATCCAAACAAAGACCAATCTTTGGGTCATGAGCAAAATTTTGGTTGAGGTATTGGTTGCCCATGATTTGGCCGACATTGGCAAGAAAAATGAATTAGAGTTGGCTAGAGTTCATTGGCATGCCAAAAAATGGCAACCATCCAAACAAAGACCAATCATTGGGTCATGACCAAAATTTTGGTAATCCAAACACACCCCAACACCCGACTCACCGAGGATGCACGGGGCGCCGCGACGCGTCCGCGGGGTGGTGTAGCATGGCCAACTGCATCCTCTGGACCTGAGACCGTGCCGGGTCGTCTTGCTTTTTCAGTGACATGCGGGGATCACATGTGAGCAAAGCGCATCTCCAATGTTGCCACGACCGCAGCTGATTACCCTGGCACACCAAAACCCTCATCCCTCGCGCCATCGCGCTGTGCGTTCCCAGTCGGCGCCAGCTGCCCGCATTCACGCCGTCCGTTCATACGTCGTCGTTAAGAGGCTCGGTGCCCGAGGAACCAACTCCGACGACTTAATGATGCACCCGGACGCTTGGCCTCACCGGAATGCGCTACTTAAAGCTGCAACGCCCAGCTAACCTCCACACCATAGCGCATCGTCCTCCTACAAGTGCGAACGCTCTGCGGGAGAGCTTGTCATCGGGGATGAAGGTCGAGGTCGCCGCCCTCACTCAAGTCGCCTCTTGCGACAAAATAGCGGCGTAGCCGGACGCGGACGCGACCGCACAAGCGGTGGCCACACTGGCGGCCGAGGACGGTAGCACCATCAGCCACGCGTCCTACTTGCCGCCGTCCAACGTCCGGCACCGCCGAGGTCGGGGACTCCTCCGAGGATGAGTAGGGCATGGGAGGCGGCAGGGCATGGTGTGACAACTGGCTGGTCCGTATCCCGTGTTCTACTCTACCTCGCCGGAGACCACACCTTCACTTCACGGGTCTTGAACCCCGCCCCCGTACATAGAGATCGCAGATGGAGGACGTCGGTCGCCGCCATAGAATAGGTTTATGGTCGGGTTTCTTTTATTTTTTTGTCATATAAAAGTTCAAAATGTAATGAAAATCTGCCGTGTTTGCATTAATCTCGGCAGGTGTATATGAACTTTCACAAAAATATACATATTGTAGGAGTACTAGCAAGATGCCCGTGCGTTGCATGAAAGATCAAGATCTTGTGGGAGAAAATGATGAACGAGGGAAAGCCTTATCTGCAAATGTGGAGAGGAGTGCGGGTAAATTGTCATAGTTTCCTTCCTATCCGTTAGATATAGATCGGACGGCCTATATTGCAGGATGACAGGCACACCATCATCACCGACTCTGCTTTTTATTAAACCGAGACAAATCTAACATGCGAAGTAAAATAAACACATAGGGTCTATACATACACAAATTGTCTTAGGCACTCCAATAGTACATCCACTACACATTCACGCATTTCACATCTTTCTACATCTACGGGAACCTACGAAAGGGTTAACGTAAATTGCCTCTCTCTCTCCTCCTCTAATTTTCATTGTGGTGGGCCCCTCCCTCCCCCAATATACAATCAACAGCTCACACGTTTTAGATTACGTTAATTACGTAACTGGGATTACGTAGGTGTAGCATTACTCGTCCTAAAAAACCCAACTAAGCCAACCTCCCAGCATATCGTGCGGGAAAAGACCCGGTCGCGTCGTTTTAGTCGGGATTACCGGATTACTAATAGTAGTATCGATGGATCGCGTGAAGCAACAATTTTTTTGAGGGGGCAAAGCACCTGGTTTAAAAGGAAAAAAGGCGGTACACTCACAACACTCCTGTCGCGGTCGCATTGCACCCCACACACGTTCGGTCCTGCACACGGCTCACGCAAACGGAACGCGCTCCGGCTTGCCTCTTCACTAACACGTGGGACTGCACTTGGAGAAACCGACCATGCGCCAAACTCCCCCCCCCCACACCCAAAAATCCCCTCCAAATCCGATTCAACCGCCCTTCATCCAACTAGCCAATAATATTCCCCAAACCCCCCTCCCCCCTGTCCCACTCCACTCCATTCGCTCCGCCAAAGCCGCCCTCCCCGCTGCGCGATACGTCGGCGCCGCGGTTCGGAGATCCTCTCGCTCCCACAGTACGCTCTCGTAGACTGCCGTCCTCTAGCCGCGCCGCCACCTCTGGCTACGTTCTTGTGGAGGCGCACGATGGCCAGCGCCGCCACCGCTGGCGACGTTCGTGTGGAGACGCACAGCGGTCAGCTTCTCCCACGGTACGCGCATTCTAGACTGAGGCCCCGTTCATGTCGTTGTAGCGCTGAATGTTAGCTGATAGACGCTGTTAATCTCACTATTTGCCGAAGTAGTTTACTGTCAATATGCTCTTCTTAATAAGCTTCCTTGCCCTGTTCTCCACTCAATCTTCTTAGCTGAGATGGCATGCCAAGGCCGATTAGTTGCTAAAATGTCATGCCATATATTTATTGTGACGTAGATTGCCATGGTCTAATAGCCAATCTGTTAGGTGAAATATCTCTACACCATTTTATACTCGATCTTTGTTGTTGCGATGGCCTTCGATAGTTCGATGGCTGTGTGCTCAGCCTCATTGACTACTGAAACAACCTACCATAATTTGGCACTCAAATCTATTTGCTGAATTAGATTTACATATATTTCGTTACTTAGATCTGCTCGTCCAAATATCTTGCCATAGCTTTAGACATCGACCTTGGTATTTTTTTCTGGACTTCATAAAAAAGCATATATGTTTTTCCTGTAATATCTAGTAGAAGAACTAATTTGTAGTCTAACAAATGGACAGGACTTGGATAACTTCTGCTTGAAGATTCTTCGTTGCATATGTCCAGGGCTTGAAAACTTCATGAACTTTATCAGAGCTGAGTATGGTGGTCCGAAATCAGATGTGCTCTGCCCGTGTAGCAGTTGTATGAATTCAGTTACAAGACCCCAATCAACTGTGCAAAATCATCTACACTTGTATGGGATGTCGGTCACATATACTAGGTGGGTTCATCATGGTGAATCTGTGAACGTCAATGTTATTGACTACGTGGAAGCAGCAGATCACCATCTTGATATGCCTGATGCTCAGGTGGAAGAGGAGGACGAGGTGGTGGTGGCAGAGCCAGTGAGTTTGACCAACATTGAAACAATGCTATGAAATGTTCGTGCATTCCGTGAACTTTCACCTACAAAAGAAAAATGGTGGGCCCGCATGTTGGAACAATGCAACGTTGCTGTCCCCCAGGAAATAAGCTGTCAGTATTCTCAGCTATGGTCATCTTTCTTCAGGTGAAGACATCTGAGCGGATGACCAACAAATCATTCGATGCGATGTTGGCTGCTTTCCGCAAATCTTTCCCAGATGCATTTGAGCTGCCACACACCTACAGTAAAATGAAGAATTTCCTTCATGCAGTTGGAATTGGATATGATATGATCCATGTTTGTAAGAATAATTGTGTTCTGTTCCGGAAGGATTATGCCAACTTAAGTGAATGCCCGAAATGCAAATCATCAAGATGGAAAGATGGCGATGCTGTGAAGAGGATTCCTCATAATGTTCTGAGACATTTTCCAATTACACCAAGATTACAGAGGTTGTTTCATGATGCTGAAACAAGAGAGGATGTACTGTGGCATTCTAGGAACCAGGAGTACAGAGATCAGAATGTAATGAGCCATCCATCTCATGGTAGTGAGTGGGAAAGCTTCAATGATACACACAAAGAGTTTGCTGCTGACCCGAGAAACATTAGACTTGGCTTAGCTTCAGATGGATTTAACCCATTTGGCCACCAGAGCGCCACATATAGCATGTGGCCAGTGCTTGTTATCCCTTACAACATGCCTCCAAATGTCTGCACCAAAGAATCAAACTACATGATGGCCTTGCTCATCCCAGGTCCAAAAAGTCCTGGAAAGGATTTTGATTTATTCATGGAGCCTCTTGTGGAGAAACTTCAACAGCTATGGAAGGGTGTTCTCACTCGGGACCTATATAGAAGCCCACCAGCTGATTTCTTTCTGCGTGCTGTTATAATTTGGTGCATCCATGATTATCCGGATTTGGGCACTATGTCAGGGCGAATGACACATGGTTACAATGCATGTGTTCACTGTGACAGGAATCCGCTGTCATACGCAATACTTAGCAAGATCTGTTACATCGGACACCGCCGTTTCCTTGCCAAGGACAAGTCGCATCCTAGAAAATACCGAAGACATGTGTTCAATGCAAAGCATGAAAACCGTGATGCGCCAAAGAGGCTCACCGCCAATGAGTTGCAAGTGGAATTAGAGAAGGTCGGGCATATTACACCAGGAAACCATCCTGTTAATGGTAGCGGGAAAAGGAAGTGTGGCAGGGTAGAAGAGAGATTATTGTTTACCCACAGGTGCACTTTGTGGGACTTGGAGTATTGGAAAGATTTGGATCTGCGGCATAATCTTAATGTGATGCACATCGAGAAAAATATATCTGACAGCATTATCGACACACTTCTTAATATTGAAGGCAAGACGAAAGATACCTGAAAATCTAGGATTGATTTGACACACCTGGGTACTAGAAAGGATTTGCAGGTGCAAGATGAAGGTAAACCACGGGATATGGCACCAGCTGTGTACGTCTTGGACAAGGTAAAAAGAAAAGAATTCTGCGAGGTCCTGTCACGTGTGAGATTCCCACATGGATTTGCTTCCAACCCTGAAAGGAGAGTCAGTGCAGATGGAAACAAGGTACAAGGGTTGAAAACTCATGACTGCCACGTCCTACTTCAAAGGGTTTTACCTGTTATCCTTAGAGGATTGGGTCACCTTGACTTATACAGAGCAGTTGCAGAGTTGGGACAATTCTTAAGGGAACTCTGTAGTAGGAATATCAGGATATATGCTTTGGAGCATCTTAGAGACAAGATACCAACTATCCTATGCGACCTTGAGAAGATATATCCTCCAGCCTTCTATGATGTGATGGTGCATTTGACTGTTCATCTACCTGATGAGGCACTACTTAGAGGTCCAGTACAGTATGGCTGGATGTATCCTATTGAAAGGCGGCTAGGCACTTTCAAGGGCTATGTTAGGAATAGAGCTAGACCCGAGGGTTCCATTGCAGAGGCCTACATTGCTACAGAAGCGTTGACATTCTGCTCAAAATACATTGAAACAGCTGATCAACTTAGCAAAGAGGTCGGCAAAGACAATCTCGGGCTCAATGTTTTCTATTATTCTGTTCGAGTTACAGGGAAGAGTCGACAAGAGGACAAACCTAAAGATTTGGACAAAATGGTGTCGACAAGAGGACAAACCTAAAGATTTGGACAAAATGGTTTGGTATGTGTTGAACAATTGTCCTGAGATGCTACCTTATATCAAGTAAGTGCAGTATTGCAGCTTATACATCGTAATCTACTAAACTTGCAGCACATTCTTATATATTTAGATGTTTGACGTGATCACTATGTTGTGCAACATCTACAAAGAGGAGTTACAGCCGTAAAATCCAAGAAACATTGACAAACTGGTTATGGCAGGATTTGCGAAGTGGTTCAAGAACCATGTAAGCTTTTGAAGTGCACTGTCAGTTTTTTTAATATATTGAGTACATAAGATGATCAGCTTGTCTATTTTCTAACCATAGGTTAAGAAGATGCGGGAGGATGGGCAGGTAGTTGATGATGCCCTTTACTCACTAGCAATGGGTCCTGATACTCGGGTAAGACAATATGAATCTTGCGTTGTTGGAGATGTGCGCTACAACACCCTTGCACGAGACGAAGGCAGGAAGACACAAAACAGTGCCATCATGAGCACGAATACATATGACAAAGAGACAACTGAAATGTATGCTAACATAACAGACATTGTTCAGTTGCAGTATATCTCCAGTTTCGAGGATCATCGGTGTGTGGTTCTATTGTGCTGTCGTTGGTATAACCTATTTACCAGGATCGCAAAACCTAGAGCTGATGATTATTTCAAATCCATCAATGTCAAGGTGGCGTACCAGACCAACGAGCCTTTTATTTTGGCAAATCAAGCAACACAGATATTTTTCTTGGAAGACACATTTGCACGTAGCGATGACAGGAGAGTATTGCAAAGGTTTGAGCAAAGGAATTCATTTAATGAAGTTGCACAACAAGATGATGCTTACACTGCTCCTGATGTACAAGATAACATAGATGTTCCTAATATCTTTGAGAACCATCACGTCAATGACGCCGGCGAAAAGATTGCCTGTCGTGCTGTGGACATACAAGAGTTGATCAAGAAGAAGCCAACGTTCGAGGACGTTGAGGACGAAGAAGAAGATGACACCATGGGGAATTACGATTCAGACTGATACACATGGCGGAGATGTTGACGCTGCTGCTGCGGATGATGATTACATTGCTTTTGTAGTATTTGCCTGTCAGAAGACGTTTTTTATCTACTATGTGAAATTGTCTTTGCTATGACAACTGAAACCTGATGAACGTGTTGTTTAGTATTTTGCTATGAGAACATCACTTGTTATGTATGCTGATTTGTGTTTGGTGATTGTATGACAACTAAAACATGATGACATTGTTGTTTAGTTGTACTCATATTTGGCTGTGAAACTTGAATTTGATGACATAGTTTTCTGTTGGTCTGCAATTTGCTCGACGTCTTCGAATAAGAACAAAGCTGACCCGACAGGGCCTCTGCTATTTATTGATTTATATGAGCAAAAGGGGATACCCCCTGATTTCCATTAATACAAATCATTAGATGTTCACAACACTATGCCCAGCCTGCTACACAGGTTTCATTCATTACTAGTTTCAGCAAAGTGCTCATGTCGTAGCCACTGAATACATCACGAGTGCTACATACACTGCAAATAAAGAGACAATCATCCTACAGGGCACATCAATTTTGCCCATTATATTCACAAGCTCTTTCATCTCCTCATTGCTATCAAGGTCGTTCAGCAGCTGTTGCTTGGCCATGATCAGAGGAACTGCATCTTTAACCTTCTGCTCTGCATCTTCCTCTTCTGTCGTTCCTTTAGTTACTTGTCCAACACCCCAACCTGCTGGTATTGGGATTCCTCGGCTAACCAAATAATCAGCGTAGTTGCATTCCCCCACATAAGCAACTTCCCAGAAATACAAATCACATGAATCTTCCCTTTTCTGCATGAATCAAATTAGAAGATCATCAACCAAACTATTAAAAAAATCAGCAACTAAAAGCAGCAGAATAACACTTAAACATATTATTACCCCATGATTCAAGCATTTGTAGAAGACTCGGCTAGGGTTGCGGATTGTGGTTGAGACGCGACGGATGACTCTGCATGATTTGCAGCAGTGGCACCACACCAACGGCAGCGGGTTGCGATGAGCAATCGGCTGCGGTGCGCGTGCCGGTGGGGGTGTGATGAGACCCACAAGCGATGGTACGGGTGGCGACTTGGCGCATATCTGGCTATTGCCTGCTGAAGAGCAGGTGGACGAGCAGCCAACGGACATGATTGCTGCGGCCAGAGCTTCTGATGCTAGGTAGAGTAAGTAGAGAAGAGGAGAAGCGAACGTTGTATATGTCAGTTTCATTACTTGCAGAGTAGCATAGCACCATATATAGTCATAGTCTAGGTTTGGATTCGAACCAGCTATAGGAGCACGTCTTTCTCTTTTCTAAAACTCGGCAACGTCTCTTTACTGGTACACTAGCTTGTTCTGTACGCCTTCCCAAGTCTTTGATATTCTTTCTATATATAAAAAAGTATGCTACTTGGTGTCCGCTTAGTCAACAAACGATTGTGCCAACCTTGACCATTGGATTGACATTCAACGTCTGTCGCGTTTCTTCAGTCTCTTCTTCTTCAAGCCGCCAAAGCCAAACCAGCACCGGCGGGACCGCCTATTCCCGCCTCCCACGGCTGGCTGTGATCTTCCTCGGCTCCTGTTCGTTCCCGTCCGAGGCCTCACCATCGTCCTCCGCCTTGGTTCGCTCACCGCGGCGCCGCCCTCCGGTGTTGTCAACATGGTCAACAACCGAGAGGAATAAGGAGATGACTGTACATGGTGAGGATGACAGTAGGGACCCAGCAGCGCACGCAGTAATTTTGTTTTTTCGGGATGGAGAAGGGTATAAATTGGGTTGTGCGGGACCCGTGGCCTGTCTAGCCCAGGCTTTTATTTCATATGTTTAGCACATGACCAGCCCAGTTTGTTTTTTTCCTTTGTGAAAATGGCTAGCCAGCTATTTTGTTTTTTGCAGAATAACCAACATAGGCCTACTTGCTTTTCTATGACTTGCTGGGCCAGAAATCTTTCAAGACGAGGAGGGATGCATTTTGCCCAGAAAATGGGCTATAAGTAATAAGAAATGGGCTATAAGTAATAAGAAATGGGCTGTAAAATGAAATAATACAGCAAACATGCAATTAGTTCCAAAATACTGTTTTCTTTTGGATTTTGATATTTTAAATTTCATTGTTTTTGTGCGGGTAAAATTTCATTGAATTTAAATCAAGGTATATTTAGATTTAAAATTAATTTGAATCTGGCTAGAAATTTCGGGTTGTATGCTGTTTGGGACAGATTTGGAGGCTAACTTGTGATTCTAGCAGCAGTGACCGTTGGATGTTAATCCAACGGTCGTGCTGCTTCTTCAATATCTGATCTTCTTGCTCCAGCCGCCCAAACCAGCTCCGGTGGGACTGCCTGCTCCCGCCTCCCGTGGCCGGCTGTGCTGCCGCACAGGCCGCACTGCCCCACCCTACTTCATTGCTGGCCAGACCATTCCTCTACTCACCCACACCTCCTGTTATTTTCCGGCAAGGGCAGCCGGACCAGTAAACCCTCGTACTCCCCACCGCGTGGGCAACCATTGCCGAGTCTTCCCCGGCTCTGTGTCGTTCCCTTCCTAGGCCTCGCTGTCGTCCACCGCCATGGTGCTCTCAGCGCGGCCTGGTCAACATGGTCTACGAACGACATCCATCGGCTGTGGACTGTACGCGCAAAATAATGATTCCTCCACCTAACAGCTGGGACCCACCGGAAGGGCCTCTGTATTTCACGAAAAAAAGTTCCCCCTGCTGACATGTTGGACCCACCAGCTATATCTTCGCACGCCAGGAAGTGCCTCCTTATTACGCACAAAAAAATGAATACCCCCTGCTAGCTGGGACCAACCATTGTGGGAGGCTGACTTGTGGGCCTACTAAGTTGAAGGGGACGGAGGGCTTTGTCAACTTAGTCAATATGAACGATTCTAGCTCCAGTGACCGTACGATGTCCATCCAACGGCTGTAGTGCTTCTTCAACCTCTGGTCTTCTTGCTCCAGCCGCCCAAAGCAGCGCCGGTCGTGCCGCATGCTCCTGCCTCCTGTGGCCAGCTGTGCTGCCGCAGAGGCCTCACTGCCCCCTACTATTCCCACCGCTGGCCAGGCCCTGCGGCGACGGCAGCCTCACACCGCACCTGGACCAGTGAACCCTCGTACTCCTCTCCGCGCGGGCTTCCATTGCCGCGTCTTCCCCAGCTTTGCGTCGTCCCCTTCCTAGGCCTCACCGTCGTCCACCGCCGTGGTGCTCTCCGCGCGGCATGGTCAACGTGGTCAAGGAACGACTTCCATCGGAAGAGTACTGTACGTGGAGAGGCTGACAGCTGGGTACACGGCCACAACCCAGTTTTTTTGTGATTTGCCAAGTAAGTCGCTTTGTCAGGCCTGTTGGGCTGCAAATCTTTCAAGACGAGGAGAGCTTTCATTCGGCTGGCCAAGAAAATGGCCCATCAGTAATGAGAAATGGGCTGTACATTTTTAAAACACATCAAACCGACAATTAGTTTCAAATATTTTTATGCGTGGAGAATTTGTTGGATTTTATATTGATATGCACTTATTTTTAAAATTAGTTTGAATGTGAGTCGAAATTTTGGGATTAAAAACAGTTCGGACCGCACCGAAATATGCAAAATTTCGTATAATTTTTTAACCGTGGCCACAATATGGGCTGTAATGCTAACAAAAAGAATATGGGCTCCAAAAAAACCTTAAGAATTAGCAAATGGGCTGTAAATTATTAGAAATAATGGCAGATGGGTTGTATGCTATTTTCCACAGATTTGAGGCTTTCCTAAAAAAAGGTTGACGCACAAGCAGTGACTGTTGGATGTCCATCGAACGGCCGTCGTGCTTCTTCAATCTCTGTTCTTCCTGCTCCAGCCGCTCAAACAAGCGCCAGCAGGACTGCCTGCTCCCTCCTCCCCGCAGCCGGCTGTGCTGCCGCGCAATCCTCACCGCCCCACCGTACTCCCATCGCTGGCCTAGCCATCCCTCTACTCACCCACACCTGTTGTTATTCTCCGGCGATGGCAGATGAACTAGTAAACCCTCGTACAGTCGTACTCCCCTCCGCGTGGGAAACAACTGCTGAGTCTTCCCTGCCTCCGTGTCATTCCCTTCCTAGGCCTAGTCGTCGTCCACCGCCCTAGTGCTCTCGGCGCGGCCTGGTCAACATGGTCAACGACCGACATGCATATGAAGTGGACTATACGTGGAGAGGCCGACAACTGGGTCCACGGCCGCACGCAAGGAAATGCCTCCTTATTACGCGCAAAATAATGATTCCTCCACCTGACATCAGGGACCCACCGAAAGGGCCTCTGTATTTCACGAAAAAAACGTTACCATCGCTGACACTTCGGACCCAGCAGCTATATCTTCGCACACAAGGAAGTGCCTCCTTATTACGCACAAAAAATGAATACTCCCCCTGTTAGCTGGGACCCAATATAGTGGCGGGCTGACTTGTGGGCCTACTAAGTTGACGGGGACGGAGGCTTTGTCAACTTAGTCAATATGCACGATTCTAGCTCCAGTGACCGTACGATGTCCATCCAATGGCCGTAGTGCTTCTTCAACCTCTGGTCTTCTTGCTCCAGCCGCCCAAACCAGCGCCGGTCGTGCCTCGTGCTCCTGCCTCCCGTGGCCGGCTGCGATGCGGCGGAGGCCTCACTGCCCCCTACTACTCCCACCGCTGGATAGGCCATCCCTCTACTCATCCACACCCCCTGTTATTCTACGGCGACGACAACCTCACATCGCAGCGAACCAGTGAACCCTCGTACTCCTCTACGCGTGGGCATCCACTGCCGCGTCTTCCCCGGCTGCGCGTCGTCCCTGATACGTCTCCGTCATATCTATAATTTTTGATTGTTCCATGCCAATATTATTCAACTTTCATATACTTTTTCGCAACTTTTTATATTATTTTTGGGACTAACATATTGATCCAGTGCCCAGTGCTAGTTCCTGTCTGTTGCATGTTTTTGGTTCCGCAGAATATCCATATCAAACAGAGTCCAAACGGGATAAAAACGGACGGAGCTTATTTTTGGAAAATATGGAAAATTCAGAAGGAGAATCAACGCGAACCAGTGCCCGAGGTGGTCATGAGGCAGGGGGCGCCCCCCCTTAGGGTGCACCCCCTACCCTCGTGAGCCCACCGTAAGGTGGTTGAAGCTCTTCTTTTGCCGCAAGAAAGCTAGTATTTGGAAAAACTCACGGCGAAGGTTTCGGGCCAATCGGAGTTACGGATCTCCATATATACACGGAACGGTGAAACAGAGCTAGAACAGAACGCAGAAATAGAGAGAGAGAGAGACAGATCCAATCTTGGAGGGGCTCTCGCCCCTCCAAGCCATGGAGGCCATGGACCATAGGGGAAACCCTTCTCCCATCTAGGGAGGAGGTCAAGGAAGAAGAAGAAGGAGGGCGGCTCTCTCCCCCTCGCTTCCGGTGGCCCCGGAGTTCCACCGGGGCCATCATCATCACCGCGATCTACACCAACACCTCCGCCATCTTCACCAACATCTCTGTCAGTGTCAAAACCGGCGGATCTCAGGTAGGGGGTCCCGAACTGTGCGTCTAGGCCAGATGGTAACAGGAGGCAAGGGACACGAAGTTTTACCCAGGTTCGGGCCCTCCCGATGGAGGTAAAACCCTACGTCCTGCTTGATTAATATTGATGATATGGGTAGTACAAGAGTAGATCTACCACGAGATCGGAGAGGCTAAACCCTAGAAGCTAGCCTATGGTATGATTGTTGTTGTCTATGTTGTCCTACGGACTAAAACCCTCCGGTTTATATAGACATCGGAGAGGGTTAGGATTACACAAAGTCGGTTACAATGGTAGGAGATCTGCATATCCGTATTGCCAAGCTTGCCTTCCACGCCAAGGAAAGTCCCTTCCGGACACGGGACGAAGTCTTCAATCTTGTATCTTCATAGTCCAGGAGTCCGGCTGAAGGTATAGTCTGGTTATCCGAACACCCCCTAATCTAGGACTCCCTCAGTAGCCCCCGAACCAGGCTTCAATGACGATGAGTCCGGCGCGCAGATTGTCTTCGGCATTGCAAGGCGGGTTCTCCCCCAAATTCCGTGTACCTGTTGAATAAAGTCCGGTTTCTTGTAGACGGTGCGCTCCTTGGCTTCTACGCCCAATAATGGCCGCTTCCCACGTGTCAAATGAATATGAAAAGTCCAAGTGTTTTTACATTCACACCCTTAGCCACGTAAATGAGCTGCCCTATTTAAGGGGACGAGGATTTAAATCCAAACCACATCTTTCCCCCTTCGCGAGTGTTCATCAGAGTGCATCCGACAAAGGCCCATTCCACCATGGCCAGCCATCGCAACTCCTCCTCTCGCCCTTCTAGCCCTCAGCCTGGGTACTGGGAGAGATGCTCCGCCCTGCATAGCGAGCTAGTGATGCTCCAGACCAAGGGATTCCTCCCCCGGCCTACATGGTCCCAGTTCGAGCCGTTCTTGCCATTTATAACGGCGGAAAGCAAGCGGAGAGTGCCCCCAATCCCTCCAAAGGAGAGAGGGTATGCCATGTCCCCTATCTAATAAGGGGGCTCAGGTTTCCAATCCATCCATTCCTCCGGGGACTGCTGGAGTTCTACGGCCTCTAGCTACACAATCTCACGCCAGCCTCCGTATTGCATATCGCGGGCTACGTAGCCCTCTGCGAGCTGTTTTTGGGCATCGAGGCTCATTTCGGGCTATGGAAAAGGTTATTCTGCCTTGTGCCCCGCTCTAAGGAGGGGTCAATGTATCAAGTGGGCGGAGACGAAGTGTGGCGCATCGCCGGGACCGAATATCTATCCGGAACCCCAAAGAAGGCGTCTGAAGACTGGCCCTCGGAATGGTTCTACATAGAGGACGTCCCGCTGCCGGATCCTGTCTGGATCGGCCTCCCTGAATTCGACAGTGCCCCCTTAAAGAAGCGCCTAAGCTGGCATCCACGGAGCCCTTAGAGGGAAAGTGACAGGAACATCATTTACCTGATGGGCCGAATAAGATTGTTAGCCCATTCCGGACTAACCATGATCGGGGTTATGGCCGAATGCATCATGCGGGGGGTGCAGCCGCTTCAGTATAGAAGCCACCCCATGTGGGACTTCAACGGGGAGGACGACGCCACCCGCTACGGCCGTAAGGGGCCGGATTCAGCTGCCGCTCTACTAAAGATCTTGTCCACTTTGTATAAGGGAGAAGAGGAGGAATTTCTCCGTGTGAACCCACATGGGGGATTCTTTATGCACAATCCCCCAAGCTGGGTAAGTGGTCGCATTTACTTGCCCATCCGTTTTGTATTCTCATTGTTAAATATTCAGTCTGACGACTTCAATGCAGGAACTACGCCGGGCTGTTAAGGAAATAAGCAGCCCTCCTCCACAACCTGAGGACCCAGGACAGTCCCTCGACCCGGCCTCTCAAGAGGATCTGGACATATCTGTGGAGCTGATTGATGGAGTGTTTCATCAATTGAGCAAGGACAACGCCTTGGTGGCCATTACAGCCGATTACCCAGGGCTAATTCCGGCCTCCCAGGTAACTGAGATCGAAGTCCCAGTACCCCGAATAGGTGTCCGCCCTCTTGTGTTTTCAGTTTCCTGATTACAACCGAACTTTGCAGGGGAGGTTTTTGAGGCGGAAGGCCGAACCTGCGGCGATAAGCCAACGAGGGGCCGCAGGGCCCCGTGGGCAGAAAAGAAGTGTAGTCCGGACTGAGGCGTCAGCGCGAAGGTATGGTGCGCCCCCTATCCCAAGTGTTATACCTTCAAGGCACATTGACACTCGTGCTCTCTTCCGGACAAAGAGACCTCGCCGGACTATATTCGGAGAGGCTGCCAATTGTGCCTCCACCAGCCAGGCTCCAAAGCCTGGTCGGGAAGCGGAGGCGAACACGAGGTGCGCACCAGACGCTCTGTCTGCCACCAATTCCGAGGTGGAGAGTGCCATGAACCACAAGCGTCACCGGACAATTCTTCGGGACGCTTGTTTCTCCCAAGAGGCATTGGATGCCTTCAATTCGGGAGATGCGTACCTCCGTGCCGCTCAAAATGGTCTAGCCAGAGCCACGGAGCAATATGTAAAAGACATATGGGTAAGAAAATTTTGGTAATTATATATATACCAGTAGCCCCCGAGACTTGAAACAGTTAGAATAAATGATTTAAGGGTCATTTGTTATGCAGGTTCTTACAGAAAAGAATTCCCTACTGTCCAAGGAGCTGGAAGAGTGCAAAGCCCAACTTGAGGCCGCACTAGCCGCGGCAGGGGAGCCCAAGGAGACCCCCTCTGGTAATATACACTTCGAAAGATAAGTATTTTGCGAAGCACGGCATGGGTGCGAATCTGGTAAATGAAATTGCAGATGGTGTCGAATCGAATCCGGAAATGCAACACCTCCTACGCCAGCTAAAGGCTGGTGAGAAGGTGCTGACAAAGGTGAGGCGGGAGAAGAACGATGTCCAAGATGCCAACACCAAGATGGGCGTCGAGCTGAAAGATGTTCGTGCCCAGCTGTCAGACTCCGTGAAGGAGAATTAGCGGCTTCGGTGCGGCATATTTAGTAAGTGCTTGAATGAACCTTTGAAAGAAAGTTCGGCAGGGAAGTCGACTAACGGAGCAATGTCTGTAGGTGTGCTAACAGGTCGTCCTGCAGAGGAGATGCTTGGTTCTACGGGTGACCTTCTTCCTGAGCTCTCGCAACTGCTCGATCGAGTTCGGCAGGCGATGCAAGGCGTCGCCCAGGCCCTGTGGCCATCCGTCTCCATGCCCGAAGGTCTTGGAGAGCTTGCGGAGAAGCTAAAGGGAGCACGGCGGCGCTTCTGATTGTGGAATATATCGGCTTGCCATCGGGGCGCGAGGGAGGCCTGGGCCATGGTGAAGACGCGGTACTCAAAGGCTGACCCCAACCATATGGCCGAGGTCGGTCCTATAGGGCCCGATGGGAAGGAGATCCCTGTAAGCTTAGTATACGGCCAAGTAGAGTTGGCCGCAAAGTATTCCCAACAGGACTATAAAATAGACAGCCTGTTAGATGGTATTGAAGAGGAATACAATCAGTCAAAATGACTATGTAATTTAATTGACATTTATAATGCCTTCTAGCCGGATTGTAGATCATTTATCATGGCCGACCCTTTTGGTTCAGCCTCAGGACCTGACGGTCCGGAGTGTGTCCGAATTCTCATGCAGTTATATAGGAACCGAGGAATGCATGGAGACTAGGCGTAGGGGTCATTAGTGCGTGAACAGACAAGTGCCCGACTAGTTATGTTATATTACATGGTTAGTAAGAAACATCTTCCAGGGAGAATAGTTCTGTTAGGGGTTCCTTTCCCTGGGAGGCATGCCCTAAAGTGCATGTCCATGCTGTGAAAAGAAACGCAGGAAAAACATCTATGGGCATATGGATAAAAAAAGATCATCTTTAGTTCACCGACCAAATATTCCCTTAAGAACGCTAGCTTTCGGCTTCACCCAGTCTGAGGTACACGTCCGGCTGACCCGGCAGTAACAATCGCATAGGTGCTCCCTTTACCACCTAGCCGAACAATCGGGAACGTAGGGGTAAGCACAGGAGCCAGGCAACCCAGCTTGGCCAAAACTTAAGTCATATCGATGCATATAATGGTGAATAAAAGGTACATGCGGAAGTGTGACACATGTGTTGGGCATGAAGCCCGTATAAATAAGCTTCTGTTTAAAGAAGCCCCCAGGTCTAATGAGCGTGGATAGCACGTCACTTTATGAGCTTTTAAAGGCTATAAGAGATTGAGAGAGAAGAAGAGGAATGTAAGATAGAAAGTATATAAAAAATGGACAGAGGAAGGAGACGAACACAGAGTCCGGCGCTAGGCATAGAATCTTCGGAGACGGGCTGCGTTCCATGGGTTCAGCTCGAGTCGGTTATCCGATGCATTTCGCAGGCGGTACGCTCCACCAGTCAGAACTTGGTCAATTATGAAGGGACCATCCCTCTTGGGCTTGAGTTTGTCCTTTTTCTTGTCCGGCAGGCATAGAACTAATTCGCCAACGTTGTAATTTTTGGCCCGTACTTCTCTGCTTTGGTATCGTCGAGCCTGCTGTTGATAGAATGCAGAACTGGCTTTTGCCACGTCATGCTCCTCCTCCAATGCGTCCAAACTGTCCTGCCGATCGAGCTCGGCTTCTCTTTCTTCGTACATGCGCACTCGAGGTGAGTCATGAATTATGTCGTAGGGCAAAACTGCCTCTGCGCCCCCAGAGTATGTATCCGGTGTGTATCCGGTGGTGCGATTCGGCATGGTCTGCAGCCCCCAGAGTACGGAGTCGAGCTCCTCTACCCAGTGCGTGTTGGATTCTGTGAGGGACCGCACTAATCTGGGTTTAATGCCGCTCATGATAAGACCATTTGCACGTTTGACCTGGCCGTTAGTTTATGGGTGATAGACGGAAGCATAATCAAGCTTGATGCCCATGTTTTTGCACCAGAGTTTTACCTCGTCGACCGTAAAGTTCATGCCGTTATTAGTGATGATGCTGTGGGGGATGCCGTAACGGTGTACAACCCCGGATATAAAGTCTATCACAGGTCCGGATTCGGCCGTCTTAACAGGCTTGGCTTCTATCCATTTGGTGAACTTATCCACCATGACCAGTAAGTATTTTTGCTTGTGGGTTCCGCCTTTAAGGGGTCCAACCATGTCAAGCCCCCAGACCGCGAAGGGCCAAGTGATGGGGATAGTTTGGAGGGTGGTGGGTGGCATATGGCTTTGGTTTGCAAAGAGCTGGCAACCGGTGCATCGTCGGACTAAGTCCTGGGCGTCTGCCCGGGCCGGCGGCCGGTAAAAGCCTGTGCGAGCTGCACCATGATGACCGCCGAGTCCGGCATGAATTTCAGCCAGGAGGTTCCGCCCTTCCTCTTTGGAGATGCACCTTTGAAGGACTCCGGTAGTGCTTTTCTTATAAAGTTCTCCCTCGTGGACTTTGTAGGCTTTGGATCGCCGCATGATGCAGCGTGCCTCATTTTGGTCCTCGGGGAGTTCCTGCCTAATAAGGTAGGCGAGGAATGGTTCTGTCCACAGGACGATGACGGCCATTATTACATGGGCTGAAGGTGTTATTTCATTGGCAGAGCCTCCGATTGTGTCAGAATGTTCGGTGTCGGGCAGTGCGGTTGGGTCCGGGTTGTTATTATTCGGCTCCCCTTCCCATACTACGGATGGCTTGAACAGCCTTTCCAAGAATATGTTGGGGGGGACTACATCGCGTTTTGCGCCAATGCGTGCCAGGACATCTGCCGCCTGATTATTTTCCCAGGCTATATGGTGAAATTCAAGCCCCTCGAACCGAGCTGACATTTTTAGGACGGCGTTGCGGTAAGCTGCCATTTTTGGATCTTTGGCATCGAAGTCTTCATTTATTTGGGATATTGCGAGGTTCGAATCCCCGCGCACCTCTAGGCGTTGAATGCCCATGGATACTGCCATCCGGAGACCATGTAAAAGGGCCTCATATTCGGCTGCATTGTTGGAGTCCGTGTACATAATCTGGAGTACGTATTGAACTGTGTCTCCTATGGGGGACGTCAAAACGACGCCAGCCCCTAGTCCGGCCAACATCTTGGAGCCGTCGAAATGCATGATCCAATTTGAATATGTGTCGTACTCTTTAGGGAGTTCGGCCTCCGTCCATTCTGCGATGAAGTCGGCCAAGACTTGCGACTTGATGGCTCAATGTGGCTTATAAGTTATGTCAAACGGGAGGAGCTCAATGGCCCATTTTGCAATCCGGCCCGTTGCGTCACGGTTGTTTATAATATCATTAAGTGGTACTTCCGAGGCAACTGTTATTGAACACTCTTGAAAGTAGTGTCGTAGCTTCCGGGATGCCATGAATACCGCGTACGCAATATTTTGGTAATGCGAGTACCGTGATTTGCAGGGAGTGAGGACAGTGGACACGTAATAGACCGGCTTTTTAAGGGGGAATTTGTGCCCGTCCGCTTCTCGTTCGACGACAAGCACTGCGCTTACAACCTGATGTGTTGCTGCAATGTATAATAGCATTGGTTCGCCAATGTTTGGCGCGGCCATGACTGGGTTTGCTGCCAGTATGGCTTTTATTTCGTCGAGTCCGGCCGTGGCTGCATCCGTCCATTTGAAGTGTTCGGTGCGCCGAAGGAGGCGGTAAAGGGGTAGGGCCTTTTCTCCCAAGCGGGAGATAAAGCGGCTTAGAGCCGCCACGCACCCGGTTAACTTTTGTATTTGCTTTGAGGTCCTTTGGGATATCCAGTTGCGACAGAGCTCGGATCTTGGCTGGATTTGCTTCGATTCCTCTACCGGATACAATGAAGCCCAAGAGCTTTCGGCTGGAACGCCGAAAACGCATTTTTCCGGGTTGAGCTTGATGTCGTATGTTCGGAGGTTATCAAATGTGAGCCTCAAGTCATCTACTAGAGATTCAGCATGTCTTGTTTTGACGACCACATCATCTATATATGCCTCCACTGTTTTGCTGATCTGGCTTGCCAGACATGTCTGAATCATGCGCTGATATGTTGCGTCGGCGTTTTTGAGCCCGAAGGGCATCATGTTGAAGCAGAATGGGCCGTATGGTGTGATAAATGCCGTTGCGGCTTGGTCTGGTTCTGCCATCTTGATTTGATGGTAGCCGGAATATGCGTCGAGGAAACACAACGAATCGTGTCCTGCGGTAGCATCGATAATTTGATCGATGCGGGGGAGGGGGAAGGGATCCTTTGGGCAAGCCTTGTTAAGGTCTTTAAAATCAACACACAGGCGCCAGGATTTGTCCTTCTTTGGTACCATCACCAGGTTTGCTAGCCAGTCCGGATGTTTTATGTCTCTGATGAATCCGGCCTCCAATAGCTTTGCTAGCTCCTCTCCCATGGCATGTCTCTTAGGTTCGGAAAAAATACCGAAGAGCCTGTTTGACAGGTTTGAATCCTGTTTGGATATTTAAGCTATGCTCGGCCAGCCTGCGTGGGATTCCTGGCATGTCTGAAGGGTGCCAGGCGAAAATGTCCCAGTTCTCTCATAGGAACTCTCGCAGTGCGGCGTCTACATCAAGGTTTAAATGTGCCCCGATGGAAGCTGTTTTATTGGGGTCCGTTGGATGGACCTGGAATTTGACTATTTCGTCCGCCGGTTTAAAGGAGGCGGACTTGGATCTTTTGTCGAGTACCACATCGTCTCTATTCACCGTGGAGCACAGCGCAGTCAGTTCCTCAGCCGCTAGGGCTTCGGATAGTGCCTGAAGGGCCAGTGCGGCTGTCTTGTTTTCGGCGCGGAGTGCTATGTCCGGATCACTAGCGAGAGTGATGATCCCGTTGGGCCCGGGCATCTTGAGCTTCATGTATCTGTAATGGGGTATTGCTTGGAATACTGTAAACGCTTCCCGCCCTAGCAGAGCGTGATAACCACTGCTGAATGGAGCCACATGGAACGTGACCTCTTCGGACCTGTAATTATCCGGCGTGCCGAACACCACATCTAGTGTGATTTTTCCTGTACAGCGCGCTTCCCGACTGGGGATTATTCCTCTAAAGGTTGTGCTGCTTCGCTCTATGCGGTTCCAATCTATTTCCATTTTTTGAAGGGTTTCCTCATAAATGAGGTTCAATCCGCTGCCGCCGTCCATGAGTACCTTGGTAAGACGAAAGCCGTCCACTATTGGACTGAGGACCAATGCAGCTGGTGCTCGGGCTGTTCGGAATTTAGGTTCATCACTGGCACTAAAGGAATTTATTGTTGCTACTTGGTAGACTTCGGCAAGGCTGCGGAGTGTCCTTTTTCGCATATTATTTGATGCGAAAGTCTCGAAGACTGTTAATACCATATTGGTATCTCTGGGGTGGCTTTCTTTGGCCTCCGGAATTAGGAGATTTTCGCCAATTTTGGCCACCTGCCAGAGTATCCAACATGCTCTAAGGCTGTGAGTTGGTGTGGCATCCTTTGTACTGTGAATTTTACAGGGTCCATTAAGCCATCCTTCCAATACGGTTCCATGCCCTGTAGACGGTTTTTGCTTTTTGGTGTTTGACCCGGGTGTCTGGCGATGATGTACCCTTTTATTTCGGACTGGGTTTGCATTCAGGGCAGGATTGTCCCAAAATTTTATTTCGGTTTTCCAGGTGCTTTCCATCGCACAGTACTTTCGTACTACGGACGCCAAGTCAGCGAAGCGTGTAATATCACGGCAACTTATGGCGTGGAGGATTCCCTTGTCCATGCAATTATTGCAGAAGAATGAAATCGCGTCTTCCTTGGGCAGTCCTTTATCCTGTTCATAACCAGGAGGAATCTGTCCCAGTAATGATGTACTGTTTCTTCGGGCTCTTGCCTAATTTGGGATAGATCGCTAATGTTCGGGTGGGTGGGTGGAATTGAATCCGACGCCTCACCCCATCTGAGGCTCAGAGGCTGAGGAATTTCCGAACTCAAAAATTTGGATTCCTGGATGTTGTCCAATAAATCCAGTCCGTCGCCTGACTCTAAATTCAGGTCTTGAGTGATATTCTCCCCTCCACGCGTATCCGACTTGGAGGGATCGGGAATCCGGACGTAACGAGTCCTTAAGATAGATGAAGGGTCGCCGCACTGTCCCTCTACCACGGCAACGTGATGGGTGACTTGGGGAGAGTTAATCTCTCTTAGATCGGGTTTAGGCCCAATCTGGTCGTAATCCGTAGCGACTCCCAGGGCGGCGAAGCGATCCAAGAGCTCGTTTATGGAGGAGAGCTCCATTGGATCTAACTGCTCGACGAGTTCCGAGCTGACATGGAGATTGTTTTGGATGGCTCGAGAGGTCATCGTCGGCGCAGAAGCCGAACAGGCAGTCATAAGAAAACCACCTAGCCGGAGGGTTTGGCCGACAGCCAAAGCTCCCTTAGCAACGGTGCCGTCTTTAAAGACGGGGCAAGGCATCCTTCCTGATGGCGACGACACAGAGGAACTCTCAATGAAAGCACCAATGTCGGTGTCAAAACCGGCGGATCTCGGGTAGGGGGTCCCGAACTGTGCGTCTAGGCCGGATGGTAACAGGAGGCAAGGGACATGAAGTTTTACCCAGGTTCGGGCCCTCTCGATGGAGGAAAAACCCTACGTCCTGCTTGATTAATATTGATGATATGGGTAGTACAAGAGTAGATCTACCACGAGATCGGAGAGGCTAAACCCTAGAAGCTAGCCTATGGTATGATTGTTGTTGTCTATGTTGTCCTACGGACTAAAACCCTCCGGTTTATATAGACACCAGAGAGGGTTAGGATTACACAAAGTCGGTTACAATGGTAGGATATATGCATATCCGTATCGCCAAGATTGCCTTCCATGCCAAGGAAAGTCCCTTCCGGATACGGGACGAAGTCTTCAATCTTGTATCTTCATAGTCCAGGAGTCCGGCTATCCGAACACCCCCTAATCCAGGACTCCCTCAATCTCCATCACCTTCCCCCCTCTATCTACAGCGGTCCACTCTCCCGCAACCGGTTGTACCCTCTACTTGAACATGGTGCTTTATGCTTCATATTATTATCCAATGATGTGTTGCCATCCTATGATGCCTGAGTAGATTTTCATTATCCTATCGGTGGTTGATGATTTGCTATGATTGATTTAATTTGCTTGTGGTTATGTTGCTGTCCTTTGGTGCCTATCATATGATTGCGCGCGTGGATCACACCCTAGGGTTAGTTGTATGTTGATAGGACTATGTATTGGAGGGCAAGAGTGACAGAAGCTTCAACCTAGCATAGAAATTGATGCATACGGGATTGAAGGGGACCAATATATCTTAATGCTATGGTTGGGTTTTACCTTAATGAACGTTAGTAGTTGCGGATGCTTGCTAATAGTTCCAAACATAAGTGCATAGAATTCCAAGTCAGGGATGACATGCTAGCAGTGGCCTCTCCCACATAATACTTGCTATCGGTCTAGTAAAGTAGTCAATTGCTTAGGGACAATTTCGAAACTCCTACCACCACTTTTCCACACTCACTATATTTACTTTATTGTTTGTTAATCTAAACAGCCCCTACTTTTTATTTATGTACTCTTTATTGTCTTGCAAACCTATCCAACAACACCTACAAAGTACTTCTAGTTTCATACTTATTCTAGGTAAAGCGAAACGGCAAGCGTGCGTAGAGTTGTATCGGTGGTCGATAGAACTTGAGGGAATATTTGTTCTACCTTTAGCTCCTCGTTGGGTTCGACACTCTTACTTATCGAAAACTGTTGCGATCCCCTATACTTGTGGGTTATCAAGACCTTTTCTGGCGCCGTTGCCGGGGAGCAATAGCGTGGGGTGAATATTCTCGTGTGTGCTTGTTTGCTTTATCACTAAGTAATTTTTATTTGTTGTTCTTAGTTGTTCTTTATATTTAGTTATGGATATGGAACACGAAATACCAAAAAAATTAGGTGTACTTTCTGCTCATGGAGATGGGGAACCTCCTAAAACCCTCGATGCTGGTTATGTGAAAAATATTATGTACTACTTTAATAATCCCGAGAAAACCCCATTTAATTATGTAATGGGAGTAACATTGGATCAACGTGAATACTTTAGGGATTATCGCTTGACACAAAAAGGGAAACTATTATGGGATCAAATTTATATATTGAAGTGGTATGCTAGACAACTATGCTCGGAATATGATTTTACTTGTTGCTCTAGGATGAATTCTCCACACCTCACCTTTTCATGCAAATTTAATGATAATGAAACCTTGGCTTCTTATGCTAGAGGTATATATGATTACTATGATGTGGAACAAATAGAAGAATTTGTTGCTTTTATGGGTGCTTATGAAATTGAATCTATGTTTAAAGAGTTTGATGATATTGACGATGATTGTTATAGATCTGAAAATTTAGCTATCCTCAAATATTGCTATGAGAATTATGAATACAATCATGAAATTAATGCACTTATTAAGAAAGTCTCCGCTGTCGAAGAAGAGACTAATATTTTGCAGGAATCTATGGAAGAAGAAGTTGATGAAACTGTGAGCTCATTGGATGAAAAAGATGAGGAGGAGAGCGAAGAACAAAAGGAGGAAGAGCGGATTGATCACCCATGCCCACCTTCTAATGAGAGTAACTCTTCAACTCATACATTGTTTAATTCCCCTTCGTGCTTACCGAAGGATGATTGCTATGATGATTGTTATGATCCCTATGATTCTTTTGAAATATCCCTTTTTGATGATGCTTGCTATGCTTATGGCCAAGATGCCAATATGAATTATGCTTATGGAGATGAACTTGCTATAGTTCCTTATGTTAAACATGAAATTGTTGCTATTGCACCCACGCATGATAGTCCTATTATCTTTTTGAATTCTCCCAACTACACTATATCGGAGAAGTTTGCACCTATTAAGGATTATATTGATGGGTTGCCTTTTACTACTACACATGATGATTTTGATGAGTATAATATGCATGTGCTTGCTGCTCCTACTTGCAATTATTATGCGAGAGGAACTATATCTCCACCTCTCTATGTTTCCAATATGATAGAATTGCAAGAAACTGTTTATACTATGCATTGGCCTTTACTATGTGTGCATGAATTGTTCTTTTATGACATGCCGATGCATAGGAAGAGAGTTATACTTCGTTGTTACATGATATATGTTACTTTGTGCTCACTACTAAATGCTAAATCATTGTTAATTAAAATTGGCTTTGATATACCTTGGGATCCGGGTGGATTCACTATTTGAGCACTATATGCCTAGCTTAATGGCTTTAAAGAAAGCGCTGCCAGGAAGACAACTCGGAAGTTTTAGAGAGTCATTTATTTCTGTTGAGTGCTTTCATATAGTTTAAAAACAACAAAAATAAAGAGGGGAACCCAAAACTTTTCAAAAAGGAAAGTGAAAGTGAGAAAGACAAGCACTGTTGAAGTGGGAGAGCTCCTTGAACTTTGTTCATGCTCACGACAACTTTGTGAATCTTGACTACAGAAACTTTTCAACAAAAATAATTATCCCCTTGTACAATTCCATTGTATTATAAAAATAATGTGCCAAGGTTTGCCTTTAGGATGTTTACGATGCTTGTTGGTTTGTGCGGTGCAGGACAGAAACTTTGGCTGTAGTGCATGAATTTTAATTTTTTACTGGGACGACAAATGGTTCTGATTCTTTTTGCACTGCCTTGATGTACACATTTTTTATTTTTCCTAATTTTTTCAGAATTTTTAAACTGTCAGAAGTATTGTGAATGTTCCGATTGCTACAGACTGTTCTGTTTTAGACAGATTCTGTTTTTGATGCATAGTTTGCTTGTTTTGATGAAACTATCAATTTATATCAGTGGATTAAGCCATGAAAAAGTTATACTACAGTAGACACAATGCAAAAACAAAATATGAATTGGTTTGCAACAGTACTTATAGTGGTGATTTGCTTTATTATACTAATGGATCTTACCGAGTTTTCTGTTGAAGTTTTGTGTGGATGAAGTGTTCGATGATCGAGAAGGTCTCGATGTGAGAAGAAGGAGGAGAGGCAAGAGCTCAAGCTTGGGGGATGCCTGAGGCACCCCAAGTAAATACTCAAGGATACTCAAGCGTCTAAGCTTGGGGATGCTGGGGAGGCATCCCCTCTTTCTTCAACAAATGTCGGTATGTTTTCGGATTCGTTTCGTCCATGCGATATGTGCAAGTCTTGGAGCGTCTTTTGCATTTAGGTTTTTATTTTTCTTTTTATGCACCATGCTGGTATGAGATAGTCCTTGGTTGATTTATAGAATGCTCATTGCACTTCAGTTATATCTTTTGAGTATGGCTTTATAGAATGCTTCATGTGCTTCACTTATATCATTTGAAGTTTGGATTGCCTGTTTCTCTTCACTTAGACAACCGCCATTTGTAGAATGCTCTTTTGCTTCACTTATATTTGTTAGAGCGTGGACATATCTTTTGTAGAAATAATTAAACTCTCTTGGTACACTTATATCTATTTAGAGAGATGACAGGAACTGGTCATTCACATGGTTAGTCATAAAATCCTACATAAACTTGTGGATCGCTGAATATGATATGTTTGATTCCTTGCAATAGTTTTGCGATATAAAGATGGTGATATTAGAGTCATGCTAGTGGGTAGTTGTGGATTGTAGAAATACTTATGTTGAAGTTTGTGATTCCCGTAGCATGCACATATGGTGAACCGTTATGTGATGAAGTCGGATCATGATTTATTTATTGATTGTCTTCCTTATGAGTGGCGGTCAGGGACGAGCGATGGTCTTTTCCTACCAATCTATCCCCCTAGGAGCATGCGCGTAGTACTTTGTTTCGATGACTAATAGATTTTTGCAATATATGTGAGTTCTTTATGACTAATGTTGAGTCCATGGATTATACGCACTCTCACCCTTCCACCATTGCTAGCCTCTCTAGTACTGCGCAACTTTCGCCGGTACTATAAACCCACCATATACCTTCCTCAAAACAGCCAACATACCTACCTATCATGGCATTTCCATAGCCATTCCGAGATATATTGCCATGCAACTTTCATCATCATCATATACATGATTTGAGCATTCATTGTCATGTTGCTTTGCATGATCGTAACTGTTGACACCAGATTTTGGCATGGTCACGAATCCGGGTTCGTATGCAAAAGTTAGAGGCAACACTTCACGAGCCGGCCCTGAGTGAGAAAGTATTCGGCCTTTTCCGGCTGAATGAAACCTTGGCGGGGTAAAACCTTGCCGATGTGAGGGCTTGCCGGCGTGGAAAGCTTGCCGGCGGAGAAGCTTGCCGGCGTGGAAAGCTTGCCGACGAAGAAGCTTGCCGGTATGAAATCTTGCCGAGGGACAAAGCTTGCCAGCTGAAAAGCTTGCCAGGCGAAGACCTTGCCGGGGGAAGAGCTTGCCGGGCGAAGACCTTGCCAGGGCTGAAAAGCTTGCCGGGAAAAAGCTTGCGGGTGGAAACTGTCAAGGCCAATCCGACCAAAAGCTGAAGATGGGCTCAAATGATTATCTAGATGGAGTCGGATGAAGAAGTGTTCAACATGAATGTTATTCGTAACGTCGAAACAGTTAACTCTGCTTTTGGAGTCATCATCATCCGACGTAGTATACGACCTGCAGAGACGCTACAAGAGTCGGATGGTCCAGTCAGCTACATGACCGAGTCCGACTCGAAATTAAAGATGACGCCGTGGAGTATTCAAGATGGCCTTATTTGGAAAAGTGATCAACATACGAATTGTTGGCCTCATCGAAGCGTTCAAAATTGATATTTGAACCGTCTCCATCGGAAGTCATATGTAGATTCCACGGCCCGCGCAAGGAGCAAGACAGAAGATTGGATCAGGTTCGGGCTGAATCCAAGTGGGACCAGAACTAGGACTCTAGGTCGTGAATTGATGTAATTTTCTTGTAAGGAAAGCCTAGATGAATATTTTGCTTGTACGGGAAGTCCAGCCGCCTCTTATATATGTTGGGGGTGACGGCCGATTGAACAACACACAATCGAACAAATCAATATACTACTTTTTCATCTACGTTTTATCTCTCCACCGTTTATTCTCTCTCTTTCTTCGCTGTTCTTCGTGTTTGAGAGCTGCGAATCCCGAGGCTCTAGGGGCGAGCGAATCTACCTAGGGCAGCCCATAGCCGCCGCAATCCCTAACGGGGTCCCTCCCGGGTGCGCGGGGTTTCGGGTCTGCAAAAGCGCCCGCCGACTGTCTTGCGTATTTCGCTGTCGGTCGGGTCTCCTTCGACGTGAGCTGCGGTGCATCACCCCCGGTGTCGAGGGTACACATGATGTGTTCGTGTGTCAACACACTTTTTGGAGACTCCGCTGGGGAAAGAAGATCAATCATCATCATCCGCCATGTCCGATCTTCCCAAACCATCTGAGGTAGACGCCGATAACATCATTAAGCCCAATCTTGATGAGATATCGGTTGATCATCGCCAAGTCTATGAGGAGTACAAGAAGGCGCGTGAAGAGAAGGATTTGCAGGAGTTCATTGCAAAATTCAAGAAGGATCGCCAAGGCAACATCACTCCGATTGAAGAAATCCAGTTCCCTCCTCTTCAAGCCGAGCAGGTTAAACCCTCTGTAAGTACTGCCTTTTCTCCTGAGCAGTGGGCTGAGATTGAAAGTCGTATTGCTGATGGTAACAATCTAGTCTACCAAACTTTCATAGAAAATACTAATGCTCAGAAGAATACATCTCACTCGTCTAGTGGTAATGATGGTGTAGCTGCTAGTGTGCAAAACCCTAATCTGGCTTTACCTATTGCATGGGCGCCTCCCGTGCCGATGGCTTATTATCCTACCCAAACAAATCAGATTGTGACTGCACCCATCAATCCTATTATGAGCATGCCAGGTTCGGTGGCAACACCGAACCAAACCCTACCTACAGTTACAACCACTCGGCCATTACTGAACTATAGTTCGGCATACGTGCCATAGTTCATACCTACTGCTAGTAGTCCTACTCCTCCTATGCTGCTGCCACAAGTTGCATCGTCCACTGTGGATGATGGTCTAGCTAATCTTAGAGAAGAGATGGCTAAGATGCTTCGAGTGAATTTTGGAGTTGAGTTACCTCGGAATCGGATTTACCAAAAGCCGTACCCCGAGTACTTTGATGCCATCCAGTGCCCTCCAGGATATAAAATTCCAGATTTTGTTAAGTTTAATGGAGAAGGCACAAAAAACCACATGGGAGCATGTTAGTCAATATTTAGCACAATTAGGTCAGGCATGCTCATTGAATGAATTGAAAGTGCGTTTATTTCCTCTATCATTAACTGGTACCGCGTTTTCATGGTTTTCTTCTTTACCACATGGTTCCATTCGGGTTTGGTCGCAGCTAGAGCAGAAGTTTCATGATCACTTTTATAGCGGCGACAATGAACTCAAGTTGTCACATCTAACATCGGTTAAATAGAAGCATGATGAATCGGTCTCCGATTACGTCAAGAGATTCAGAGAAACAAAAAACCGGTGTTTTAGTTTGGTGATAACCGAGAGGGACTTGGCGGACCTGGTGCTGAGTGGTTTGAGAACTCCCATTAGAGAAAAGCTAGAAGGCTATGAGTTCTTAAATATAAACCAAGTCTTACAAAGGGCTTTGGCTCAGGAAAGCCGAAGCAAAGACCTCAAAGAAGTGCATAGATACAAAGCCGATCGTCCAAAGATGAATATGGTGGAATATGATAGTGATCACTCGGATGATGTGGGTGATGTTTTTTCTACTGAATTTGTTTGGCCATCTAAGGCCAAACCCTTTACTTGCAATGATCTGAAACCGATTCATAAGAATCGTGATGAGGAGATGAAGTTTACTTTTAACATTGCTAAGTGTGATAGAATATTTGATGCTTTGCTGCAGGCTAAGATTATTAGAATATCTCATACATTACCACCGTTTGAAGAGCTGAAACGGCGCGCTTATTGCAAGTATCATAATTCTTTTTCTCATGCTACTAATGATTGCAATGTTTTTCGACGACAGATACAATCAGCCATTAATGACGGACGATTGAACTTTTCTAAGATGCAAGTTGATAAACAACCTTTTACAATGAATACCATGGATTTGGAGGGGAAGAAGCTACTCATTCGGCCGGAGGTAGCCGAATATGCTAATAAAACTAATGTCATTATTGGTGAGCCCAGGAAAGACAAGGAGGGCAACAAGGTCTTGGGGAGACATATTGTGCTTGATAAGCAGCCCGATGGCAAGGAAGTGATCAAAGTCACCATCAAGAATCCTACACTCGGAGGGCAACAGCAACTGCAAGAAAATACTCGAGTTAAATTTGTCAAACCCAAGAGTCCAGAAGTTGGCAAGTGGAAGAGGAATGAGGCAAAAGTGTAGTGCAAGAAAATCAAGCCAACTTTTGATATGTTGTTGTCCAAATATGCCAATCATGTGGCCGGTTCTAGCTCTAACCGGTCATCAAATTGGAAGCGCTCAAGGTCACCTCCTTGGGAAGAATTTCAGCATCATGCAAGGCCATATGGGTCGTGGGCGCCAGGACCATGGATGCCGCCACCCCCCTATGTGTCATACTACATGGGGGACTTCAATGGAGGATGGAGGCAGCCCCCAATGGCCCCTTATGCTTTTCATCTGGGTTGGGCAGAAACAAGGAGGCCCGTTTGTGAGAGACTTTCTTATCCCACACGAGGCCGTTTGAACAATGGTGTCAATCGGCCAGTGCAAGATAATGAAAAAAGGGTCGGAAAGCAAGAATGGCGTGTCAAATCGCCAAGTGCTGCAATGGTCGAGTCAAGCAAAGGCAAGGAAAAAACCGATACCGACTCACTCATCTTGGGCTCCGAAACATTCGCTATACAACAGCCGATTATGCATAACGATTCGAGTGAGCCGATACTTGCTATCGCGCCAAAGTACTTGGCTAATGACCTTGAAGGAAACACTAGCCAAGTAAAAATGAGAGATCCTAAATACACTCAGCCAAAGTGGTGTCCTCCAGGGCTGACGAAAACACAAAAGAGGAAACTACAGAGGTTAAGGAGTCAGGAGATGACAAAACAAGAAGCCAAGAAGGAAAGGGATAAGTTGTTCACTGACATTCAGCCCATGGTGCCTACAAAACAAGTGTGGAGGCCTAAGCAAATACAAGATGCAGTTGCTTCTACACCTATCACAGCAGCACCTCCGCCACCAAAGGAGGACGATGCGACAGCCATTACATCATCTGCGACACTTCTTACTTCTCCTTCACTTGGACAAATTTCAGAATCAGTGGATGCACTTGAAGAAGAGGATGATATGTTGGACTATGAGTCTACGCCGGTTCATGAAGGTATGGATATCAATATGGTATATTACTTACCTATTGAGTTTCGTGCTGTCAATGAGGAAGGGGAGGTGGCTCAGCTGTATTTTGGCCCTAAAAATGCAATATTCGAGAAGCCAAAATACCCAGTAACGCATCTGAAACCGTTGTATCTCAGAGGTCATATCAATGGATCACCGCTCACTCGGATGCTTGTTGATGGTGGTGCTGTGGTGAATCTTATGCCGTATTCGGTCTACAAAAAATTGGGGCTGCATGATGAAGAGTTGATAAATACCAACATGGTGCTCAATGGATTTGAAGGCAAAGAGAAAACTGAAGCCAAAGGTGTGATGTATGTGGAGCTCACGGTGGGAAGTAAAACTTTGGCTACCGCATTCTTTGTCGCTGAGGTGCAAGGTAATTACAATATCATACTAGGCCGTGATTGGGTTCATGCAAACCAGTGCGTGCCATCCACTATGCACCAGTTTTTGATCTAGTGGGTTGATGATGAAGTGGAAGTCATTCATGTGGATAACTCGGCCTATGTTGCTTTGGCCGAGGCATCGGTAGATTGGCAACATCCAAATGCTACTTGCTTGACGGGACGTGACTTATCAGAATTCGATTTTCTCAGCGCAACCAAGAATGGTTTCGTGCCCGTCTCTTTGAAGCCGACTGAATGCAATCGGCTCCAAGGTATGATATGTTTAAATGGATCCTAACTCATAGTGGTTACAAAAGCGACTTGTAGAATATCGGTGCAATGAGAACGATGTGTATGAGTCCATAGAAGAGTTAGATGATATGGATAAATTAGGACAAGGTTTTACATCGGCCGATCCATTAGAGGAGATAGATATAGGAGATGGTTCAACTCCTAGGCCGAAATTTGTAAATGCAAATTTAAGAGCCGATCATAAAGCTAAGTTGATCGAGCTGTTGAAATAATATGTTTGTTGCTTTGCGTGGGAATATCATGAGATGCTAGGTTTAAGCCGAGAGCTAGTGGAGCATTGGTTACCTATAAAGGATGGTTTTAGACCATATAAACAATCAGCCAGAAAGTTTAATCCAAAAACATATGACCGGATCAAGGAAGAGATCGGTCATTTGCTTAAAGCTAATTTTATTAGACCCTGCAGGTATGCCGAGTGGATTTCTAACATTGTGCTAGTGGAAAAGAAAGGATCCGGCAAGTTGAGGGTGTGCATTGACTTCAGAGATCTGATTAGGGCTACACCCAAAGATGAGTATCCCATGCCAATAGCCGATATGCTTATTAATGATGCTTCTGGACATAAAGTTATTAGCTTTCTAGATGGTAATGCTGGATACAATCAGATTTTTATGGCCGAAGAGGACATGTCCAAGACAACTTTTTGTTGCCCTGGTTTTCTTGGTTTATTCGAGTGGACAGTGATGACATTCAAATTAAAAAATGCTGGCGCCACATATCAAAGGGCTATGAATTTGATTTTTCATGATTTACTCGGTGTCATACTTGAAGTTTATATTGATGATATTGTTGTCAAATCGGATGTTTTTGAATCCCACTTGGCCGATTTGCGTTTAGCTTTTGAAAGAACGAGAAAGTATGGACTGAAGATGAATCCTTTGAAGTGTGCATTCGGTGTATCGGCTGATAAGTTTTTGGGTTTCATTATCCATGAAGATGGCGTAGAGATTGATCCCAAAAAGATAGAGGCCATACAGAAAGTGGAAGCTCCAAGATGCAAGAGAGATATGCAAAAGTTCCTTGGCAAGGTCAATTACTTGAGGAGGTTCATAGCTAATTTGTCAGGGAAGGTTGATGCGTTTACTCCTATCCTTCGGTTAAAGAATGATGCTGATTTTACTTGGGTGGCAAAACAACAAGAAGCATTTGATATGATCAAGAATTATTTGTGCACTCCTCCGGTGATGAAAGCACCCAAGCATAGGGAACCCTTCAGGCTTTACATTGCAGCAGAAGAAGGAGTTATTGGTGTTGTTTTGACTCAAGAAACCAAGGGAAAAGAGCATGCTATTACATATTTGAGCAGACGCTTGTTGGACGCCGAGACAAGGTATACATTTATTGAGAAACTATGTCTATGCTTATATTATGCTTACACAAAATTGAGACATTATTTAGTGCCGAGTGTTTGTATAGTAGCTTGTCAAACCGATGTAATTAAGTACATGTTGCATAGGCCAATTCTTAGTGGTAGAATTGGCAAGTGGGCTTATGCTTTGATTGAATATGATTTGGCTTATGAATCTCTAAAATCCATGAAAGGCCAAATCGTTGCTAAATTTATTGTTGAACATTGGATTGATGACAAGTATGACATTGATATAAACCTTGTCTCATTAGTACCGTGGAGATTATATTTTGATGGTTCAGTTTGTAGCAATGGCCAAGGTGTTGGTATTGTTTACATATCTCCTCATGGTGCTGTTTTTCAAGCCTCATGCCGCTTAGAGTATTTTTGCACAAATAATCAAGCCGAATATGAAGCATTGTTATTCGGTTTAGAGATGTTGCTTGCTATAGGTGTTACACATATTGAGGCTTATGGTGATTCATTACTAGTGGTGCAGCAAATATCCAAAGTCTTTCAGTGTTTGGACGAATCACTTAATGTTTATCTTAATAAATCTCTAGATATAATCTCTACTTTGGATTGTTTTAGCATTGCTCATATATCTAGACATGACAATTGGAAAGAAAATGAGTTGGCACAATAGGCATCCGGCTACCATGTTGATCACGACGTGTTTCATATTTCTGAAAAGCCGATGTCTAGTCTTGCCGACATAGGGGAGGCCGAACCGGAGCCCACCGTTTCGGCCACTAATGAAATATTCAATGCAGGAGAAAGTCAAGACTGGAGGAAACCCATTGTTGATTATTTGTGTGATCCTAGTAGAAGGGTGGATAGGGCTGTTCGGCGGATGGCTTTCAAATATACAATGAGAGATGATGATCTCTATCACCGAACGGTTGATGATGTTCTTCTAAAGTGCTTGGACGAGACCAAGCGAGAGTTGCTATGGGGGAGGTCCATGAAGGTATTTGTGGCACTCATCAATCGGCTCCCAAGATGAAATGGTTGCTACGATGTGCTGGAATTTATTGGCCGACTATGATCAATGATTGCTTCAGATATTACAAAGGGTGTGAAGCTTGTCAAAAATTTGGTGATATTCAGTTGGCTCCTGCTGCTATGTTACATCCCATTATCAAGCCGTGGCCTTTCAGAGGATGGGGTTTAGACTTTATTGGACAAATTCATCCGTCTTCCTCAAAGGTACATCGGTTTGTATTGGTGGCAACCGATTATTTCACTAAATGGTCTGAAGCAGTACCTCTCAAGAACATGACAGATACGGAGGTGATTAAATTCGTAACCGATCACATTATTCATAGATTCGGCATTCCTCAAACATTGACTACAGACCAAGGCTCCTCTTTCATGTCACACCAAGTTAGAGAATTTGCCGAATCTTATAACGTAAAATTGCTCAATTCCTCTCCATATTATGCCCAAGCCAATGGACAAGCTGATTCTAGCAATAAAATTTTAATCAAGCTCATCAAGAAGAAGATTGAGGATAATCCAAGAAGATGGCATGAGTTGTTGTCTGAAGCTTTGTGGGCACATAGGATCTCAAGACATGGTGCTACAAAGGTGACTCCATATGAGCTAGTATACGGTCAAGAGGCTGTTTTACCGGTGGAAGTGAATTTGAATGCTTTGAGAATAGCCAAACAAAATGATTTATCGGCAGTAGACTTTTATAACTTGATGATGGACAATATTGATGAGGTTGCCAATAAATGTTTGGCTCCTTTGAAGTCCATAGAGAGGGACAAGTTGAGGGTAGCAAGTGCTTACCATAAGAAGGTTAAGTTGAAAATTTTTCAAGTTGGCGATCTCGTCTGGAAAGTAATTCTCCCAATTGGTTCAAGAGACAGAAAATTCGGGAAGTGGTCTCCAAGTTGGGAAGGTCCTTTTAGAATTGCAAGAATATTTCCCGGAAACTCTTATTTGGTGGAATCCGTACAAGGGGCACTGTTACCTCGAGCTCTAAATGGCAAGTACTTGAAGAAATACCACCCAAGTGTGTGGCAAGAAGCCTAAGTGGGCAATGGCCGATATATGACTATCGCCCTTAGCACAAACATGGCCGATACCTGATTATCGTCCTGAGGAAAACAAATGGCCGATGGAGTGTTGACATCGTTCTTAGAACAAACACAATACAAGTTATTTTTCGGCACACAAGCTTTGCCGAAAAACAGGGGGGCATGTGTTGACACCAGATTTTGGCATGGTCACGAATCCGGGTTCGTATGCAAAAGTTAGAGGCAACACTTCGCGGGCCGGCCCTGAGTGAGAAAGTATTCGGCCTTTGCCGGCTGAATGAAACCTTGCCGGGGTAAAACCTTGCCGATGTGAGGGCTTGCCGGCGTGGAAAGCTTGCCGGCGGAGAAGCTTGCCGGCGTGGAAAGCTTGCCGACGGAGAAGCTTGCCGGTATGAAATCTTGCCGAGGGAGAAAGCATGCCGGCTGAAAAGCTTGCCGGGCGAAGACCTTGCCGGGGGAAGAGCTTGCCGGGGGAAGAGCTTGCCGGGCGAAGACCTTGCCAGGGCTGAAAAGCTTGCCGGGAAAAAGCTTGCTGGGTGGAAACTGTCAAGGCCAATCCGACCAGAAGCTGAAGATGGGCTCAAATGATTATCTAGATGGAGTCGGATGAAGAAGTGTTCAACATGAAAGTTATTCATAACGTCGAAATGGTCAACTTTTCTTTTGGAGTCATCATCATCCGGCGTAGTATACGACCTGCAGAGATGCCACAAGAGTCGGATGGTCTAGTCAGCTACATGACCGAGTCCGACTCGAAATGAAAGATGACCCCATGGACTATTCAAGATGGCCTTATTTGGAAAAGTGATCAACATACGGATTGTTGGCCTCATCGAAGCGTAAAAAATTGATATTTGAACCGTCTCCATCGGAAGTCATATGCAGATTCCACGGCCCGCGCAAGGAGCAAGACAGAAGATTGGATCAGATTCGGGCTGAATCCAAGTGGGACCAGAACTAGGACTCTACGTCGTGAATTGATGTAATTTTCTTGTAAGGAAAGCCTAAATCAATCTTTTGCTTGTACGGGAAGTCCAGCCGCCTCTTATATATGTTGGAGGTGAGCGGCCGATTGAACAACACACAATCGAACAAATCAATATACTACTTTTTCATCTACGTTTTATCTCTCCACCGTTTTCTCTCTCTCGTTCTTCGCTGTTCTTCGTGTTTGAGAGCTGCGAATCCCGAGGCTCTAGGGGCAAGAGAATCGAGCTTGGGCAGCCCATAGCCGCCGCAATCCCTGACGGGGTCCCTCCCGTGTGCGCGGGGTTTCGGGTCTGCAAAAGCGCCCACCGACTGTCTTGCGTATCGCGCTGTCGGTCGGGTCTCCTTCGACGTGAGCTGCGGTGCATCACCCCCGGCGTCGAGGGTACACGTGACGTGTTCGTGTGTCAACAATAATATAGCTAGCATGATGTTTTCATGGCTTTTCCATTTTTTGATGTCATTGCTACGCTAGATCATTGCACATCCCGGTACACCGCCGGAGGCATTCATATAGAGTCATACTTTGTTCTATACATTGAATTGTAATATTGAGTTGTAAGTAAATAAAAGTGTGATGATCATCTTTATTAGAGCATTGCCCCAGTGAGGAAAGGATGATGGAGACTATGATTCCCCCATAATTCGGGATGAGACTCCGGAATTTACAAAAAATAAACGAGGCCAAAGAAGCCCAAAAAAAGAGGCCAAAGAAGCCCACCAAAAAATAAAATAATAATAAAAAATGAGAGAAAAAGAGAGAAGGGGCAATGCTACTATACTTTTCCACACTTGTGCTTCAAAGTAGCACCATGTTCTTCATATAGAACTTGGCTTGTATATTCCGATGATGGGCTTCCTGAAATGCCCGAGGTCTTCATGAGCAAGCAAGTTGGATGCACACCCACTTAGTTTCAGTTAGAGCTTTCATACACTTATAGCTCTAGTGCATACGTTGCATGGCAATCCCTACTCACTCACATTGATATCTATTGATGGGCATCTCCATAGCTCGTCGATACGCCTAGTTGATGTGAGACTATCTTCTCCTTTTTGTCTTCTCCACCATCATATTCTATTCCACCTAAAGTGCTATGTCCATGGCTCACGCTCATGTATTGCCTGAAAGTTGAAAAGGTTTGAGAACGTCAAAAGTATGAAATAATTGCTTGGCTTGTCATCGGGGTTTTGCATGATGTAAATATTTTGTGTGGTGAAGATGGAGCATAGCCAGACTATATGATTTTGTAGGGATGAGCATTCTTTGGCTATGTTATTTCAATAAGACATAATTGCTTGGTTGGTATGCTTGAAATATTATTGTCTTTATGACAAAAGATGGATTATTGCTTTGAATCACTCGTGTCTTAATATTCATGCCATGATTAGACATATGATCAAGATTATGCTAAGTAGCATTCCACATCAAAAAATATCTTTTTTATCATTTACCTACCCGAGGACGAGCAGCAATTAAGCTTGGAGATGCAGATACGTCTCTGTTGTATCTATAATTTTTGATTGTTCCATGCCAATATTATTCAACTTTCATATACTTTTTGGCAACTTTTTATATTATTTTTGGGACTAACATATTGATCCAGTGCCCAGTGCCAGTTCCTGTCTCTTGCATGTTTTTGGTTTCGCAGAATATCCATATCAAACGGAGTCCAAATGGGATAAAAACGGATGGAGCTTATTTTTGGAAAATATGGAAAATTCAGAAGGAAAATCAACGTGAACCAGTGCCCGAGGTGGTCACGAGGCAGGAGGGCGCCCCCCCTTAGGGCGCGCCCCCAACCCTCGTGAGCCCACCGTAAGGCGGTTGACGCTCTTCTTTTGCCGCAAGAAAGCTAATATTCGGAAAAAATCACGGCGAAGGTTTCAGGCCAATCCGAGTTACGGATCTCCATATATACACGGAACGGTGAAACAGAGCCAGAACAGAACGCAAAAATAGAGAGAGACAGAGAGACAAATCCAATCTCGGAGGGGCTCTCGCCCCTCCCGTGCCATGGAGGACATGGACCAGAGGGGAAACCCTTCTCCCATCTAGGGAGGAGGTCAAGGAAGAAGAAGAAGGAGGGGGGCTCTCTCCCCCTCGCTTCCGGTGGCACCGGAGTGCCACCGGGGGCCATCATCATCACCGCGATCTACACCAATAGCTCCGCCATCTTCACCAACATCTCCATCACCTTCCCACCTCTATCTACAGCGGTCCACTCTCCCGCAACCCGCTGTACCCTCTACTTGAACATGGTGCTTTATACTTCATATTATTATCCAATGATGTGTTGCCATCCTATGATGTCTGAGTAGATTTTCGTTGTCCTATCGGTGGTTGATGAATTGCTATGATTGATTTAATTTGCTTGTGGTTATGTTGCTGTCCTTTGGTGCCCATCATATGATTGCGCGTGTGGATCACACCTAGGGTTAGTTGTATGTTTATAGGACTATGTATTGGAGGGCAAGAGTGACAGAAGCTTCAACCTAGCATAGAAATTGATGCATATGGGATTGAAGGGGGGCCAATATATCTTAATGCTATGGTTGGGTTTTACCTTAATGAACGTTAGTAGTTGCGGATGCTTGCTAATAGTTCCTATCATAAGTGCATAGAATTCCAAGTCAGTGATGACATGATAGCAGTGGCCTCTCCCACATAATACTTGCTATCGGTCTAGTAAAGTAGTTAATTGCTTAGGGACAATTTCGCAACTCCTACCACCACTTTTTCACACTCGCTATATTTACTTTGTTGTTTGTTAATCTAAACAGCCCCTACGTTTTATTTGAGTACTCTTTATTATCTTGGAAACCTATCCAACAACACCTACAAATTCTTCTAGTTTCATACTTGTTCTAGGTAAAGCGAACGTCAAGCGTGTGTAGAGTTGTATCAGTGGTCGATAGAACTTGAGGGAATATTTGTTCTACCTTTAGCTCCTCGTTGGGTTCGACAATCTTACTTATCGAAAACTGTTGCGATCCCCTATACTTGTGGGTTATCAGTCCCCTTCCTAGGCCTCGCCGTCGTCCACCGCCCTGGTGCTCTCGGCGCGGCGTGGTCAACGTGGTCAAGGAACGGCTTCCATCGGACGTGGACTGTACGTGGAGAGGCTGACAACTGGGTCCACGGCCGCAGCAAGGAAGTGCCTCCTTATTACATGCAAAATAATTATTCCTCCACTTGACAGCGGGGACCCATCGGACGGGCCACTGTATTTCGCGAAAAAAATGTTTCCCCCTGACTGCTGGGACCCACTAGCTACATCTTCGCAAGCAAGGGAGTGCGTAAAAAAAACGATTCGCCCCCCTGACTGCTGGGACCCACCAGCTACATCTTCGCACGCAAGGAAGTGCGTCCGAAAAAAACGATTCGCCCCCTAAGTACTGGGACCCAACAGCTACATCTTCGCACGCAAGGAAGTGCGTCCGGGCAAAAAAACAAAACGATTCCCCCCTGACTGCTGGGACCCAGCAGCTACACCTTCGCACACAAGGAAGTGCGTCCGAAAAAAAAACAAAAACAAAACGATTCGCCCCCTGACTGCTGGGACCCACCAGCTACATCTTTGCAGGCAAGGAAATGCTTGACAGTCGGGACCCACCTGGTCGAAGCGTTCGTAGCGTTGTCATTCTGGTCACGAACGTGTACGTACATATATACTGGCGAATGTAGAGGCGCGCACGTGTCGTAGTACAGGCACGTACGTGTCGTAGTAGAGGCGCGCACGTAGCATGTACACGTACGTACAGCGGCCAGGGTGCAAGAAAGAAAATACGGCCACGTACGTACATATGGGCAGGGTCTCGAACGTCTACTCGCGCATACGTACGGCCAGGGCTCGTGTACATGGCTGGGTCGGAATGGAGAAACAGCGTCGTCATCGTGTTCATGGGGAGGCAACAGAATGCGTCGTGTTCATGGGGAGGCAACGGAATGCGCCGTGTTCATGGGGAGGCAACGGAATGCGTCGTCTTCATCGGGAGGCAACGAAACGCGTGGGAGCCAACCGGCTGGGTCGGAACGGAATGCGTGGTCGTGTTCATCGGGAGGGCTTGGACGGAACAGGCGATGGAAACGAGACCTGGCGTACCGCAAAACGGAGGAAACGGCCTTGTGTTTGACCGGCCACGTTCGAAATGGGATCCCGTTCATCAGGAGGGGTCTAGCGTACAGCAAAATGGAGGAAACAGACCTCCTACGGTCGAAACGGGTGTCCTGTTAATCGGGAGGGGTGTGGCGTACCGCAAAACGGAGGAAACGGACTTGTGTTGGAGCGCTACGGTCGAAACGGGTGTCCTGTTGATCGGGAGGGGTGTGGCGTACCACAAAACGGGACTCCACGGGATACTGTTCATCTCCTCCGTCGACCTCCTCCAGCCTCCACGGGCTACCGTCGACCTCCTCCAGCCTCCACGGGCTCCTGTTCATCCAGCCTCCACCGCGCGCTACGCCACCGGCAACTGTTCAACCACCCCTCCACGGGCACCCCTCCACCGTCTACTCTTCATCCAGCCCTCCACACCACTGGGTCCTCTTCAACCACCCCTCCACGGGCACCCCTCCACCGTCTACTGTTCATCCAGCCGTCCACACCACGGGGTCCTGTTCAACCACCCCTCCACGGGCACCCCTCCATCGTCTACTGTTCATCCAGCCCTCCACCACACCACGGGGTCCTGTTCATCCAGAGGCAACGCCATCGCTCACTGTTCATCCAAACCACCCCGCAACGCTCACTGTTCATCCTAGAGGCAGCATCGATCGGCTTTAGTTAGCAGCGGTAGCGAAGGAATCGCTCGATCGGGTTCAGTTAACAGCCATCGATCGATCGCTCGGGTTCAGTAACGCGTAGCTTGCAGTGCAATCGCTCGGGTTCAGTTAGAGCCCAATGCCTCGCTCGGGTTCATTTAGAGCCAACGCCTCGCACACACGCGCGTACGTGTACAAGAGAAACACGCATCGCTCGGCCCCCGACCTCCCACCATAACCGGGAACTCCCTGAAATTTTCCTCGCCCTCGCTTCTACCACGGTTTTTTCCATCATGGGTTGCCCAAAGAATGGCCCATTTTCTACGGCCCGCCCAGGATGAAAAGCCCATTTTCTGTCATGATTTTTTGTCATAGAAGTAGGAGTCCACCACATCTATGATGATACCGGGTTTTGTCACAATTATCGTCATAGAAGTGTCATATGTATAACAGGAAAAAAATTTGTTCGGCCCAAAATGTCACAGATGTGTCTTTTTTTTGTACCGCCGTTGCCACCAGCTAGGCCATCGAGGCTCGCCGCGACGAGCGAACGCAGGATGGTACGGAGATCGCGCCCAACACCCCTCGAACTATCGGCGAGCAGCTTCTTGCCATCCAGGCTCATCTCCAGCCGGCTCATCGAATGCTCTGCCGCCTACAATGTGTCGGGACCTTCCGCCGCCCCAATCACGGAGGCAGAGGCTGACCGCTCAAGAGAGAGCGGGGCCCTGTTCAAACAAGAAACGAAGAAACTCAGAAAGAGTTTGCAAGAAAGAATAAAAGGAAAAACGCAAGAAAATCGAGGACTTACGTGGACACCATCGGGGGCTGCTTTGGGGCCTTCTGGAAATGGGCCGCCCTCGCGGCGGCCTCCTGCCGCTTAGTCCTAGCGACCGAGCTCTTGGGCTTCTTCGGCCAGCCGCCGAACATCAATGAGCCGGCTTGGCACCTTGGCGCGCAGCCTGGTGTAGTCAGCGTGGCTGAAGAGCTCACGCCCGCCTTGTCTATGCCTTGCGGGCGATGCGGTTCGTTCTCCTCCTCATCATCATCTGGCCATTTCTCGAGGCCGCCTCCTCCTTTAGAGCCGCCTGGTCCACCACCGCCACCCGTGGCGTCGTCCTCCTCCATGGCGGCCGCCCCCAAGTCGGGGTCGTCCATATCGCTTCTCGTCCGGTCCGGCATGAACACGTATCCCGGCTCCAGAGCGTCGGCGGCCGACGGGGTCGAATTTTTTTTTCGTTCGGCCCAAAATGTCAAAGATGGCCTAGCTGGAAGGTCCCGCCAATGGACATCCAAGCTCCGTGCACCCCCAGTCGGACCGCCGACTGGTTGGACGTGGCTGTCGGCCGCTTTGAGGTGTGGAAGGGCTCCCCAGCCCGGGCAGGCACACGGCGGGCCTTCGAATTCGTCAAGGCGTGGTATCCTAGGCTTAGCCTAGACTAGTTGCACTACAAAAAAAGACACATCCATGACATTTTAGGCCGAACGAAAATATTTTCTATCATACTTATGACACTTCTATGACAATAATTGTGACAAAACACGGTATCATCATAGATCTGGTGGGGTCCTACTTCTATGACAAAAAATCATGACAGAAAATGGTCTTTTCATCCCGGGCGGGCCGGAGACGCAGCTACATGACATTCTTTGGGACGTCCATTACGGAAAAAACCATGGTAGAAGCGAGTGCGAGGAAAATATCAGGGTGTTCCCGGTTACGGTGGGTGGTCGGGGCCGAGTGATGCGCGTTTCTCTCGTACACGCACGCGTGTGGGTGCGAGGCGTTGGGCTCTAACTGAACCCGAGCGAGGCATTGGGCTCTAACTGAACCCGAGCGAGGCGTTGGGCTCTAACTGAACCGAGCGATTGCACTACAGGCTACGCGTTACTGAACCCGAGCGATCGACCGATGGCTGATAACTGAACCCGATCGAGCGATTCCTTCACTACTGCTGCTAACTGAAGCCGATTGATGCTGCCTCTAGATGAACAGTGAGTGTTGCTGGGGGGTTTGGATGAACAGTTCTCGGTGGGGGTGGATGAACAGGACCCCGTGGCGTTGCCTCTTGATGAACAGTGAGCGTTGCTGGGGGGTTTGGATGAACAGTTCCTGGTGGGGGTGGATGAACAGGACACCGATCGTTCAAGCCGGTTGGGGCTGGATGAACAGGACCCCGTGGAGGGCAGGATGAACAGGACCACCCCGTGGAGGGCAGGATGAACTGTAGACGGTGGAGGGCAGGATGAACAGTAGCCCGTGGAGGGGTGGTTGAGCAGGAGCCCGTGGAGAGGGTTGGTTGAATAGTAGCCGGTGGAGTAGCGCGCGGTGGAGGCTGGATGAACAGGAGCCCGTGGATGAACAGTCGCAGGTGGAGGCTGGAGGAGATCGACGGTGGATGAACAGTAGCCCATGGAGGCTGGAGGGGGTCGACGATGGAGATGAACAGTACCTCGTGGAGTCCCGTTTTGCGGTACGCCACACCCCTCCCGATGAACAGGACCCCCGTTTCGACCGTAGCACTCCAACACAAGTCCGTTTCCTCTGTTTTGCAATACGCCACACCCCTCCCGATCAACAGGACCCCCGTTTCGACCGCAGGAGGTCCGTTTCCTCCGCTTTGCAGTACGCCAGACCCCTCCCTATGAACAGGATCCCGTTTCGAACATGGTCGATCGAACACAAGGCTGTTTCCTCCATTTTGCGGTACGCCAGGCCTCGTTTCCATCGGTTGTTCCATCCAAGCCCTCCCGATGAACACGACGATGCATTCCGTTCTGACCCAGCCGGTTGGCTCCCTATGAACACGATAACGACGCTGTTTCTCCGTTCCGACCCAGCCATGTACACGAGCCCTGGCCGTACGTATGCGCGAGTAGGCGTTCGAGACCCTGCTCGTATGTACGTACGTGGCCATATTTTCTTTCTTGCACACTGGCCGATGAACGTATGTGTACATGCTACGTGCGCGCCTCTACTACGACACGTGCACGCCTCTACATCGACCAGTATGTACATATACATTCGTGACCAGAATGACAACGCTATGTACGCTTCGACCAGGTGGGTCCCGACTGTGACACACTTCCTTGCCTACGAAGATGTAGCTGGTGGGTCCCAGCAGTCAGGGGAGCGAATCATCTTTTTTTGCCCGGACGCACTTCCTTTCATGCGAAGATGTAGCTGGTGAGTCCCAGCAGTCAGGGGAAATGTTTTTTTCGCGAAATACGGTGGCCCGTCCGGTGGGTCCCCGCTATCAGGTGGAGGAATAATTATTTTGCGCGTAATAAGGAGGCACTTCCTTGCTGTAGCCGTGGACCTAGCTGTCAGCCTCTCCATGTACAGTCCATGTCTGATGGAAGCTGTTCCTTGACCACATTGACCATGCTGCGCCGAGAGCACCAGGGCGGTGGACGACGGCGAGGCCTAGGAAGACGCAGCAGTGGATGCCCATGTGTAGAGGGCTATGAGGGTTCAATGGTTCGCTGCGGTGTGAGCTTGCCATCGCCGTAGAATAACAGGGGCTATGGGTGAGTAGAGGGATGGCCTGGACAGCGTGGGAGTAGTAGGGGGCGGTGAGGCCTCCGCCGCATCGCAGCCAGCCACGGGAGGCAGGAGCACGAGGCACGACCGGTGCCGGTTTGGGCGGCTGGAGCAAGAAGAGCAAAGGTTGAAGAAGCACTACGGCCCTTGGATGGACATCTTACGGTCACTGGAGCTAGAATCGTGCATATTGACTAAGTTGACAAAGCCCTGCGTCCCCGTCAACTTAGTAGGCCCACAAGTAAGCCTACCACTATACTGGGTCCCAGCTAGCAGGGGGAGTATTCATTTTTTTGTGCGTAATAAGGAGGCACCTCCGGTGGGTCCAAGCTGACAGTGGGGGGAACATTTTTTTCGTGAAATACGTTGGCCCGTCCAGTGGGTCCAAACAGTCAGTGGGGAAACGTTTTTTTTCCGCCAAATACGGTGGCCCATCCGGCGGGTCCCTGGTGTCAGGTGGAGGAATAATTATTTTCCGCGTAATAAGGAGGCACTTCCTTGTGGCTGCCGTGGACCCAGCTGTCAGCCTCTCCACGTACAGTACTCTTCCGATGGAAGTCGTTCCTTGACCACGTTGACCACACCGCACCAAGAGCCCCAGGGCGGTGGACGACGGCGAGGCCTTGGAAGGGAACGACACGGAGGCAGGGAAGACTCGACAATTGTTTCCCACGCAGAGGGGAGTACGATTGTACGAGGGTTTACTGGTTCATCTGCCGTCACCGGAGAATAACAGTAGGTGTTGGTGAGTAGAGGGATGGCTAGGCCAGCGATGGGGGTACGGTGGGGCGGTGAGGCCTGCGCGGCAGCACAGCCAGCCGCGGGGAGGAGGGAGCAGGCAGTCCCGCCGGCGCTTGTTTGAGCGGCTGGAGCAGGAAGAGCAGAGATTGAAGAAGCACGATGGCCGTTGGATGGACATCCAACAGTCACTGCTTGTGCGTCAACCTTTTTTAGGAAAGCCTCAAATCTGTTGAAAACACCATATAGCCCATCTGCCATTATTTCTAATAATTTACAGCCCATTTGCTAATTCTTAAGGTTTTTTTCGGAGCCCATATTCTTTTTGTTAGCATTACAGCCCATATTGTGGCCACGGTTAAAAAATTAGATGAAATTTTGCATATTTCGGTGCGGTTTGAACTGTTTTTAATCCCGAAATTTTGAGTCACATTCAAACTGATTTAAAAAATAAATGTATATCAATATAAAATCCAACAAATTGTCCACACATAAAAATTAATGCAATTTAAAATCTCGAAATAAAAAAAGAAATTTGATACTAATTGCCGGTTTGATGTGTTTTAAAAATGTACAGTCCATTTCTCATTACTAATAGGCCATTTTCTCGGCCAGTCGAATGAACCTCTCCTCGTCTTGAAAGATTTGCATCCCAACAGGCCTGACAAAGCGACTTACTTGGCAAATCACAAAAAGACTGGGCTATGGCCGTGGACCCAGTTGCGGCCGTGGACCCACCTGTCAGCCTCTCCATGTACAGTACTCTACCGATAGAAGTTGGCCGTTGACCACATTGACCACACCGTGCCGAGAGAACCAAAGGTGGCCAATCAGCCGCATCATACGCTGCGAGCGTAGGCTTTAATGCTTCCTCCTCAAGTTGGGGTAGCAACCTACACTCTGGGTAACTTTTGGTTGGGCGCTCGAGTTCGTATTCCTCGGCTGCCAGGACCTCAGTCCATCTATCCGCTAGCAGATCTTGCTCAGCTTGGAGCTGTTGTTGCTTTTTCTTCAGGCTTTTTGCTGTGGCTATAAGCCGGCGCTTGAAGCGCTCCTGTTCGACAGGATCCTCAGGCATGATAAATTCTTTGTCGCCGAGGCTCACCTCGTCTTCGGAGAGAGGCATGTAATTGTCATCCTCTGATTCTCCGTCTGCTGCTTGTTCCCTAGGGCTAGCTTGCCCATCCTCGCACTCGAAGCCTGGCTGGAGGGGATTGTCTTCGTCTTCGGCACTATCTGCAGTGTTATTGTCTCTTGTGCCGGTATCGCGGCTTTTGCTATGGCAGGGCTTAGAGCGGCGCCGATGACGCTAGTTCTTGGATTGCTTCTCGGAGGGATTATCCTCTGTTGCCTTATTGCCATCGCTTTCTTTGGGGGTGTCCACCATGTATATATCATATGATGAGGTGGCAGTCCAGCACCCTGTGGGCGGTGGTTCCTGTTCGTCTCCCGCATCGTCGTCCATACCGTTGATGTCTTCGGAGCCAAAATCGAGCATGTTGGCTAAGTCGTCGATAGTGGCTACTAAGTGGGTGGTGGGTGGGGAACGAATTTCTTCGTCGTCCGCTTCCCACTCGAGCCGGACATAGTTCGGCCAAGGGTCTCCTAACAAGGAGAGAGACCGTAATGAATTTAGCACGTCGCCCAAGGGCGAGTGCTGAAAGATATCCGCGGAGGTAAACTCCATGATCGGTGCCCAGTCGGATTCGATAGGCACGGACGCGAGCGGTTCGGAGCCAGTGGCCGGGGACGAATCCATGTGTCCGGCAACACATGTCTCATAGGAGGTGAAGTCAGTGTTTGGCTCTATCGCCGCTGAGTGCGCGGCCTCCGTGGCGGGGTCCATCCACCCGTCCTCGGGCGGTGCGATCTCCTCCGGATTAAGGGCCGGAGTATCAATAGCCGTGATCTCCCGAACACTGTCCGACGACAGAGCTAAATCATGCTCATCGTGACTGTGCAGCGCGCCTGACATGGGTTCAAATCCATCAAAGATCAAGTCTCCACGGACGGCGGCAGTATAATTGAAGCTTCCAAACCTGACCTGATGGCCAGGGGCGTAGCTCTCGATCTGCTCCAGACGGCCAAGCGAGTTGGCCCGTAGTACGAAGCCGCCGAATAAGAAGATTTGTTCGGGAAGGGAAACCTCACCATGGATCGCATCGTTGCCGATGATCGAAGGAGCCATCAAGCGTTTATCATGACGGCACAGTGGAACTCTCAATGAAAGCACCAATGTCGGTGTCAAAACCGGCGGATCTCGGGTAGGGGGTCCCGAACTGTGTGTCTAAGGCGGATGGTAACAGGAGGCGGGGGACACAATGTTTACCCAGGTTCAGGCCCTCTCGATGGCGGTAATACCCTACTTCCTGCTAGATTGATCTTGATGATATGAGTATTACAAGAGTTGATCTACCACGATATCGAAGAGGCTAAACCCTATAAGCTAGCCTATGGTATGATTGTTGTTCGTCCTACGGACTAAAACCCTCCGGTTTATATAGACACTGGAGGGGGCTAGGGTTATACAGAGTCGGTTACAAGGGAGGAGATCTACATATCCAAATCGCCAAGCTTGCCTTCCACGCAAAGGACAGTCCCATTCGGACACGGGACGAAGTCTCAATCTTGTACCTTCATAGTCCAATAGTCCGGCCAAAGTATACAGTCCGGCTGTCCAAGGACCCCCTAATCCCGGACTCTCTCACCTGGCGTCTGACCCCTGGACTCCGCAAAACTTCCTTTTGCGCTTTCCAAAGACCTTGTCGGCTTTCCCCTTTGGCCCAAATATAGTGTTCTCGTACCCAAACATTTCGGGAAACATCCAGAACCCCTTCCGGTGAATTCCGGAACCCTTTCGGAGACCAAACACTATTATCCCATATATCAATCTTTATCTCCGGACCATTCCGGAGTTCCTCGTCATGTCCGTGATCTTATCCGGAACTCCGAAAAAGATTCAGTCACCAACATACATAACTCATATAATACTATATCGTCAACGAATGTTTAAGTGTGCGGACCCTACGGGTTCGAGAACTATATATGCAGACATGACTGAGACACTTCTCTAGTCAATAACCAATAGCGGAACCTGGATGCCCATATTGGCTCCTACATATTCTACGAAGATATTTATGGTCGAACTGCATAACAACATACATTGTTCCCTTTCTCATCGATATGTTACTTTCCCGAGATTCGATCATCGGTATCTCAATAGCTAGTTCAATCTCGTTACCGGCAAGTCTCTTTACTCATTCTATAATGCATCATCCCGTAACTAACTAATTAGTCCCATTGCTTGCAAGGCTTATAGTGATGTGCATTACCGAGAGGGCCCAGAGATACCTCTCCGACAATCAGAGTGACAAATCCTAATCTCGATCTATGCCAACTCAACAAGTACCATCGGAGACACCTGTAGAGCACCTTTATAATCACCCAGTTATGTTGTGACGTTTGGTAGCACACAAAGTGTTCCTCCGGTATTCGGGAGTTGCATAATCTCATAGTCATAGGAACATGTATAAGTCATGAAGGAAGCAATAGCAGTAAACTAAACGTTCAAGTGCTAAGCTAACGGAATGGGTCAAGTCAGTCACATCATTTTCCTAATGACGTGATCCCGTTTATCAAATGACAACTCATGTCTATGGTTAGGAAACATAACCATCTTTGATCAACGAGCTAGTCAAGTAGAGGCATACTAGCGACACTCTGTTTGTCTATGTATTCAAACATGTATCATGTTTCCGGTTAATACAATTCTAGCATGAATAATAAACATTTATCATGATATAAGGAAATAAATAATAACTTTATTATTGCCTCTAGGGCATATTTCCTTCAGTCTCCCACTTGCACTAGAGTCAATAATCTAGATTACACAGTAATGATTCTAACACCCATTGAGTCTTGGTGCTCATCATGTTTAGCTCGTGGAAGAGGCTTAGTCAACGGGCCTGCAACATTCAGATCTGTATGTATCTTGCAAATCTCTATGTCTCCCACCTGGACTTGATCCCGGATGGAGTTAAAACATCTCTTGATGTGCTTGGTTCTCTTGTGAAATCTGGATTCCTTTGCCAAGGCAATTGCACCAGTATTGTCACAAAATATTTTCATTGGACCCGATGCACTAGGTATGGCACTTAGATCGGATATGAACTCCTTCATCTAGACTCCTTCATTTGCTGCTTCCAAAGCAGCTATGTATTCTGCTTCACACGTAGATTCCGCCACGACGCTTTGTTTAGAACTGCTCCAACTGACAGATCCACCGTTCAATATAAACACGTATCCGGTTTGCGATTTAGAATCGTCCGGATCAGTGTCAAAGCTTGCATCGACGTAACCATTTACGGCGAGCTCTTTGTCACCTCCATAAACGAGAAACATATCCTTAGTCCTTTCAGGTATTTCAGGATGTTTTTGACCGCTGTCCAATGATCCGCTCCTGGATTACTTTGCTACCTCCCTGCTGAGGGAGTCCTGGATTGGGGGGTCTCCGGACAGCCGGACTATATCCTTTGGCCGGACTGTTGGACTATGAAGATACGAGATTGAAGACTTCGTCCCGTGTCCGGATGGGACTCTACTTGGCGTGGAAGGCAAGCTAGGCAATACGGATATGTATATCTCCTCCTTTGTAACTGACCTTGTGTAACCCTAGCCCCTTCCGGTGTCTATATAATCCGGAGGGTTTTAGTCTGTAGGACAAGATACAATCATACCATAGGCTAGCTTCTAGGGCTTTAGCCTCTTTGATCTCGTGGTAGATCAACTCTTGTAATACTCATATCATCAAGAATTATCGAGTAGGACGTAGGGTATTACCTCCATCAAGAGGGCCCGAACCTGGGTAAGCATCGTGTCCCCTGCCTCCTGTTACCATCCGCCTTAGAGGCACAGTTCGGGACCCCCTACCCGAGATCCGCCTGTCAGGACCCCGATTCCAAGTCACATCGATCTAGCCGGTAACACCTCATATCACTTTGCGGCCTCACGCACGGTATCCCACGGGTGTCGCCTTACCATGGCCCATGACTGTTTGCACCTTTTGGCTCACGTATATGATAGTGTCGCTAGCATCCATATGACAGAGAACCCGGGCCGACATGGCTAGTCGTGAACCCAAGGCGGCACAGACCTATGGAGACAGGCATACATGAATCACATCGAACATGTCGGTCATCAACGAGTGATTCCGGGCTGTAGCACCGGGCTAACAGGACTCCGGGGAACCCTGGGCTGTAGCAGGCTAGGCAGGACTCCGGAAGTCACCGTGTGACATTTCCCCGAAGGGACAGACATAGGGACGAAGTGAAACACATGTCGGCCAGTCAAGTGTCCTGAACAGTAGTGCTGGGCTAGCAGGACTCCGGTGAACCGGGCTGTAGCGGACTACTATGGCTCGAGGAACACTAGACTACATTTCCCCATAAGAAAGGCTGCCAAGGATAAACAACTAGATTGTCGGATCCCACTCATACCAAGCATTTCAATCATACACACAATATGCCCGATATGAGTACATACAACATGGCATCACAACAAAACTCTACAACTCAAGTACTTTATTTAAAGGCTCCAGAGAGCCATACATAACATGTTCATACAGATAGGGGTCACATGACCCGACACTCAAGTCATACAAACATACAAGCACATGCGGAAGCAACTAGTCTGAGTACAGACTCTAGAAAGAAAGAAGGCTTCTCGAAGCCTGTCTATCTACATAGGGCCCTCCATGGCCAGGATCACCACCTGGGTGGCTAGTCACTCGTCGACGTCAAGGTCTACATAAAACCCATCGGAGGGGGCAGTGTTGTCGTCTGAAAACAACAAATAAGCAAACATGAGTACAAAGGTACTCAGCAAGTCTTACATCAGAACCTACTATACATGCTTATTCTCAAGATAGCGGTGGGGTTGATGCAGCAAGCCAGCTTTGACCCTTGGCTAAGCTATCCTACGGAGCTCCACCAGTAAAATAGTTTTCGCACACGAGTCCACTACTCACCAACACAGTACTCCACTGGGGATCCTCCCTCGTCATCCTACGAGAGGGCCATCCTCGGTACTCACACTTATCTTGAGTCTTTTAGTAGTATCCATTAACTTGTCTATGAACTGTATAGGCAAAAAAGTAGTCCTTTACCGCGGACGCGGCTATTCGAATAGTTTTATACCCTGCAGGGGTGTACTTCGTCACACATGTTTCCACCACTAAGCGTCTGCACACGACATGTGCTCCGCAGACTTCAAGCGAAAACCGACGTGGGTGTAGACCACGACCTGACTAACCTCACAAGTCTCTAGTCCAGGTTTATCACCTATTCAGGTTCCATCCGCAAGGAAATCCGGTCGGGGTGTCCTCAAAGGCCCCAAACGATGTGAACAGGGTTCCCGAGACACCAAACGGGTGACTCGGTACACCGTGCCACGGTGTATCTACCGCAACATAGCCCACCCCTAGGGTCAGCGCTACGCACGGCCGCCAACACATGTCCTACAAACACCAGAAACTAGTTGCAACTCCTGGACAGAGGCGAGAGGGGTCAGTAAGTCGAGCGGGGTCATATTTCAGGGCCCAATGTGTGGTAGTAGCTGAATCTTAAATCACGCATACAGATCTCAGTTCATAGGGATGGCCTCAATGAAACAACCCACCATGTACTCCTACATGGCCTCTCATCGATACCTTTACCAAAACATGTTCAACACATCCCTCACATTACCGGCATAAGCATTTCACTCTAGCCCATCTCCCAGATGAACCAGACCTGACACAACTCTAAGCATAGCAGGCATAGCAAGGTAGGAATCACATACATGGCTCAATCAACTCCTACACATGCTAGTGGGTTTCATCTAGTTACTGTGGCAATGACAGGTCATGCAGAGGATAAGGGTTCAACTACCGTAGCACACAACAGTTTGAATCGCGTTGTCTTAATGCAGTAAGCAAGAGCAGAAGCGAGAACATGGGTTTGTATCGGAATGATCAATGGTTGCTTGCCTGATGGAGTGGTAGCGGGATACTGCCCTTCAGTTGGATACTCATGAATATCCTCGGAGGCAGAACCTACCACGGAGAACACATCGGAACACAATCAACACATGACGATATGCAACAATATGATGCATGCTATGACATGGCAATATTATTGTGTCTTGGCCTAATGCAAGCTAAAATAGAAAGGGATGAACTCTTTGAATCAAAGATTCAAATATTAGCTCATTAAACATGGCATTTATAGTGCGTTACCTTATTCTGCCTAAACAGCAAGGTAAACTTGTTTTGTCATGCATGAAACCATTATAGATAGATAGATTGAATTTTTCTGATAATTTTTCATATATAAATTATTTCATTTGGAGTTACGATTGAATTTCTATGAATTTTTAAAGTTTGAACTATTTTCTGGAATTTCCTGTATAAAAATAAATCCAGAAAATGCATTACTACGTCAGCATTGCGTCATGCTGACCTCAGCAGGTCAAAGGCGCCAGCCCAGGTCAAACCTGACTGGTGGGCCCCTTCTGTCAGCCTCTTAGTGCACTAACTACGTTTAGTTAGCCTAATTACTGGGCAGGGCCCACTAGTCAGTGACTATACTAATTAAACTAACTAATTTTAGTTAGAAACTAATCTGGATAATTAGCAGAGGGGGGGCCCACTTGTCATTGACTCAAAGGAGTCAACCTGGGCCCACCTAGTCCACGTCAGTGGTCAAATCACCGGTCAACAGGGCTAATCCCGCCGGCGTTGAGTCGCCGGCGAGGCCGAGACGGCGGAGGGCTTCGGAAAACGCCCTCAGGCGACCAAATCGACGGCGGAGACCATCTACGGGTAGCTGGGAACGAGCCGCAGCGTTTGGTGGTGGTAGTTGGGCTCGGGGTGGCCGGAAACATCGCCGGCGACGAGCTTGGCGGTCGCCGGGGTCGGGTGAGGTCGGATTCGATGCTACGGTGCACGGGAGGAAGAGCTGGTAGTGGCTACGGGTTCCTGGTAATGCACTGAGCATGGTGAGGCGCTCGGACGCGTGCTTACACGGCCGTAGCCACGACGGCGACATGGCCGGCGGCGAGGAGCGCTCGGGCTTGAAGGGGCGGTGGCTACGAGGCGTAATCGAGCACGGGAACTAGGGGGAAAAGAATAGGAGCTCACAGCGGAGTCGAAGAGGGGGCCAGCGAGCTCGGGGACGGGCTGGAGAAGAGGTGCGGTTGCCGGTGATCTCGGATGCCCGAGGTTGAGGACGAGGGCGAAGGCGGCGTTGCAGGGCTTCCGGCGAAGCGTGGCTCGGTAGGGAGGACGAGGGAGTCGAGGCGGAGCTGATGGGCTCGTCGGAGGGGCGAGGGGAGGTCTCTGGCAGCGACTACGGCGATCGGCGGCGAGGGACGCGCTCGGCCATCACGGGAGAGGATGAGGGAGATGAGGGGGAGAGTGAGAGAGGATGAGAGGGAGACGTGGGGGTCGCGTGGCGTCCTCTGGGCGTCTCCCGGCGTCGGCAGAAGCAGGAGGTGGCCGGCGCGTGGCCAGCGCGCGGCGAGCACGCGCCCCTGCCTCCTGGCGCGAGGTAGGGGGTGACTGGCCGAGCCAGTAGGCTGGGCCGAGCCAGGTAAGTCCCAGGTGGGCTTCTTTCTCCTTTTTTTTGATTTAGTTTCTGTTTTCTATTAAACTGCAACTGTTTAGCTTTATTTAAAATACTAGAACATTTCCAAAAATCCTGAAAATAAATCTGGCCTCTGTTTAGAATATTTCCAACAGGAAACATTTACTCCCAGAATTATTTGAGCATTTAAATTATTTTATAGCATTTAAATGCCCAAATTCAAATACTTATGATTTAATTCAATGACCTTCTGTTTACCTAGAAAATTGTGCACCAATTTTGCCAGAGGTTCTAACCTAAGACAAAGAGGGTGAACATTTTAGAAGGGCATTTCAGGTTCATTGAAATTATTTTTAGTAAACCCTAGTTGATTTCAAAAATGGTGCTGGGGGTTCTGCCTTCCCCATTTCAAGTTTCTGATGAAAGGTAAACATGATGCACACTCTAATGCATGGACTAGCTAGGGTGTGACACCGCCGGTTTTGACACCGACATTGGTGCTTTCATTGAGAGTTCCACTGTGTCGTCACCATAAGGCTTGATGGCTCCTTCGATCATCGCTAGCGATGCGGTCCAGGGTGAGGCTTTCCTCCCGGGAAAAAACTTCGTATTCGGCGGCTTCGCACTACGGGCCAATTCGCTTGGCCATCTGGAGCAGATCGAGAGCTACGCCCCTGGCCATCAGGTCAGATTTGGAAACTTGAACTACACGGCCGACATCCGCAGAGACTTGATCTTTGACGAATTCGAGCCCATGACGGATGCGCCGCACAGTCGCGACGAGCATGACGTAACTCTATCGTCGGACAATGTTCGGGAGATCGCGTCTGCAACTACTCCGGCCATTAATCTGGAGCAAGTTGCGCCATCCGAGAGCGGAGGGATGGACCCCGCCATGGAGGCCGCACTCTCAGTGGCGATAGAGCCTGATACTGACTTCACCCCTTACAAGAGCCGTGTCGCCGAACCACTGGATTCATCTCCGGCCACGGACTCCGAGCCGCTTACAGCCACGCCTGTCGAGTCCGACTGGGCGTCGATCATGGAGTTCACCTCCGTAGATATATTTCAGCACTCACCTTTCGGAGATGTGCTAAACTCATTAGGGTCTCTCTCCCTGTCGGGAGAACCTTGCCGAACTATGTCCGGCTAGAATGGGATGCGGACGACGAAGAAATTCGCTGCCCAACCACCACCCACTTAGTAGCCACTGTTGACGACTTAACCGACATGCTCGACTTCGACTCCGAAGACTTCGACGGTATGGACGACGAAGCCCGAGACAAACAGGAGCCACCGCCCTCAGGGCGCTGGACCTCCACCTCATCATATGATATATACATGGTGGACACCCCCAAAGAAGGCAATGGCGACGAGACAGCAAAGGATGACCCCTCCAAGAAGCAACCCAAGCGCCGACATCAGCGGTGCCGCTCTAAATCCCACCACAGCAAGAGCAGTGACACCGGCACAGGACATAATAACACTCCAGATAGCACCGAAGACAACAACAATCCCCTCCAGCACGGTGTAGAGCTAGAGGACGAACAAGCTAGCCCTCCAGAGCAGGCAGTAGAGGGAGAACCGGAGGAGGACAATTACATGCCTCTCTCCGAAGACGTGGCGAGCCTCGGCGACGACGAGTTTATCGTGCCTGAGGAATCCGTCGAGCAAGAGCGCTTCAAGCGCCGGCTTATGGCCACGACAAATAGCCTAAAGAAAAAACAGCAACAACTTCAAGCTGATGAAGACTTGCTAGCAGACAGGTGGACCGAAGTCCTTACAGCCGAGGAGCATGAACTCGAGCGCCCGTCCAAGAGTTACCCAAAACGCAGGTTGCTACCTCACCTCGAGGAGGAAGCATTGAAACCCCATTCACCAGTGTACGATGCGGCTGACCGGCCACTACGCGGCCGAGCCAGAGAGGCGTTTCAGCCTAAAGTCCAGACCGCACCCCGTCGCCACTCAGCCAAAAATACTAAGGCCCGAGGCAACACAGAGGACCTGTGAGACATCTTGGATAGTAAGGCAAAAATCACAAGGTCAATATACGGGACATGGGCACGTGCGCCCACACGGGACGATGATCGTCGCGTCGGATACACCAAGAGTAAATACGGCCGGGCCGAATACAGCAGACAAGACTAATACGAACTACGTCAGGATATAGCCCGGCACAGAGGTGCCGCACACCCCCTATGCTTCACTGATGAAGTTATGAATCATGAATTCCTGGAGGGTTTCAAACCCATAAATATCGAATCATACGATGGCACAACAGATCCCGCTATATGGATTGAGGATTTCCTCCTTCACATGCACATGGCTTGCGGTGATGATCTACATGCCATCAAGTACCTCCCACTAAAACTCAAAGGGCTAGCTCGGCATTGGCTGAATAGCTTGCCAGCAGATTCCGTCGGCAGTTGGGAGCATCTGGAAGACGCATTTCTTGACAACTTCCAGGGCACTTATGTGCGGCCACCGGATGCTGATGACTTGAGCCACATAACCCAGCAGCCAGCGGAATCGACCAGACAATTCTGGACATGGTTCCTGACTAAGAAAAATCAAATTGTAGACTGTCCGGATGCAGAGGCCCTAGCGGCATTCAAGCATAACATCCGCGATGAGTGGCTCGCCCGCCACCTCGGCCAGGAGAAGCCGAAATCTATGGCAGCCCTCACGACACTCATGACCCGCTTTTGTGCGGGCGAGGATAGCTGGCTGGCTCGTAGCAACAACACATCAAGGAATCCGGATAACTCGGATACCAAAGATGTTAACGGTAGGCAGCATCGCAATAGACCAAAGCGCCGCAATAACGGCGATAACACCGAAGATACGACAGTCAATGCCGAATTCAGAGGCTCTAGATCCGGTCAGCGGAAAAGGCCATTTAGAAGAAATACTCCGGCTCCGTCCAGTCTGGATCGCATACTGGATCGCTCGTGTCAAATCCACGGCACCCCCGACAAGCCAGCCAATCATACCAGCAGAGAATGCGGGGTGTTCAAGTAGGCCGGCAAGTTAATGCCGAGACAAGGACAAGGGGCCGCATAGCGATGACGAGGAGTAGCCCCGGCCGCCGAACATAGGAGGACAGAAGGGGTTTCCCCCACAAGTGAAGACGGTGAACATGATATACGCAACCCACATTCCCAAGTGGGAGCGGAAGCATGCACTAAGGGACGTCTATGCGATGGAGCCCGTCGCCCCAAAGTTCCACCCATGGTGTGCTTGTCCGATCACCTTCGATCACAGGGACCACCCCACTAGTATTCGTCATGGCGGATCCGCCGCACTGGTCCTAGACCCCATCACTGACGGATTTCACCTCACTCGAGTCCTTATGGACGGCGGCAGCAGCCTGAACCTGCTTTATCAGGATACAGTGCAAAAAATGGGTATCGATCCCTCGAGGATCAAACCCAGCAAAACCACCTTTAAAGGCATCATCCCAGGTGTAGAGGCCCACTGCACAGGCTCAATCACACTGGAAGTGGTCTTCGGATCACCGAATAACTTCCGAAGCGAAGAGTTAATCTTCGACATCGTCTCGATCCGCAGTGGCTATCATGCACTGCACGGACGGACAACATTTGCAAAATTCAACGCAGTGCCGCATTATGCATACCTCAAGCTAAAGATGCCAGGACCTCGCGGGGTCATAACGGTAAATGGAAACACATAATGCTTGCTCCGTATGGAAGAGCACACTGCGGGCCTTGCAGCAGAAGCACAAAGCAGCCTGTTCAGGCAGACCACTCATTCGGCGTCACGGCCCCCGGACACCTTCAAGCGAGTCCGGAACAAGCTGCAACAGGATCGCCTGGCACAATCAGAGCTCGCCTAGCAATTCGGCCCCCGTCCCAGTCACTGTAAAGCGACGAAATTTGTGCCGCGCGTACATAACTACGCATTGAAAATACCATGGACATAGGCAGGGGCACGATCAGGACACGCCCCGCATTGTGGCTTAACCACAGCAGGGGCTGTATACATTTGACATTCCTTTTCTCTTTCAGGGCGTACCTCTCTGGAAGCCCTTTCCGGTAGTACGATTGCCGGACACACTCCGGAAGCAACAACCAAGGCGGCAAGAAGCTAAGATGAACACGGGAACCGCCAGGTGGTCTCTAGTAATAATTGATATACTCGCTTTTCACTACTTATGCATAGCTTGCCCTAGGATAGGACATTTCGAATTGTCCTACCTTATGCTTATTGCACTACTTATACCAAGTACGCTTTGACGTATCATTTAAATAACAATGCATATCATTAATCTGTCATTGCATTATTTAAGTTTTTCTCTTTCTCTTATATGTCCATTTACGACAGTCCGCACCCGCACGTGTGGGTATGGTCGGTTGGCCAGGGGTCCTTGTTTACCCCATAATACGGCGCAAGAAGTCCGAACACTTTCGACAGTGCGGCACCCTGAACTTATAGCATTATATGCATCATCTCCGAATCATGTCTTTGGTCAAATGTTGGGTCGCCCGGCTCCCATGCTTTGGTACCTTACATTGTGCTATATCGGCTAAGGTAGCGGTGGGAGAACTACTGCGATTGTGTCCCGGTTCTTCCGGACGAGCACCTCAATAGAGAAAGCCAAAAACCGACTGTCATGATAAGGCGAGAGACTGGTCGCTGTTCGAGAGGTCTCAAGTCCTTAAAGACTTTTTCCGCTTCGGGCGAGGAGTCGGCCTTGTCTGGCTTATGCGTGTATAGCGCCCCAAATTTGGCCCTCCGAATACTAGGGGCTTCGCCAAAAATTTAATATCATAGACTTCTATGGCTAAGTGAGAGAGATAAAGCATTATAGTCCGATTGCCTGGTTCATTGCGCTCAACACCTCCCTTGAAGGACCCAAAATCGGGGTAAAGAGTGTTCAGGTTTATCCCGAACATCCCAGTACTAGTTACATGGGGATAGAAGCCGACGACTGGCTAACTCTCAGATTTTATAAACAGGCGCACAGAAGGTAATATTTTAAATTAAGAAAGCGTCGCATGGCGCAAATGAACTAGTTTCATATTACAGGATCACATGGGCATGTTCATTCAAAAATTACATCCTTGGCACACTCATCTCCCACTAAGCGGGAACCCTTCAGGACACTCTCATAGTAATTCTTGGGGCAGCGATGCTCCTTGCCCTCCGGCGGCCCCTCCTTCACCAGCTTCATGGCGTCCAACTTTGCCCAGTGCACCTTCGCCCGGCCAAAAGCACGGCGTGCACCATCGATGCAGACGGACCGCTTGATGACTTCAAGCCATGGGCAGGCTTTCACAAGCCGCCTCACCAGACCGAAGTAGCTGCCGGACAGGGGCTCGCCAGGCCACATCCGAACTATAAGGCCCCTCATGGCCTGTTCGGCCGCCTTGTGAAGTTCGACCAACTGCTTCAGCTAGTCGCTCAAGGGCACGGGGTGTTCGGTTCCAGTATACTGAGACCGAACAACTTCTCCATCGAGCTCCCCTCCTCAGCCCGGTAAAACTCTGTGGCATCCAGTACACTGCGGGGAAGTTCTGCAAATGCTCCTAGAGAGCTCCGAACTCGGGTAATAAAAAGGAAAGTCTCCTTCACGTGCTTGCTTTGCATAAAGAATGCCTTACCTGCTGCTATCTTCTTCACCACGTCAATCTCCTGGAGGGCCTTGTGGGCTTCGGCCTTGGAGCTCCGGACGCTTTCAAGCACCTGCGTGAACTCGGACTCTCGTGTCTTAGAGTCAAGCTCCAGGGACTCGTGCTTTTTGGCGAGAGCCTCGAGCTCTTGCTGCACCTCGCCTACTCGGGCTTCTTGTTTCTCCCGTTCAATGCGTTCTTTGGCCGCTTTGTCTTCAGCCTCGGACAACGCCTTCCTTAGGGTCGCCACCTCGGTCGTGGCCCCTGGCAAATCCATGATGATCCTATTACTTTACACTCGAACTTATTTTTAGCTATATAGACAGGGGTATTTCTTACCTTTGCTCTCTTCGAGCTGCCTCTTGGTAAGGTCGAGCTCATCCTCAGACCGCTTCAGGTCCTGCTTCAGCGCAGAGACCTCCGCAGTACGTGCGGTAGCGGCCAATAGTGAAGCATGCACATACACATAGACATAATCTAATTAGACTCCTGAGTCATCATTTGATCCTCTATTCGGCTTTTCTTCGGGAACGCCGAACAAAGCATCAGGGGCTACTATCTATGCGGTAATATTTTCCTATATTTTGATTGCTTACCTCAAAGCCTGTTAGGAGGCTGGCGCAAGCTTCGGTCAGTCCGTTTTTGGCGGACTGAATCTTCTCGACCACCGCACTCATGATAGTGCAGTGCTCTTCTCGATGGAAGCGCCAGTAGGTTGTCCGGTGCCTCTAGTTGGATAGAGGACACCGACATAGATGGTTGGCCCCCCTTGATGGGGGACCGCCTGCCGGAGTCCGGAACCATCGAAGGTTCTGGCGCAGTGTCTGGCTGGGGCCCGAACTCAAAGCCCGTAGGAGCCTCGCTCCCTTGGTACCCAGGGTCCGGGAAGTCGCCGCGAGGCGCCTCAGGACCACCTTCCCTTGGCTCGGTGCCTTTTGATACAACACCTCGGCATTGTCCGTAGGGCGAGGGGTGGAAGCGGTCGGAGGAGAACCGCTGTTCATATCCGACGAGTCCAAAGAGCCGCTCGACGAGGGTACGTCGAGATGAGCTCGGGACGGACTGCATAATCATGTTCGGCAAGAGGAGAGGCAGTGCAATAAAACATACCATGAAGTATTATGGTGTTCGGACACTTACGACTTCGCCAGGGGCTTGTCCCTAGGTAGCCACTCGTCGCCGCTGTCGGCGACTGTCGTGGCACAATCCGGAGGGAGGGTCCTTCCCTTCTTGGACCCTTCAGCCTCCCCGGATGGGTCGGCCTTCCTTTTCTTGTCTCCCCCGGCTGGGGGGGAGAACTTTTCTCCTCCTCCTCGTTTCCGTGGGAGGAGTGCGCGTCGGAGTCATCGGACGATGAGTCCGATACAACCTTGCGCCGGAGACCCTTTCGGGTCCCCGTGGCCTTCTTCTTGGCCTTCTTTGCCGGCATCTCGTAAGGTGCCGGAGTCAGCATCTTTGTTAGAAGAGCGTCTCAGGATCTTCGGGCAGGGGGGTGGACAATCAAGCTGCTCCGATGTCTCTATCCAGTCCTGTTAATGACATGGAAGCTTAGATTCAGCACATCACTAAACCGGGGAAAATAAATACCCTGAGAAATATAAAAGCCTACCGGATTGGCGCGGCGCTTTGCGCTAAGTCCGCGGTCCTCGGTGATGGAGGGAGGAATCTCGGCGCTCTTGAACAGGACCCTCCAGACGTCCTCGTGCGTCATGTCATAGAGCTCTCGCAGCGTCTGGTACTTGGCCGAGTCGAACTCCCACAAATTAAATGCCCGTCTTTGGCACAGAAGGATCCGGCGGAAGAGCATAACCTGGACCACATTGACAAGCTTGATTTTTCTGCTCGTCATGTCCTGGATGCTGGTCTGGAGTCCGGTCAACTCTACCGAAGGGCCCCAGGACAGGCCCTTCTTTTTCCAGGAGGTGAGCCGCGTGGGGATTCCGGATCGAAATTTGGGGGCCGCCAACCAGTTGGAGTCGCGCGGCTCGGTGATGTAGAACCACCCCGATTGCCACCCCTTAATGGTATCCACGTAGGTGCCCTCGAGCCAGGTGACATTAGGCATCTTGCCCACCATGGCACCTCCACACTCTGCTTGCTGGCTGCCCACCACCTTTGGTTTGACATTGAAGGTTTTCAGCTATAGGCCGAAGTGGGGCCTGATGCGGAGGAAGGCCTCGCACACGACGATAAATGCCGAGATGTTGAGGATGAAATTGGGAGCCAGATCATGAAAATCCAGCCCATAGTAGAACCCGCGGACAAACGGGTGGAGAGGAAATCCTAGTCCGCGGAAAAAATGGGTAAGAAAAACTACCCTCTCATGGGGTTCGGGCGTTGGGACGATCTGCCCCGCATTTGGCAGCCGGTGCCCGATATCCGCAGCCAGGTATCCGGCTTCCCATAACTTTTTGATGTTCTCCTCCGTGACGGAGTAGACCATCCACTTGCCTCCTGCTCCGGACATGCTTGGAGTGGTTTGAGAAGAAGAATGCGAGCTTGGGCGCTAGAGCTCGAGTGTGCGGGAATTGGTAGGCGAGAAGGAAGAAGGCATGGGTGAAAAAAGTAAATCTTTGTCCCTTTATAAGGGCGGAAGAGGCGATGTGTCTCCCCACTTGCCTGGCAAAACCGCTTATTCCCCAGGCGCATAATTGATGGTGCCGTTGGGTTACCCACATCCGTATTGATGAGAATCCCGTGATAAGGGGAACACGATCTCTGCTTTGACAAGAAGTGTCAAGGAAACTGCCTCGCGTTATGTTCGGAGCTGGTTAAGAAAAACGGTTCCGATAAAAACCAGGCCATGGCGTAATGTCATGCTGTCAAAATGTGTCAACAGATTAGATTTGTGGGAATATTATTCTCTCTATGGTGGTATGTGGAACTTATTTTGCAGGGTCGGACACTATCCTTGTATTCAAACTCTTCCATGGTGTATTCGGAGGAGGAACCCGCCTTGTAATGCCGAAGACAACACTACGCACTAGACTCATCGTCATTGAAGCCTGGTTCAGGGGCTACTGAGGGAGTGCTGGATTGGGGGGGTCTCTGGACAGCCGGACTATATCCTTTGGCCAGACTGTTGGACTATGAAGATACGAGATTGAAGACTTTGTTCTGTGTCCGTATGGGACTCTACTTGGCGTGGAAGGCAAGCTAGGCAATACGGATATGTATATCTCCTCCTTTGTAAGCGACCTTGCACTGCTTATACACAGGATCTTACCAGCAGCGAGTTTTAAAATAAGGCGCTGCTGCAATGTAGCAATAGCGCGCTCCGTCAATACGCGCTGCTGAAATAGACATATCAGCAGCGCGCCTCCTCTAAGCCGCGCTACTGCTATAATTCCCACGACCCCGCCGCGAAGCTAGTTCTAGTAGCAGCGCGTTTACTGGGACCGCACTACTGATAGGTAGTTCAGCAGTAGCGCCTTTGCCTTTAGAGCGCTACTGCTAAAACTAGCTATCTCCACCCCCACATACGCTCCTCTCCGCGATCCACACTCACATACTCAGACTCACTCCCCCTCAACCCCCCCGTGCGCCGGTCCTCCCCCGCCGGCCGCCGTCGCCTACCCCTCTTCCCTCTGTGCCACCGTCAACTCCTCCTCCTCGCTGGACTCGGTACCGCCCTCCTCCTCCGTCCTCCCTCGACTCGCCGCCGGCCGGCCCCACCTCGCTCTGCCTTCCTCCTCCGTCCTACTCTCTTCTCCCTCCTCGAGTCACCCCTCCTTCTCCCTCCTCCCTGCTACATTTTGATTTAGTAGGCTAGTTCATATGCAACATTTTGATTTAGTTGATTTAGTAAGCTAGTTGATTTAGTTGATTTAGAACATTTTGATTTAGTAGATTTAGTAGGCTAGTTGATTTAGAACATTTTGATTTAGTTGATTTAGTAGGCTAGTTGATTTAGTTGATTTAGTAGGCTAGTTTATTTAGTATGCACCATTTTATTGTTATTTTTTCTGTACATGGATATGTAGATGTTTTTGTTTTTTGTAATAAGTTATTTTTTGTCACAGCCCTAGAATTCTGCTTTGTAATTAGTTGCATCAGTGAGTGACATCCATGCATCATGTTTAAATTCCGTTTAAATGTGAATTGGGGAAAGTGGAAAACCTCAGAGATCATTTCTGAAAATGATCAACATTAAAAATTGCTTCAAACAAACCCAAGAAAATGTTCCTGTTAAGCTATAAAAATATTGGCAAGAAGTAAAACTCAAACCAATATTTTTGGAGTCTCAGGGATATTTATTTTGGGCCTTTGAAATTAAATCAATAAGTATTTGACTTTTGGATTATATTCATTTTATATAGAATATATTTCAAAAGGACCTGAAATTATTTGTGTGCCTTTGCAAAAGTCCATAATGGCAACATACAGATATTCAGAAGGTTTTGCCCTGTTTTGATTTACTTTTGAATTTGAATCGGTGGCAAAATAATTAAAACGAAACAGAAAAACAGAAAATAGAAAAGACAGAGCAGATCTTACCTGTAGCTTACCTGGCAGCCCAGCTCGCTGGCCCAGCCCACCAGGCCCGTTGCCACTCATCTCCTAGCTCCTGCCAGGAGGACGACGCCGTGTCGCCCGCGCACGCACCTGAGGATTCCACCTCCTACTTCATGCTGTCGGCCTCCCCTTCGAGCCTATCCGCGCCTGGAGACGCCCGCGACCCCCTGGACCCTCATGCTCACTCTCTCGAGCTCCTCTCCCCTCTCTCCTGAAACCCCCTGCCCCTCCTCTACTCTCTTCCTGCAACGCCACCATCGCCGCCGCTCGCTGTTGCCGCGGCCGGAGCCACCTCCTCGTCCTCCATCCGAGTCCAGAAGCTCCGTCTTGTCTACCTCGTCCTCTCCGTTGACTCACGCGACGCCGGACGCCTCGAAGCGCCGCCCCCGACTCCTTCTTCTTCCTCGGTCCGCCGAGATCGCCGGCGACCGTGTGCCCTCCTCGACGCGTCCTCGAGCCCGCAGACCCTCTTCGCCGCCTCCCTGTGAGCTAGTACGCCTCCTCCCATGCTCGCCCCCTCTGTTCCTGTCCGCTAACTGCAGCCCCGCCATGGACGAATCTCACTTCCGCTCGAGCTCATCGCTGACGTTACTCCGGCGACCTGTTGGTCACACAACTGTGTCCAATGGATTCGTGAGCACCTGTAGAGCCCGTAGCTGCAAACCGCTGGCCATTCCGCGCACTGTGGTGTCGAGTCCATCGACGTTCGAGCTCCAGCCGCCGCTAACCTCGCCGCTGCTGTTGCAACAGGCCATCCCCGACGGCCCCGTGGCCTTCCCTAGACGCGCATGGGCCTGGGCTTCCTCCTGGTGCCCTCGCCCGCCATCCCCGTGGCCTGCCGTGCGGGCTCCGCCGCGACTTGAGGTCTCCGGCGACTAATCGCCGGCAGTGCTGACATGGCAAGTCATTAGCCACTAATGACGCCCTAATTAACCCCCTAGAGCCACTGCCATGTGGGCCCCTGTACCTGTTTAGGTTAGTTTTATTTTCTGTTTAGTTTAGTTCATAAACAGTGGGACCCACCCGTCAGCATTGACTCTGCTGATGTGGCCGTTGACCAGGCCCACTAGTCAGCGACACTAACCAGCCCTGTGTCACTGACGTGTGGACCCCACACGTCAGGTTTGACCCGGGCAGCCCTGTTGACCTGCTGACGCCGGCATGACGCAATGCTGACGCAGTTAATCATTTTCTCGATTTAAAATAATTCAGAAATTCCAGAAAATGCCCAAAACTTCTAAAATTCATAGAAATTAAACCGTAACTCCAAATGAAATAAGTTATATATGAAAAATGATCAGAAAAATCCAAAGAATCTGATTATGGCATTATCATGCATGTTTGAACAACTTATGCCTGCTGATCAGGTCAAATCAAATAAGTGGCATTTAAATAATCACATATGGAGTTGAATTTGAGTCTTTGGTTCAAACCAACTTCATTTAATCTGGTTTTAGTTGCATTAGCTCAAATCACAACATATTGACATGTCATGATCATGCATCATAATGTGCATTTCATTGATTGTATTCTTTCTGTGTTTGCCAGTGATTGTTCCCCCCTCGGTAGACGTATGTTTCGATGATGTGATCAATGACACCGATGAAGAGTTATACTATCTTCAGAAGTGCCAGGCAAGCAAAATTCCCTTGTTCATTCCGATACAATCCCACTCTCTCGCTCCTGCTCTCTTTTACTGCATCAGGACAACAACGATTCATCTGTTACTTGCTGCGGTAGTTGAACCCCTTATCCTCTGCATGATCTGTCATTGCCACAGTAAATAGATGAAACCCACTAGCATGAGTAGTTGTTTGAGCCCTGATGTGCCTACTCATTCATGCTTGTTTTCCATGCCTGCTATTGCTTAGAGTTGTGTCAGGTCTGATTCATCGGGGATGAATTGGAAAGTTGTGAACATGTCCTACTGTGTGTGAGCTAAGTGTGTGAACATGATTTGGTAAAGGTAGCGGAGAGAGGCCATGTAGGAGTACATGGTGGGTTGTCTCATTGAAACCGTTCTTAGGAACTGAGTTCTGTGTCTGTGATCCATGAATAGCTACTACCACTCATTGGGATCCTTAATTGGCCCTCTCGGCTTCTTAATCACCCTAGTAGTCTGTCCAGGAGTTGCAACTAGTTTCTGGTGTTTGTAGGTTATGTGTTGGCGGCCGTGCGTAGCGCTGACCCTTGGGGTGGGCTATGATGCGGTAGATACACCGTGGCACGGTGTACCGGGCGCCTGTTTGGTGTCTCGGGAACCCTGTTCACATCATTCGGGGCCGTATGTGGAAACCTCGACTAGACTCCCTGCGGATGGAACCTGGATAGGCGATAAACCTGGACTAGAGACTTGAGTGCTTAGGTAGGCCGTGGCCGACACCCTCGTTGGGCTTCCGCTTGAAGGTTCCCGAGTACATGTCGTGTAAACGACGGTAAGTGGTGGGAGCGTGTGTGAAGAAGTACACCCCTGCAGAGTTATCATTATCTATTCGAATAGCCGGATTCGTCAGATATGGAAACTTGGACCCCTTGCATAGTTCATAGACAAGTGAAAGTGGATACTCTAAAACTCGCAAGATAAGTGTGAGCGCTATGGATGGCCTTCTCGTAGGGAGACGGGAGCGGATCCATAGTGGTGTATTGATATGGTGAATATGTGGACTCGTGTGCGCCACCTCAAAAGAGTTACTTGCAGACATAGTTTAGGTTAGCCACTGGGTCAAAGCTGGCTTGCTGTAGTTAAACTCCACCACCCCCTTTGTTGATACTGATGCATATGTAGCTAGTTCTGATGTAAGTCTTGCTGGGTACATTTGTACTCACGTTTGCCTATTTTATGTTTTTGCATAGAGACGTCAGTCTCGCTAGTAGTTCCGTGTGGACTTCGACGTTTAGCTTGATACCTCAGCTACGATCTTGTGCCCTCGGCAGGATCTGGTAGATAGTCAGGCTTCTCAGCCTTTTTCATTTTTAGATGTCTGTACTCAGACATGTTAAGCTTCCGTATGTGCTTTGACTTGTATGCTCTGAATGTTTGGTCATGAGACCCATGTTTGTAATATCTTGGCTCCTCAGAGCCTAATGAATAAATACTATGAGTCGTAGAGTTATGTTGTGATGCCATGTTGTATTTACACATGTCGAGCATATTGTGTGTATGATTGAAATGCTTGGTATGTGTTGGATCCGACAATCTAGTTGTTTATCCTTGGCAGCCTCTCTTATGGGGAAATGTAGTCTAGTGCTTCCATGAGCCATAGTAGTCCGCTACAGCCCGGTTCACCGGAGTCCTGCTAGCCCAGCACTACTGCTTAGGACACTTGACTGGCCGGCATGTGTTTCACTTCGTTCCTGTGTCTGTCCCTTCGGGGAAATGTCACGCGGTGACATCCGGAGTCCTTCCTAGCCTGCTACAGCCTGGGTTACCGGAGTCCTGCTAGCCAAGTGCTGCAGCCCGAATTCGCACGCTGCTGACCGACATGCTCGAAGTTGATTCATGTATGCCTCACCCCATGGGTTAGTGCCGCTTTGGGTTCACGACTAGCCATGTCGGCCCGGGTTCTCTGTCATATGGATGCTAGCAACACTATCATATACGTGAGCCAAAAGGCGCAAATGGTCCCGGGCCATGGTAAGGCGACACCCGTGGGAATACCGTGCGTGAGGCCGCAAAGTGATATGAGGTGTTACCGGCTAGATCGATGTGACTTGGAATCGTGGTCCTGACATTTTTTTGGCAAAATGTAGGTGCCAATTTAGTGAAAATCACATGCTACTGTTTTTCTTTCCTGTGAAGTGGATCGTTAATCCTTTGCTCATATTGATTTAGGAAAATGGCGCCGCCACCACCACCACTATGTCGACTGTGCAAGTCAAGGTGCGCCAGCAGCCTTGCAACTGGCAAGCTGTTCGGCATCTACTTCCAGCCGAGTTTTCGTCATGCGGCGGTAAGAAATTAGATGAAATATAACAACTATTTTATTTTTAGTGTTGACATGACTGCATTGTGTCATTTTGCTTTTTTTACATAAATCGTCCCATGCAATGTGAGGTTGAAATTCAACAAGCTGACAAGAGACACTATGACATTTGAGGCTCCTGGGGGCCGTACACTATGGAGGTCGACAAAGGAAGCAATATGTCGCAGATTGGAGGAGATGGATGGGCCCGTTTTGTCGCCCACATGCGTCTTACTGGTGGTGAGTTGATCAGGTTCTCCTTTAGAGCAGAAAGACCCAAGCCGGCTATCATTTATCTCAACCTCGTGGAAGATGATGAAGATGACGAAGATGATGAAGATGACGAAGATGATGAAGATGACGAGAACCCACTTCATGAAGCCATCGTAGCTCAAAGAATGAGGCCGAGCGAGGAGGAGGTGTGCAACCTATGGGACATAATTCCGCCACGTGATGACTTTGTCGGGGTGCCATTCGTGACCCGCCTGACAAGTACCATGGTCGATCGGCATGAAATGGTACGTTATACTGACTGTAGTAAGTTGATGATATATATATATATATGCTTTATTGTTATACTTACAAATGCAAATTATCTGATGATATGCTTAGTGTAGAGTCCAATGATATGCTATGTGGAATCTAGTCGATGATATGTTTTGTGGAATCTAGTAGATAATCCATATATACTTATTAGTAGAATTCATGATTAAATAGTACAAATGTGTAGTACAATGTCTTTTAATAGTGTAGAAATATAGACTTAATAGAAATATATTTGTAAGAGTATGCGCGAAGCTATTTATTAATTGATATGTTTTTCTTATTCAGAAATTGCCAAAGAACCTATTGCGAGTTGTGGTATCGAGCCTGATGAAGAAGGCTCAAATGGACTACGCCTTACCGCAAGGGGCTCCATCACCACCTGTACTTACCACATGGACACAGACGACGGTCGCACACACTTAAACTCGGTTGGGTGGAAGAGATTCCTCGTTGGCAAGAATCTTTGTGTTGGACAGGCCATCCTAATTACTATGAGGAACACCCACCGCCCAGGCTTGAGGATGATGATCGCCGTCGATATCATCTAGAACTACATATGTGTGTGTGGCTATATCATCTAGAACTACATATGATGATTGTCGTCGATATCATGTAGAACTACATATGATGATCGTCATCGATATCATCTAAAACTACATATGATGATCGTCATCGATATCACCTAGTACTGCTTGAGGATGCATGTTGAGTATATATGAAATTGTTATCTAGTACTCCCTCCATTTCAAATTACTCGCGTGGTTTTAGTTCAAATTTGAACTAAAACCACGATGGGTAATTTGGAACCGAGGGAATACTACCTAGTACCTATAATGCTTTATGGCTTTATGAAATTGATATCAAGTAGTACCTAGTATGTCGAAATTGTAGTTTATTGAAGCTGAAAGGGGGTTGAAATGATGAAAGATATAGCAGTAGCACGGGGCTAGGAAATTGCTATAGCTAACTAATAGTAGCGCGTTCTGTAAAAGCGCTGCTGCTATAGTCAATAGTAGTAGCGTGGGTACATACAGTGCTACTACTAAGAGTTAGCTGTAGCACCTTATTGGTAGCACGGCCACTCGCGCTGCTGATAGCCTAAAAACCCGCGCTACTACTAGGGTTTTCCCTAGTAGTGTTGTGTAACCCTAGCCCCCTCCGGTGTCTATATAAACCGGAGGGTTTTAGTCCGTAGGACAAGATACAATCATACCATAGGCTAGCTTCTAGGGCTTTAGCCTCTTTGATCTCGTGGTAGATCAACTCTTGTAATACTCATATCATCAAGAATAATCAAGCAGGACATAGGGTATTACCTCCATCAAGAGGGCCCGAACCTGGGTAAGCATCGTGTCCCCTGCCTCCTGTTACCATCCGCCTTAGACGCACAGTTCGGGACCCCCTACCCGAGATCCACCAGTTTTGACACCGACACCTGCTAAACTAATAGCAAGGCACACATCAGGTCTGGTACACAACATTGCATACAGGATAGATCCTATGGCTGAAGCATAGGGAACATCTTTCATTTTCTCTCTATCTTCTGTAGTGGTCGGGCATTGAGTCTTACTCAACTTCACACCTTGTAACACAGGCAAGAACCCTTTCTTTGCCTGATCCATTTTGAACTTTTTCAAAAAAAATTCAAGGTATGTGCTTTGTGAAAGTCCAATTAAGTGTCTTGATCTATCTCTATAGATCTTGATGCTCAATATGTAAGCAGCTTCACCGAGGTCTTTCATTGAAAAACTCTTATTCAAGTATCCTTTTATGCTATCCAAAAATTCTATATCATTTTCCAATCAACAATATGTCATCCACATATAAGATTGGAAATGCTACAGAGCTCCCACTCACTTTCTTGTCAATATAGGCTTCTCCAAAAGTCTGTATAAAACCATATGCTTTGATCACACTATCAAAACATTTATTCCAAGTCCGAGAGGCTTGCACCAGTCCATAAATGGATCACTGGAGCTTGCACACTTTGTTATCACCCTTTGGATCGATAAAACCTTCAGGTTGCATCATATACAACTCTTCTTCCAGAAACTCATTCAGGAATGTAGTCTTTACAACCATTTGCCAAATTTCATAATCATAAAATGCGGCAATAGCTAACATGATTCGGACGGACTTAAGCATCGCTACGGGTGAGAAGGTCTCATCGTAGTCAACTCCTTGAACTTGTCGAAAACCTTTCGCAACAAGTCGAGCTTTATAGACAGTAACATTACCGTCAGCGTCTGTCTTATTCTTGAAGATCCATTTATTCTCGATGGCTTGCCGATCATCGTGCAAGTCAACCATAGTCCACACTTTGTTCTCATACATGGATCCCATCTCGGATTTCATGACCTCAAGCCATTTTGCGGAATCTGGGCTCATCATCGCTTCCTCATAGTTCGTAGGTTCGTCATGGTCTAGTAACATGACCTCCAGAACAGGATTACCGTACCACTCTGGTGCGGATCTTACTCTGGTTGACCTACGAGGTTCAGTAGTTTCATGATCATCATCATTAGCTTCCTCACTAATTGGTGTAAATGTCACAGGAACCGGTTTCTGTGATGAACTACTTTCCAATAAGGGAGCAGGTACAGTTACCTCATCAAGTTCTACTTTCCTCCCACTCACTTCTTTCGAGAGAAACTCCTTCTCTAGAAAGGATCCATTCTTAGCAACAAAAGTCTTGCCTTCAGATCTGTGATAGAAGGTGTACCCAACTGTCTCTTTTGGGTATCCTATGAAGACGCATTTCTCCGATTTGGGTTCGAGCTTATCAGGTTGAAGCTTTTTCACATAAGCATCGCATCCCCAAACTTTAAGAAACGACAACTTTGGTTTCTTGACAAACCACAGTTCATAAGGAGTCGTCTCAACGGATTTAGATGGTGCCCTATTTAAGGTGAATGCAGCCGTCTCTAAAGCATAACCCCAAAACGATAGCGGTAAATCTGTAAGAGACATCATAGATCGCACCATATCTAGTAAAGTACGATTACGATGTTCGGACACACCATTACGCTATGGTGTTCCAGGTGGCGTGAGTTGCAAAACTATTCCACATTGTTTCAAATGAAGACTAAACTCGTAACTCAAATATTCTCCTCCACGATCAGATCGTAGAAACTTTATTTTCTTGTTACGATGATTTTCCACTTCACTCTGAAATTCTTTGAACTTTTCAAATGTTTCAGACTTATGTTTCATCAAGTAGATATACCCATATCTGCTCAAATCATCTGTGAAGGTGAGAAAATAACGATATCCGTCGCGAGCCTCAACATTCATCGGACCACATACATCAGTATGTATGATCTCCAACAAATCTGTTGCTCGCTCCATTCTTCCAGAGAATGGCGTTTTAGTCATCTTGCCCATGAGGCATGGTTCGCAAGTACCAAGCGATTCATAATCAAGTGATTCGAAAAGTCCATCAGAATGGAGTTTCTTCATGCGCTTTACACCAATATGACCCAAATGGCACTGCCAAAAAAAAGTTGCACTATCATTATCAACTCTGCATCTTTTAGCTTCAATACTATGAATATGTGTATCTCCACTATCGAGACTCAAAAAGTAACACCTTAAGATACAAATCAACCAAAACCCTAATGTCACCTAGATACTCTAATGTCACCTCAAGTATCCGTCGGTATGATTATACGATATGCATCACACAATCTCAGATTCATCTATTCAACGAACACAAAGTACTTCAAAGAGTGCCCCAAAGTTTCTACCGAAGAGTCAAGATGAAAATGTGTTCCAACCCCTATGCATAAGTTCACAATGTTACAGAACCCGCAAGTTGGTCACCAAAACATACATCAAGTAGATCACATGAATATCCCATTGTCACCATAGATAAGCACATGCAAGACATACATCAAGTGTTCTAAAATCCTTAAAGACTCAATCCAATAAGACAACTTCAAAGGGAAAACTCAATCCATTAAAAGAGAGTAGAGGGGGAGAAACATCAAATATCCAACTATTATAGCAAAGCTCGCGATACATTAAGATCGTGCCGAATCAAGAACACGAGAGAGAGAGAGAACAAACACATAGCTACTGCTACATACCCTCAGCCCCGAGGGTGAACTACTCCCCCCTCGTCATGGAGAGCACCGGGATGATGAAGATGGCCACCGGAGAGGGATTCCCCCTCCGGCAGGGTGCCAGAAAGGTTCTAGATTGGTTTTCGGTGGCAATAGAGGCTTGCGGCAGCGGAACTCCCGATCTAGGTTTCTTTCTGGAAGTTTTGGTATATATAAGAGGTGTTGGCGTCGGGAACAAGTCAGGGGGGTCCCCGAGGCGGCCACGAGGTAGGGGGCGCGCCCAGGGGGTAGGGCGCCTCCCACCCTCGTGGTGGCCTCGGGACTCTTCTGGCCCATCTCCAATGCTCCGTGGGCTTCTTCTGATCCAAAAACAATCTCCGTTGGATTTCAGGTCAATTTGACTCCGTTTGATTTTCCTTTCCGCGATACTCAAAAACAAGGAAAAACATAAACTGGCACTGGGCTCTAGGTCAATAGGTTAGTCAAAAAACATATAAAATATCATATAAATGTATATAAAACGTCCTAGATGGATAATATAATAGCATGGAACAATCAAAAATTATAGATACGTTGGAGACATATCAAGCATCCCCAAGCTTAATTCATGCTCGTCCTCGAGTAGGTAAATGATAAAAACAGAATTTTTGATGTGGAATGCTACCTAACATATTTATCAATGTAATCTTCTCTATTGTGGCAAGAATATTCAGATCCATAAGATTTAAGACAAAAGTTTAATATTGACATGAAAACAATAATACTTCAAGCATACTAACAAAGCAATCATGTCTTCTCAAAATAACATGGCCAAAGCAAGCTATCCCTACAAAATCATATAGTCTGGCTATGCTCTATCTTCATCACACAAAATATCTAAATCATGCACAACCCCGATGACAAGCCAAGCAATTGTTTCATCCTTTTGATGTTCTCAAACTTTTTCAATCTTCACGTAATACATGAGCGTGATCCATGGACATAGCACTATAGGTGGAATAGAATGGTGGTTGTGGAGAAGACAAAAAGGAGAAGATAGTCTCACATCAACTAGGCGTATCAACGGGCTATGGAGATGCCCATCAATAGATGTCAATGTGAGTGAGTAGGGATTGCCATGCAACGGATGCACTAGAGCTATAAGTGTATGAAAGCTCAACAAAAGAAACTAAGTGGGTCTGCATCCAACTCGCTTGCTCACGAAGACCTAGGGCATTTTGAGGAAGCCCATCATTGGAATATACAAGCCAAGTTCTATAATGAAAGATTCCCACTAGTATATGAAAGTGACAAGATAGGAGACTCTCAATCATGAAGATCATGGTGCCACTTTGAAGCACAAGTGTGGTAAAAGAATAGTAGCATTGCCCCTTCTCTCTTTTTCTCTAATTGTTTTTGTTTTTTTTTGTTTTTTGGGGCCTTCTCTTTTTTTGGCCTTTTTTCTCTTTTTTTGTCCGGAGTCTCATCCCAACTTGTGGGGGAATCATAGTCTCAATCATCCTTTCCTCACTGGGACAACGCTCAAATAATGAAGTTCATCAGACTTTTGTTTACTTACAACTCAAGAATTACAACTCGATACTAGAACAAAAATATGACTCTATATGAATGCCTCCGACGGTGTACCAGGATGTGCAATGACTCATGAGTGACATGTATGAAAGAATTATGAACGGTGGCTTTGCCACAAATACGATGTCAACTACATGCACTACAAGAAATTCGTTAATCTATGACAGTCAGTGTCCGTCACAGACATGGCAAAAACTATCAAGGATGGCCGGTCATGACGGTCCAAAAATCCGTCATGTATATTGCGTCATAATTTGCCCACCCGCCCATCCTTGACAGATTTTCCTTTCCGTCATGAATTATGGCGGTCTATCGCTGTCACTGATCTGACCCCCGGCCCGCCCAAGGCCCGGTCCTCTGTGACGGACTATTCCGTCACAGATTTACATGACGTGTAGAAAGACAAGTCCCATGTGGCATCTACCCGCGATCTGACATGGCGCCAGCATGGAGCTGACGTGGCGCCGTGTAAGCCGATGGCATTCGGCCCAGTGTGGTTTGGCCCATTTATTTTAGTACAGCCAGGCCTATGGGCCCATTTTACCGCAGCTGGTTGGCCCGTTCGTTTTGGTCCTTAATCATTTACACACTCGCTGGCCCATTTCCACGTGTTCAATATGCACATCAGCCCATTCAAATTATGCGGCACTTGTGTTTTTTTAGCTAGAAAGTGTGTTTCGACGCCCACTTTATTCGGCCCATTAGTGTTTACTCTACCCAACCCAGCCCTTCTTTGTTTCTACACAAAATGGGTTTCCAAGCCTAAGAGCTTACATCTCCAGATCCATCACAAATACATAAAAGGAGAACAACATCACAAAGAACAGTAACATTGAGCTTACATCTCGAAATCCACCAACAATGGAGCAACAAAATGCAACCAATTGGCATCCAACAGTGTGCAGTTTGCACAGCAAAATCATTACAAAATAAGAAGGTAGATTCTAGAAGTATATCACATTCAGATAGCTTCCATGAATCAAGTAGAGACGACGGCTGATCTTGGACAAACAACTTGCCCTTGAGCTGATCTTGCTTGCAACTGACTTAGCAAAAAGTCCAGTTTTGCATCCATCTCAGCTTGCTTCTTCATGTTCTCCTCATCTCTCTTCTTGTGCTCCTCGTCTTGTCTGGTCCTTGCTTCTTCGGACTCCTTCAACTGCTTGGTCAAGGTGTCAACAAGTGCCCTAAGCTCAAAATTGCCCCTCTTTGCCAATTCTGCTTGACAGTTGCTATCACTAGATCTCGCATGGACATGCTAGATCCCCACATGCTGAAGAAACCTTGGCTTCTTAGTGTGCTTAGCAAGCACTTCAGCTACAGCCTCGGTTGCGGAGTTCGATTCCTGTCCATCTTCTGTAGGCTGAGAGGCCTTGTTTTCCATCTCGGTCTAGCAATGCAAGCAACAAACATGGTTATAAGAAGGCTTAAGCACAAGTAGAGAAGACAACATCAGCAGGCCGAGCTCTTTTTGGGACCCCTCGAGGTCCTGCTTCAGTACGGAAACCTCCGCAGTTAGTGTGGCGGACGCCAGTAGCGAAGCCTGCATACGCATATCGACATACTTATATTAGACTCCTGTGATATTATTTGATCCTCTGTTCGGCTTTTCTTTGTGAACATCGAACAAAGCATCAGGGGCTACTGTCTATGCGGTAATATTTCTACTACATTTTAAACCACTTACCTCAAAGCCTGTTAGAAGGCTAGCACATGCTTCAGTCAATCCGCTCTTGGAGGACTGAACCTTCTGGATCACCGCACTCATGATGGTGCGGTGCTCCTCGTTGATGGAAGCGCTGCGAAGCGCTTCCAACAGGTTGTCCGGCGCCTCTGGATGGACAGAGGTCGCCAGTACAGGCGTTTCGCCCCTCTTAGAAGGAGGCCGCCTGCCCGAGTCCGGAACCACTGGAGGTTCCGGCGCGGTGTTCGGCTGAGGGCCGAACTCAGAGCCCTCAGGGGCTTTGTGCCCCCTGCTCCTAGAGTCCGGGAGGCCGCCTTGGGGCACCTCCGGGACTGTCTCCCCCCGACCCGGTGCCTCTTAGGACGGCACCTTAGTGTCATTAGTAGGACGAGGGGAGGAGGCGGTCGGGACTGGATCGCTATCCATGTCCGACGACCCCAGGGAGCCATCCGATGACACATCCAGATTGGCTCGTGGCGGCCTACATAATCATGTTCGACGTTAGGGAAAGCAGTGCGGCGAAGGAATACTATGACTTACTCTGGTATCCGAATACTTACGACTTTCCCAGGGGCTTGGCCCTGGGCAACCACTCGTTCTCGTTGTCGACCACAGTGGTAGAAGGGAGGACCCTCCCTTTCTTGGGCCCTCCGGCCTCCCCGGTCAGGGCGGCCTTCCTTTTCTTGTCTCCCCCGACTGGAGGGGGAGCATCCTCTTCTGCCTCCCCATCTTCGGGGAAGGATTGCGCCGTGGAGTCTTCGGATGGTAAGTCCGGCGACGCCTGGCGTCGGGAACTCTTTCCAGTTTGGCCTTTTTGGTCTTCTCCGGCACCGTGTAAGGAGCCGGAGTCAGCATCCTCGCCAGAAGGGCGCTTGCTAGGCCTTCGGGCAAAGGAGCCGGACAGTCGATCTGTCTGGCCATTTTCTGCCAGTCCTGTCAAAGGCACGGGAGTTTAGATCCCGCATAGAGTCAATCTATATAAAAAACAAGTATCCTATGAAGGGTAAAACAGCTTACCACAGTAGCTTGGCGTTTCACGCTGAATCCGCGATCCTCAGTAATAGGGGGAGGGACCTCGGCGCTCTTGAACAGAACCCTCCAGGCATCTTCGTGGGTCGTATCGAAGAGCCCGTTCAGAGTTCGGTGCTGTGCCGAGTTGAACTCCCACAAGGTGAACTCCCGTTGTTGGCACGGGAGTATCCGGTGGATGAGCATAACCTGGACTATGTTGACGAGCTTGAGCTTCTTGTCCATCATGTTTTGAATACATGTCTGGAGTCCGGTCAGCTCTTTTGAATCACCCCAGGACAGGCCCTTCTCTTGCCAGGAGGTGAGCTGTGTGGGGAAGCCAGATTGGAACTTGGGGGCCGCTACCCAAGTAGGGTCGCGCAGCTCGGTGATGTAGAACCACCCCGACTGCCACCCCTTTTTTGACTCCACAAAGGAGCCCTCGAGCCATGTAGCATTGGGCATCTTGCCCACCATGGCGCCTCCGCACTCCGCCTGGCGGCCATCCACTAGCTTCGGCTTGACGTTGAAAGTCTTCATCCATAAGCCGAAGTGAGGCTTGATGCGGAGGAAGGCCTCGCACACGACGATAAACGCCGAGATGTTTAGGATGAAGTTCGGGGCCAGATCATGGAAGTCCAGGCCGTAATAAAACATGAGCCCCCGGACGAAGGGATGGAGAGGGAATCCCAGTCCGCGGAGGAAATGGGGGAGGAATACCACCCTCTCATGGGGCCTGGGGGTGGGGATGAGCTGCCCCTCGTCGGGGAGCCGGTGCGCGATGTCGTCGGGCAGGTATCCGGCTCTCCTCAGTTTCTTGACGTCTCCCTCTGTGACGGAGGAGACCATCCACTTGCCTCCCGCTCCGGACATGATTGGAGAAGGTTGAGGTGGAAGTGGGGACTTGGGCGCTAGAGCTCGAGTGTGCGGAAGCGGATGAGCAAAGGAGGAAGAAGGCGTGGATAGAAAGGTGGATCTTTATCCCTTTATATGGGCGGATGAAAATAAGCGTCCCCACTTGCCTGATAAAACTCGCTTGTCCCCCAAGCGTCGCAATTGATGGCGTGGTTGGGTTACCCACGCCCGTATTGATGAGAATCCCGTAATAAGGGGACACGATCTCTGGTTTGACAAGATGTGTCGAAAAACTACCTCGCGTTATGTGCGGGGTTGGTTAAAAGAAACGGTTCAAATAATCACTGTGCCACGACATAACGTCGTGCTGCCAAAACAAGTCAGCAAATTACATCTACAAAAATATAATTCTCTCTACGGTGGAATGTGGAACTTATTTTGCAGGGTCGGACACTATCCTCGTATTCAGATTCTTCTGCGGTGTATTCGGAGAAGGAACCCGCCTTGCAATGCCGAAGACCATACTGCGCGCCGGACTCATCGTCATTGAAGCCTGGTTCAGGGGCTACTGAGGGAGTCCTGGATTAGGGGGTCTCCGGACAGCCGGACTATCTCCATTGGCCGGATTGTTAGACTATGAAGATACAAGATTGAAGACTTTGTCTCGTGTCCGAATGGGACTCTACTTGGCGTGGAAGGCAAGCTAGGCAATACAGATATGGATATCTTCTCCTTTGTAACCGACCTTGTGTAACCCTAACCCTCTCCGGTGTCTATATAAACCGGAGGGTTTTAGTCCGTAGGACAACAATCACAACTTACAATCATACCATAGGCAAGCTTCTAGGGTTTAGCCTCTCTGATCTCGTGGTAGATCTACTCTTGTACTACCCATATCATCAATATTAATCAAGCAGGACATAGGGTTTTACCTCCATCAAGAGGGCCCGAACCTGGGTAAAACTTCGTGTCCCTTGCCTCCTGTTACCATCCGGCCTAGACGCACAGTTCGGGACCCCCTACCCGAGATCCGCCGGTTTTGAAACCGACACTTGCCGATCATCGGGCAAGTCAACCAAAGTCCATACTTTGTTCTCATACATGGATCCCATCTCAGATTTCCTGGCTTCAAGCCATTTTGCGGAATCTCGGCTCACCATCGCTTCTTCATAGTTCGTAGGTTCGCCTTGGTCAAGTAACATGACCTCCAGAACAGGATTCCCGTACCACTCTGGTGCGGATCTTACTCTGGTTGACCTACGAGGTTCGGTAGTAACTTGATCTGAAGTTTCATGATCAACATCATTAGCTTCCTCACTAATTGGTGTAGGTGTCACAAGACCGGCTTCTGTGATGAACTACTTTCCAATAAGGGAGCAGGTACAGTTACTGCTACCTCTTGAGCACTATGTTGGTTTTCCCCGAAGAGGAAGGGATGATGCAGCAAAGTAGCGTAAGTATTTCCCTCAGTTTTTGAGAACCAAGGTATCAAACTATTTTACTAGCCATAGATTCATCAAAATAAGCAAACAACACACGAAAAACAGAATCTGTCAAAAACATAACAGTCTGCAGTAATCTGTAGCTAGCGCAAGATCTGGAACCCCAAAAATTCTAAAATAAATTGCTGGACGTGAGGAATTTATCTATTAATCATGTGCAAAAAGAATTAACTAAATAGCACTTTCCAAATAAAAATGACAGCAGTTCTCGTGAGCGCTAAAGTTTTTGTTTCTTACAGCAAGTTTAACAAGACTTTCCCCAAGTCTTCCCAACGGTTCTACTTGGCACAAATACTAATTAAACACAAAAAACACAACCAAAACAGAGTCTAGATAAATTATTTATTACTAAACAGGAGCAAAAACAAGGAATAAAAATAAAATTGCGTTTCCTCCCGACAAGCGCTATCGTTTAACGCCCCTAGCTAGGCATAACAAGCAAGGATAGATCTAGGTATTGCCATCTTTGGTAGGCAATCCATAAGTGGCTCTCATAATAGATTCATAAGGTAATTTAATTTTCTTTCTAGGAAAGTGTTCCATGCCTTTCCTTAATGTAAATTGGAATCTAATATTTCCTTCCTTCATATCAATAATTGCACCAATCGTTCTAAGGAAAGGTCTACCAAGAATAATAGGACATGAAGGATTGCAATCTATGTCAAGAACAATAAAATCTGCGGGCACATAATTCCTATTTGCAACAATAAGAACATCATTAATTCTTCCCATAGGTTTCTTAATAGTGGAATCCGCAAGATTTCAAGTTTAAGGAGCAATCATCAAAATCACGGAAACCTAACAAATCACACAAAGTCTTTGGAATCGTGGAAACACTAGCACCGAAATCACATAAAGCATAGCATTCATGATCTTTAATTTTAATTTTAATAGTTGGTTCCCACTCATCATAAAGTTTTCTAGGGATAGAAACTTCCAATTCAAGTTTTTCTTCATAAGATTGTATCAAGGCATCAACGATATGTTTAGTAAACGCTTTATTTTGACTATAAGCGTGAGGAGAATTTAGCAAGGATTGCAACAAGGAAATACAATCAATCAAAGAACAATTTTCATAATTAAATTCCTTGAAATCCAAAATAGTGGGTTTAGCAACATCTAGGGTTTTAATTTCTTCAATCCCACTTTTATCAATTTTAGCATCAAGATCTAAAAACTCCGAATTCTTGGAACGCCTTCTAGGTAAAGGTGGATCATATTCAGTCCCATCATATCAAGATTCATATTGCAAAACAAAGATTTAATAGGGGACACATCAATAACTTTTAGATCTTCATCTTTATTTTCATAGCAACTAGAAGAACACGCTCTTATAAAGGCATCTTTCTTAGCACGCATCCTAGCGGTTCTTTCTTTGCACTCATCAATGGAAATTCTCATGGCTTTGAGAGACTCATTGATATCATGCTTAGGTGGAATAGATCTAAGTTTCAAAGAATCAACATCAAGAGCAATTCTATCAACGTTCCTCGCCAAATCATCAATCTTAAGCAATTTTTCTTCAATCATAGCATTGAAATTCTTTTGCGAAGTAATAAATTCTTTAATATTAGATTCGAAATCAGAGGACATCTTATTATAATTTCCATAAGAATTGTTGTAGGAATTACCATAATTATTAGAGGGATTACTAGGATAAGGCCTAGGATTGAAATTTCCTCTATACACGTTGTTACCAAAATTGTTCCTACCAACAAAATTCACATCCATAGATTCATTATTATTCTCAATAAAGGTAGACAAGGGCATATCATTAGGACCAGAAGAAACACTCTTACTAGCAAATGATTTCATAAGTTCATCCATCTTTCCACTCAAAACATTAATTTCTTCTATCGCATGCACCTTTTTATTAGTAGATCTTTCAGTGTGCCATTGAGAATAATTAACCATAATATTATCTAGGAGTTTAGTAGCTTCTCCTAAAGTGATTTCCATAAAAGTGCCTCACGCGGCCGAAAGAAGCAAAATTCAATCCAGCATAAAAAATGTGTATAATCATCCACAACTTCAAACCATGAGTAGGGCAATTACGTATCATTAATTTCATCCTCTCCCAAGCTTGTGCAACATGTTCATGATCAAGTTGCTTAAAATTCATAATATCGTTTCTAAGAGAGATGATCTTAGCGGGAGGAAAATACTTAGAGATAAAAGCATCTTTGCACTTATTCCATGAATCAATACTATTTTTAGGCAAAGATGAAAACCAAGCTTTAGCACGATCTCTAAGCGAAAAAGGAAATAGCTTCAATTTAACAATATCATTATCCACATCTTTATTCTTTTGCATATCACACAAATCAACAAAGCTATTTAGATGGGTAGCGGCATCTTCACTAGGAAGGCCGGAAAACAGATCTTTCATGACAAGATTCAACAAAGCAGTATTAATTTCACAAGATTCAGCATCGGTAAGAGGAGCAATCGGAGTGCTAATAAAATCATTGTTGTTGGTATTGGTGAAGTCACACAATTTAGTGTTATCTTGAGCCATCGTGACAAGCAAACGAACTAACACACAAGCAAACAAAAAGCAAGCGGGCAAAAAGAGGCAAACGGGAAAGAGAAGGAGGATAGAGAGAGAGGGCGAATAAAATGGCAAGGGTGAAGTGGGGGAGAGGAAAACGAGAGGCAAATGGAAAATAATGTAATGCGGGAGATAAGGGTATGTGATGGGTACTTGGTATGTTGACTTTTGCGTAGACCTCCCCGGCAGCGGCGCCAGAAATCCTTCTTGCTACCTCTTGAGCACTGCGTTGGTTTTCCCCGAAGAGGAAGGGATGATGCTGCAAAGTAGCGTAAGTATTTCCCTCAGTTTTTGAGAACCAAGGTATCAGTCCAGTAGGAGGCTATGCGTGAGTCCCTCGTACCTGCACAAAACAAATAAATCCTCGCAACCAACGCGTTAAGGGGTTGTCAATCCCTACACGGCCACTTACGAGAGTGAGATTTGATATATATGATAAGATAATATTTTTGGTATTTTTATGATAAAGATGCAAGGTAAAATAAAAGCAAAGTAAAAGCAAAAGGAAATAACTAAGTATTGGTAGATTAATATGATGAAGATAGACCCGGGGGCCATAGGTTTCACTAGTGGCTTCTCTCGAGAGCATAAGTATTCTATGGTGGGTGAACAAATTACTATTGAGCAATTGGCAGAAATGAGCATAGTTATGAGAATATCTAGGTATGATCATGTATATAGGCATCACGTCTGGGACAAGTAGACCGACTCCTGCCTGCATCTACTACTATTACTCCACTCATCGACCGCTATCCAGCTTGCATCTAGAGTATTAAGTTAATGAAAACAGAGTAACTCCTTAAGCAAGATGACATGACGTAGAGGGATAGACTCATGCAATATGATGAAAACCCCATCTTGTTATCCTCGATGGCAACAATACAATACGTGCCTTGCTGCCCCTACTGTCACTGGGAAAGGACACTACTAGATTGAACCCAAAGCTAAGCACTTCTCCCATTGCAAGAAAGATCAATCTAGTAGGCCAAACCAAACTGATAATTCGAAGAGACTTGCAAAGATAACCAATCATACATAAAAGAATTCAGACAAGATTCAAATATTGTTCATAGATAGACTTGATCATAAACACACAATTCATCAGTCTCAACAAACACACCGCAAAAACAAGATTACATCGAATAGATCTCCACAAGAGAGGGGGAGAACATTGTATTGAGATCCAAAAAGAGAGAAGAAGCCATCTAGCTACTAACTATGGACCCGTAGGTCTGAGGTAAACTACTCACACTTCATTGGAGGGGCTATGGTGTTGATTTAGAAGCCCTCCGTGATCGATGCGCCCTCCGGCGGAGCTCCGGAACAGGCCCCAAGATGGGATCTCATGGATACAGAAAGTTGCGGCGGTGGAATTAGGGTTTTGGCTCCATATCTGATCATTTGGGGGTACGTAGGTATACATAGGAGGAAGGAGTACGTCGATGGAGCAACATGGGGCCCACGAGGGTGGAGGGCGCGCCTGGGGTGGGTAGGTGTAACATCCCAAATTTTCAATTTGGAATGTTATACACTAGATCATCATTCCATATCATATTTTATTGCATTTTGGTTGATCCTAGAAATTCTACGCAACTCAAGGACCCTTGGAGAGAGTTGGGGATTTCGTTATTTTCATATTTGAGTTTTCTCAAATTTTGAAAATAGGATCATTTGATTTTATTTATTTTATCTTCAATTATTTCTATTACAAAAATATGAGAGAGGGAATAAAATGAATTTCCCAAAATAAAGAAATATTGAGGATTTAATAAAAAATCAAATAAGATTTTATTTTGGTTTTATTTGCTATTTTATTTGTATTATGGAGAAATGCGCATTTTTCAAAATTGCATTTAGGCCCCAAATAAATGTTCATCCTGTGCGGCTTGATTTTAAAAGTCGGGGAAAATTTATTTCGGGATTTTTGGAGTCCGTTTTGTTTTCCTTTTGTTTTTTTCTCTGAGCATAATTATTTTAAAAAAAGTCGAACCGCCTTACCGGGCCGTGTCCGACCTGGACTCCCGGCCCGGCCGGCTTTATATAGCCGGGAGGCCCAACCGCCACCCCCCTCCGAAACCCTAGCCGCCGACGCCCCTAGCTCGCACCGCCGCCGCCGCCCGCGCCGCCGCCCGCCGCCGCTGCCTCGCCTCGCCGCCGGATCCGCCGCCGCGGAGGTAGATCTCGCCGCCGTTTTTTAGAAATCGTTCGGTTTTTCCGTCGGTTTTGTTCGATTTTTGTTTTAGTTTTGGTTTGTTTAAATAGATCAGTTTTTTCCGCTTTATTTAATTAGCGAGCGTTCGCCCGTTCGTTCATTTTAACGAACGTTCGTCGTTTTTCTTTTTCTCGGATTAAATCTGTGATTTTTCTGATCGCGATTCCTGATCCGATTTTCGTTTTCGTCTAACTTTTCGCTCGTTTATCGGAATTAGGCGATTCAAGCGCTTGGAGTTTCGTCTCGAGACCCTCTTTCCGTTTAACCAACTCAAACAAGTTTTTGCCAATGTAAAAATTGCCCTAGATCTAGAATAGTAACCGAAGCCTGTTTCTTTTGCCGTTTGTCTTTCATTGTTTCGTTCGATTTGATTTCTTTTGCCAACCAGAGTTCTTAAGTTGAACTTTCTGGTTAGATCTCTTATTTGAGTTTTACCTGTGCATTAGTTGAGTACTTATTGTATGCTTGTTTGTTTGTGATAGAGTACCCGGAGTGTGCCGCTTGCTACTTCGAATCGCTAGGTTTTGCGGATCATCAGCAAGGCAAGTAACACTTTGATCATATCTCCTACTACCCAGTTTTATTGCATTAGATCAATCCTCACACACTGCATTGTTTAGGATCTAATTAAATTGTGGGTTTGGGAAGTAGTTGAGGTAGTACCCATTACCTGTTTATTATCAAACCTTTGGGAGTTACTTCTATGTTTGCTTATTATGCAATGTTATGCTAGTAGATGTGGATTGGGTGAGTGTATCCATGACAGATGTGAGATTGTTAATTAATGATTTATTTAAGGTGGCAACCTAAACACACATCTGGGTGGATTGAGGCACCTGGGTATTCCAGCGATTGCTTGTTTTCTTTTGGACCGCCACCCAGGCCCAAAGGGATCATGAGATTATTCATGCTAGAAACTTCCGTGTGCAGCCACAAGCTACTATGGGCTCTAGCATAGTTGATTAAGTCATGCGAACTCTTACAGTGGTAGACTAGCAGATGTAGGGGAAAGTAGGTGTAACGGTCTACCCGATCGTAAGGTGCTAGCGCTTCTGAAAGACTATGTCTCGGTCATCTGTTTCTCAAGCACCATGTAGTGCGAGAAACCAAACGGAGGCGATCGAGTCTTGTGGGGAAAAGTGCGCAAACCTCTGCAGAGTGTATAAACTAATCATGGTTAGCCGTGTCCCCGATTATGGACATCTTGAGTATCTAGTACCTGGATTATCATGTGAATCTCAACATGTTACTCTAAAAATGAATTTTGTTGGGTTTGGTTTAATGATGATGCTTAATTGGGATTGAGAATGCTGTCAACCATTCTCAATGTTTAACAACTACCATGATAGTTAAATAAAATCTATTCATTTGCAGTAGGGAAAAATTGGCTTTACGCAAAACTGTAACCATAGAGCTTTCTACCAGCCAAATATGCATATAGAATAGCCTATTCCATTCCATTACTCTCTATGTGTTACATTGCTAGCATATTCCATGTGCTGACCCATTTCGGGCTGCAATGTTAATGTTGCAGACTTTTCAGACGATGATTAACGTGCTTTTAGGTCGTGGTTCTATACTCAGTGATGCCGTTGGAGTTGATGGACTCACTTATCTTCCAAGCCTTCCGCTGTTATCATTATTAGATGGCCTTAAGCCATATTTATTGTAATAAGTTCTCTTTTGAGACACTCGATGTAATAAGTGTGTGATTGCTATTCTTTTATAAATCCTTCAAGTACTGTGTGGTGTCAGCATTACTGATCCAGGGATGACACCTGAGCACAAAGATTGGACCGTTTGAGGTCTGGTTGCTACAGTAGGCGCGCCCCCTACCTCGTGGCCTCCTCTTTTGTGTCTTGACGTAGGGTCCAAGTCTCCTGGGCCTTATTCATTGAGAAAATCATGTTCCCGAAGGTTTCATTCCATTTGGACTTCATTTGATATTCCTTTTCTTCGAAACCCTAAAACAGGCAAAAAACAGCAATTCTGGGCTGGGCCTCCAGTTAATAGGTTAGTCCCAAAAATAATATAAAAGTGGATAATAAAGCCCAATAATGTCCAAAACAGTAGATAATATAGCATGGAGCAATAAAAAATTATAGATACGTTGGAGACGTATCAGTTACCTCATCAAGTTCTACTTTCCTCCCACTCACTTCTTTCGAGAGAAACTCCTTCTCTAGGAAGGATCCATTCTTAGCAATGAATGTCTTGCCTTCGGATCTGTGATAGAAGGTGTACCAAACAGTTTCCTTTGCGTACCCTATGAAGACACATTTCTCTGATTTGGGTTCAAGCTTATCAGGTTGAAGCTTTTTCACATAAGCATCGCAGCCCCAAACTTTAAGAAACGACAACTTTGGTTTCTTGCCAAACCACAGTTCATAAGGCGTCGTCTCAATGGATTTCAATGGTGATCTATTTAACGTGAATGCAGCCGTCTCTAAAGCATAACCCCAAAATGATAGCGTAAATCAGTAAGAGACATCATAGATCGCACCATATCTAGTAAACTACAATTATGATGTTCGGACACACCATTACGCTGTGGTGTTCCGAGTGGCGTGAGTTGCGAAACTATTTCGCATTGTTTCAAATGTAGACCAAACTCGTAACTCAAATATTCTCCTCGACGATCAGATTGTAGAAACTTTATTTTCTTGTTACGATGATTTTCCACTTCACTCTGAAATTCTTTGAACTTTTCAAATGTTTCAGACTTATGTTTCATTAAGTAGATATACCCATATCTGCTCAAATCAGCTGTGAAGGTGAGAAAATAACGATACCAACCGTGAGCCTCAATATTCATTGGACCACATACATCAATATGTATGATTTCCAATAAATCTGTTGCTCGCTCCATTGTTCTGGAGAACAGCGTTTTAGTCATCTTACCCTTGAGGCATGATTCGCAAGTACCAAGTGATTCATAATCAAGTGATTCCAGAAGTCCATCAGTATGGAGTTTCTTCATGCGCTTTACACCAATATGACCGAAACGGCAGTGCCATAGATAAGTTGCACTATCATTATCACCTACGCATCTTTTGGGTTCAACATTATGAATATGTGTATCACTACTATCGAGATTCAACACAAATAGACCACTCTTCAAGGGTGCATGACCATAAAAGATATTACTCATATAAACAGAACAACCACTATTCTCATATTTAAATGAATAACCATCTCGCATCAAACAAGATCTAGATATAATGTTCATGCTTAACGCTGGCACCAAATAACAATTATTTAGGTCTAAAACTAATCCCGAAGGTAGATGTAGAGGTAGTGTGCCAACGGCGATCACATCGACTTTGGAACCATTTCCCACGCGCATCGTCACCTCGTCCTTAGCCAGTCTTCGCTTAATACGTAGTCCCTGTTTCGAGTTGCAAATATTAGCAACAGAACCAGTATCAAATACCCAGGCGCTACTGCGAGCTCTGGTAAGGTACACACCAATAACATGTATATCACATATACCTTTGTTCACCTTGCCATCCTTCTTATCCGCCAAATACTTCGGGCAGTTCCGCTTCCAGTGACCAGTCTGTTTGTAGTAGAAGCACTCAGTCTCAGGCTTAGGTCCAGACTTAGATTTGTTCTCTTGAGCAGCAACTTGTTTTCCGTTCTTCTTGAAGTTCCCCTTCTTCTTCCCTTTACCCTTTTTCTTGAAACTGGTGGTCTTGTTGACCATCAACACTTGATGCTCCTTCTTGATTTCTACCTCCGCGACCTTTAGCATTGCGAAGAGCTCGGGAATTGTTTTATCCATCCCTTGCATATTATTGTTCATCACGAAGCTCTTGTAGCTTGGTGGCCGTGATTGAAGAATTTTGTCAATGACACTATCATCCGGAAGATTAACTCCCACTTGAATCAAGTGATTGTTATACCCAGACATTTTGAGTATATGTTCACTGACAGAACTATTCTCCTCCATCTTGCAGTTGTAGAACTTATTGGGGACTTCATATCTCTCAATCCGGGCATTTGCTTGAAATATTAACTTCAACTCCTGGAACATCTCATATGCTCCATGACATTCAAAATGTCGTTGAAGTCCCGGTTCTAAGCCGTAAAGCATGGCACACTGAACTATCGAGTAGTCATCAGCTTTGCTCTGCCAGACGTTCTTAATGTCATTAGTTGCATCTGCAGCAGGCCTGGCACCCAACGGTGCTTCTAGGACGTAATTCTTCTATGCAGCAATGAGGATAATCCTCAAGTTATGGACCTAGTCCGTGTAATTGCTACCATCATCTTTCAACTTTGCTTTCTCAAGGAACGCATTAAAATTCAACGGAACAACAGCACGAGCCATCTATCTACAACAACATAGACAAGCAAAATACTATCAGGTACTAAGTTCATGATTAATTTAAGTTCAATTAATCATATTACTTAAGAACTCCCACTTAGATAGACATCCCTCTAATCATCTAAGTGATTACGTGATCCATATCAACTAAACCATAACCGATCATCACGTGCGATGGAGTAGTTTTCAGGTGAACATCACTATGTTGATCACATCTACTATATATATGATTCACGCTCGACCTTTTGGTCTTAGTGTTCCGAGGCCATATCTGCATATACTAGGCTCGTCAAGTTTAGCCCGAGTATTCTGCGTGTGCAAAACTGTCTTATACCCGATGTAGATGAACGTTGAGCTTATCACGCCCGATCATCACGTGGTGTCTCGGCACGACGAACTTTGGCAATGGTGCATACTCAGGGAGAACACTTTTACCTTGAAATCTAGTGAGAGATCATATTATAATGCTACCGTCAAACAAAGCAGAATAAGATGCATAAAGGATAAACATCACATGCAATCAATATAAGTGATATGATATGGCCATCATCATATTGTGCCTTTGATCTCCATCTCCAAAGCACCGACATGATCACCATCGTCACCGACGCGACACCTTGATCTCCATCGTAGCATCATTCTCGTCTCGCCAACTATTGCTTCTACGTCTATCGCTACCGCTTAGTGATAAAGTAAAGCAATTACAGGGCGATTGCATTGCATACAATAAAGCGACAACCATATGGCTCCTGCCAGTTGCCGATAACTCCGTTACAAAACATGATCGTCTCATACAATAAAATATAGCATCATTTCTTGACCATATCATATCACAACATGCCCTGAAAAAACAAGTTAGACGTCCTCTACTTTGTTGTTGCAAGTTTTACGTGGCTGCTACGGGCTGAGCAAGAACCGTTCTTACCTACGCATCAAAACCACCACGATAATTCATCAAGTTAGTGTTGTTTTAACCTTCTTAAGGACTGGGCGTAGTCACACTCGGTTCAACTAAAGTTGGAGAAACTGACACCCGCCAGCCACCTGTGTGCAAAGCACGTCGATAGAACCAGTCTCGCGTAAGCGTACGCGTAATGTTGGTCCGGGCCACTTCATCCAACAATACCGTCGATCCAAAGTGTGACATGCTGGTAAGCAGTATGACTTGTATCGCCCACAACTCACTTGTATTCTACTCGTCCATATAACATCTACGCAATAACCTGGCTCTGATACCACTGTTGGGGAACGTAGTAATTTCAAAAAAATACTACGCGCACGCAAGATCATGGTGATGCATAGCAACGAGAGGGGAGAGTGTCATCCACGTACCCTCGTAGACCATTAAGCGGAAGCGTTATGACAACGCGGTTCATGTAGTCGTATGTCTTCACGATCGACCCCATCCTTAGTACCGAACGTACGGCACCTCCGCGTTCAGCACACGTTCAGCTCAGTGACGTCCTGCGAACTCACGATCCAGTAGAGCTCGAGGGAGATTTTCGTCAGCACGACGGTGTGGTGACGATGTTGATGAAGCTACCGTCGCAGGGCTTCACCTAAGCACCACTACGATATGACCGAGGTGGATTATGGTGGAGGGGGGCATCGCACACAGCTGGGAGAGATCAATGATCAACTTGTGTGTTCTAGGTGCCCCCTGCCCCTGTATATAAAGGAGCAAGGGGGAGGCCGACCGGCCCTGTAGGGCGTGATAACCCACAAGTATAGGGGATCACAACAGATTTCGAGGGTAGATTATTCAACCCAAATTTATTGATTCAACACAAGGGGAGCCAAAGAATATTCTCAAGTATTAGCAGCTGAGTTGTGAACTCAACCACACCTGGATAACTTAATATCTGCAGCAAAGTGTTTAGTAGCAAAGTAATATGATAGTACTGTAACGATAGCAAAAGGTAACTGTAGCAAAACTAATATTTTTTGTGTTTTATAGTGATGGTAACAATAGCAACGGAAAAGTAAATAAGCAAAGGACAATATATGGAAAGCTCATAGGCAATGGATCGGTGATAGAGAATTATGTCGGATACGATCGATCATGTAACAGTCATAACCTAGGGTGACACAGAACTAGCTCCAGTTCATCAATGTAATGTAGGCATGTATTCCGAATATAGTCATACGTGCTTATGGAAAAGAACTTGCATGACATCTTTTGTTCTACCCTCCCATGACAGCGGGGTCCTATTGGAAACTAAGGGATATTAAGGCCTCCTTTTAATAGAGTACCGGACTAAAGCATTAACACATAGTAAATACATGAACTCCTCAAACCACGGTCATCACCGGTAGTGGTCCCGATTATTGTCACTTCGGGGTTAACGGATCATAACACATAATAGGTGGCTATAGACTTGCAAGATAGGATCAAGAACTCTCATATATTGATGAAAACATAATAGGTTCATATCTGAAATCATGGCACTCGGGCCCTAGTAACAAGCATTAAGCATAGCAAAGTCATAGCAACATCAATCTCAGAACATAGTGGATACTAGGGATCAAAGCCTAACAAAACTAGCTCGATTACATGATAAATCTCATCCAACCCATCACCGTCCAGCAAGCCTACGATGGAATTACTCATGCACGGCGGTGAGCATCATGAAATTGGTGATGGAGGATGGTTGATGATGACGATGGCGACAGATTCCCCTCTCCGGAGCCCCGAACAGACTCCAGATCAGCCCTCCCGAGAGAGTTTAGGGCTTGGCAGCGGCTCCGTATTGTAAAACGCGATGAATCCTTCTCTCTTATTTTTTTCTCCCCGAACACGAATATATGGAGTTGGAGTTGAGGTCGGTGGAGCGTCAGGGGGCCCACGAGGCAGGGGGCGCGCCCAGGGGGGCAGGCGCGCCCCCCACCCTCGTGGACATGTGGAGGCCCTCCTGACATGGATTCTTCTTCCAGTATTTTTTATATATTCCAAAATAATTCTCCGTTGATTTTCAGGTCATTCCGAGAACTTTTATTTCTGCACAAAAATAACACCATGGCAATTCTGCTGAAAACAGCGTCAGTCCGGGTTAGTTCCATTCAAATCATGCAAGTTAGAGTCCAAAACAAGGGGGAAAATGTTTGGAAAAGTAGATACGACGAAGACGTATCAACTCCCCCAAGCTTAAACCTTTGCTTGTCCTCAAGCAATTCAGTTGATAAACTGAAGGTGATAAAGAAAAACTTTTACAAACTCAGTTTGCTCTTGTTGTTGTAAATATGTAAAGCCAGCATTCAAGTTTTCAGAAAAGATTATGAACTAACCATATTCACAATAACATTTAGGTCTCATGTTTACTTATATCAATGGCATAATCAACTAGTGAGCAGTAATAATAAATCTTGGCTGACAACACTTTCTCAAAACAATCATGATATGATATAACAAGATGGTATCTCGCTAGCCCTTTCTGCGGCCGCAAAACATAAATGCAGAGCACCTTTAAGGATCAAGGACTGACTAGACATTGTAATTCATGGTAAAAGAGATCCAGTCAAGTCATACTCAATGTAAACTAATCAGTAGTGAATGCAAATGACGAAGGTGCTCTCCAGCTGGTGCTTTTTAATAAGAGGATGATGACTCAACATAAGAGGAAATAGATAGGCCCTTCGCAGAGGGAAGCAGGGATTTGTAGAGGTGCCAGAGCTCGGTTTTGAAATAGATATGAATAATATTTTGAGCGGTATACTTTTATTGTCAACATAACAACCAAGAGATGGCGATATCTTCCATGCTACATACTTTATAGGCGGTTCCCAAACAGAATGGTAAAGTTTATACTCCCCCTCCACCAACAAGCATCAATCCATGGCTTGCTCGAAACAACGAATGCCTCCAACTAACAATAGTCCCGGGGGAGTTTTGTTTGCAATTATTTTGATTTGATTTGCATAAAGCATGGGACAGGGCATCCCGGTGACCAGCCATTTTCTCATGAGTGAGGAGCGGAGTCAACTCCTCTTGAGAATAACCCGCCTAACATGGAAGATACGGACATCCCTAGTTGATACATGAGCTATTCGAGCATACAAAATAGAATGTTTATTTGAAGGTTTAGAGTTTGGCACATACAAATTTACTTGGAACGGCAGGTAGATACCGCATATAGGAAGGTATAGTGGACTCATATGGAATAACTTTTGGAGTTTAAGGGATTGGATGCACAAGCAGTATTCCCGCTTAGTACAAGTGATGGCTAGCAAAAGACTGGGAAGTGACCAACTAGAGAGCGACAACAGTCATGAACATGCATTAAAATTAATGAACATTGAGTGCAAGCATGAGTAGGATATAATCCACCATGAACATAAATATCGTGAAGGCTATGTTGATTTTGTTTCAACTGCATGCGTGAACATGTGCCAAGTCAAGTCACTTAAATCATTCAAAGGAGGATACCACCCTATCATACCACATCACAACCATTTTAATAGCATGTTGGCACGCAAGGTAAACCATTATAAGCTCCTAGATAATTAAGCATGGCATAAGCAACTATAATCTCTAATTGTTATTGCAAACATGTTTATTCATAATAGGCTGAATCAGGAACGATGAACTAATCATATTTACAAAAACAAGAGAGGTCGAGTTCATACCAGCTTTTCTCATCTCATTCAGTCCATCATATATCGTCATAATTGCCTTTCACTTGCACGACCGAACGATGTGGATAATAATAACAGTGCACGTGCATTAGACCAAGCTAGAATCTGCAAGCATTCAATAAACAGGAGAAGACAAGGCAATATGGGCTCTTTTGTCAGATCAACAATAATGCATATAAGAGCCACTTCAATAATTTAATTATGGTCTTCTCCTATCGACCCCCAAAGAAAAGAAAAGAAATAAAACTATTTACACGGGAAAGCTCCCAACAAGCAAAAGAAGAACAGGAAATATTTTTGGGTTTTCTTTTTAATTACTACTACAAGCATGGAAAGTAAATTAGCTAAAAGCTACAACTAATTTTTTTGGTTTTCTTAAGGTTTATCAAACACACAAGAAGAAAGCATAAAGAGGGAAATAAACTAGCATGGATAATACAATGAAAAAGTATGAGCACCGACAACTAGCAATGAGTGTGTGAACATAAATGTAATGTCAGTGAGAAATACGTACTCCCCCAAGCTTAGGCTTTTGGCCTAAGTTGGTCTATGGCCACAGCTGGCCTGGCGGATATCCAAAGTTGTAGTTGGGGTCGTACTGAGATGCAGCAGCTATTGCCTCATGGGCTTCCGCTTGGAGACGGGCCGTCTCCGTCCTCCTCTTATACTCGTCCGCCTCCTCCCTGGTTATAACATTTCTCCCTTTTGCCAGAGAGTCAAAGAAAGCAGGAGCAGGGAGAGCAACGTGATAGGTGCGTCATCTGTCAAAGATTAGTCGGTACTAGAGGGACTGATCGTTCCTCTCAACAAAATGATGACAAACCATAGCCTCATAATCTAAATAAACAGGAGGCAACTCAATATCATACCCATGTATGGGAATATCAAGAAAATTAGCTAGATGGGTTGCATAAATTCCACCAAAGAAATCTCCATTAAATCTATTATTATGCAACCTACGTGTAACAATGGCTCCCAAATTATAATGTTTATCTCCTAATACCGCACTCCTGAGAACACTGAGGTCAGGAACACATAAGTGACATGCTTCATCCTTACCATTTATGCACCTACCTATGAAGAGAGCAAAATAATGTATAGCAGGAAAATGAATGCTCCCTATGGTGGCTTGTGTTATATCTCTAGACTCCCCCACAGTTATACTAGCAAGAAAATCTCTAAACTCAGATTTGCGAGGCTCACTAGTGTTACCCCATTATGGAAGTTTGCAAGCAGTATTAAAATCCTCTAAGTCCATAGTATAAGAATTTTCATAAAGATCAAACAGGACAGTTTGATAATTGTGTGATGATGAAAATTCAAACCTTCTCATAAAGGAATCAATGCGATAGTGGTACTGACGGCACTTATCTGCCTCGAAGCTCTCAAGATCGGCATTACGCACATACGCGTTAAATTCTTCCTTGATTCCTGCTCGATCCATAAAGTCCTCTGACGGCCATTCACAAGCCCACACATGAGCTTCTCTCGGTGGTTCATCATCGGCATCGCGTATTGCGAGCCTGGGTCCTTGCTTCCTTGAAGGACCACCTTGGTACATTTTCCTAAACATATTTATTCCTCTGAAAAATTTCTGAAATTTTTAGTAACTTCAAAATAAAAGTGAACTAAACTCAACAAAATTGATAGCAACTACTCCCACAAGTGCCTAGAGGATATATCATGCATTAAAACTACTTTTGACCATATAAATTTGACATGCAAACTCAAGAACATGGTCACCTAGGCAGCAAAAATTTGCAATGAATAAAGCACTAGAACAAAAACTAATTGGACCATTGGAGGAGTCACATACCAAGGAACAATCCCCCAAAGCAGTTTTCTGAGAGGTGCTTTGAGCAAGGAGATCAAAAATGGCAGCAAGATGAGCTTGGACTCGGGTTTGAGTTGGCTAGTGATTTTTTAGGGAGGAAGAAGGAGTGTGTGGTAGCTGGAATAAGTGGAGGGGAGCCACCGTGGGCCCATGAGGTAGGGGGAATGCCCAGGGGGTGGGCGCGCCCTGGACCCTCGTGGCCAGGTGCTTGCTCCCCCTGCTGTGTTCTCAGTGCCAGATATTCTCAAATATTCCAGAAAAATCATATTTAAATTTCAGGGCATTTGGAGAACTTTTATTTTCGGGGTATTTTTTAATGCATGGATAATTCAGAAAACAGACAGAATATACTATTTTTTCTTTATTTAATATGAATAACATAAAGTAAAAAGAGGGTACAGAGAGTTGTGTTTTCTAAATTCATCCATCTCATGCTCATCAAAAGGAATCCACTAACAAGGTTGATCAAGTCTTGTTAACAAACTCATTCCGAATAACATGGAACCGGAGAATTTTCGAATAACACTAGGTTACCTCAACGGGGATATGCACGTCCCCAATAATAAGAATATCATATTTCTTCTTGATAGTAGGAAGAGGAAATTCAAAACCTCCAAAAATAATCGATGGAATTTTTCCAATAGAGTTTATACTATGAACTTGAGGTTGTTTCCTCGGAAAGCGTACCGTATGCTCATTACCATTAACATGAAAAGTGACATTGCCTTTGTTGCAATCAATAACAGCCCCTGCAGTATTCAAAAAAGGTCTTCCAAGAATAATAGACATACTATCATCCTCGGGAATATCAAGAATAACAAAGTCTGTTAAAATAGTAACATTTGCAACCACAACAGGCACATCCTCACAAATACCGACAGGTATAGTAGTTGATTTGTCAGCCATTTGCAAAGATATTTCAGTAGGTGTCACCTTATTCAAATCAAGTCTATGATATAAAGAGAGAGGCATATAACTAACACCGGCTCCAAGATCACATAAAGTAGTTTTGACATAGCTTCTTTTAATGGAGCATGGTATAGTTGGTACTCCTGGATCTCCAAGTTTCTTTGGTATTCCACCCTTAAAAGTGTAATTAGCAAGCATGGTGGAAATTTCAGCTTTTGGTATCTTTCTTTTATTTGTAACAATTTCTTTCATATACTTAGCATAAGGATTCATTTTGAGCATATCAGTTAATAGCATACGCAAAAAGATAGGTCTAATCATTTCAGCAAAGCGCTCAAAATCCTCATCATCCTTTTTCTTGGATGGTTTGGGAGGAAAAGGCATGGGTTTCTGAACCCATGGTTCTCTTTCCTTACCGTGCTTCCTAGCAACAAAGTCTCTCTATCATAACATTGATTCTTTGATTGTGGGTTATCAAGATCAACAACAGGTTCAGTTTCTACATTATTATCATTGCTAGGTTGAGCATCAACTTGAACATCATCATTAACATTATCACTAGGTTCATGTTCATTACCAGGTTGGGTTTCTGTTGGGGATCGTAGCACAAATTTAAAATTTCTATGCATCACCAAGATCAATCTATGGAGTCATCTAGCAACGAGAGGGAGAGGAGTGCATCTACATACCTTTGTAGATCGCGAGCGGAAGCGTTCAAGAGAATGGGGTTGATGGAGTCGTACTCGTCGTGATCCATATCACCAATGACCGAGCGCCGAACGGACGGCACCTCCGCATTCAACACAGGTACGGTTGGGAGAGACGTCTCCTCCTTCTTGATCCAGCAAGGGAAGGAGAGGTTGATGGAAATCCAGCAGCACGACGGCGTGGTGGTGGAAGTAGCGGGATCCCGGCAGGGCTTCGCCAAGCGCAAGCGGGGAGGAGGAGGTGTCACGGGAGGGAGGGAGGCACCAGGGACTTGGGTGTGTCTGCCCCCTCCCCTCCACTATATATAGGGGGCCTAGGGGGGCGGCCCCTAGAGATCCCATCTAATGGGAGGGGCGGCAGCCTAGGGGGTGGCTTGGCCCCCAAGCCAAGTGGAGGCGCCCCCACCCCTTTAGGGTTTCCAACCCTAGGTGCAAGGGAGGCCCAAGGGGGGTGCAACAGCCCACCAGGGGCTGGTTACCTTCCCACTTCAGCCCATGGAGCCCTCCGGGATAGGTGGCCCCACCCGGTGGACCCCCGGGACCCTTCCGGTGGTCCCGGTACAATACCGGTGACCCCCGAAACTTTCCCGGTAGCCGAAACTGGACTTCCTATATACAAATATTTACCTCCGGACCATTCCGGAACTCCTCGTGATGTCCGGGATCTCATCCGGGACTCCGAACAACTTTCGGGTTACCGCATACTAATATCTCTACAACCCTAGCATCACCGAACCTTAAGTGTGTAGACCCTACGGGTTCAGGAACCATGCAGACATGACCGAGACAACTCTCCGGACAATAACCAACAGCGGGATCTGGATACCCATGTTGTCTCCCACATGTTCCACGATGATCTCATCGGATGAACCACGATGTCGAGGATTCAATCAATCTCGTATTCAATTCCCTTTGTCAATCGGTACGTTACTTGCCCGAGATTCGATCGTCGGTATCCCAATACCTCGTTCAATCTCGTTACCGGCAAATCACTTTACTCGTTTCATAACACATCATCCCGTGACCAACCCTTAGTCACATTGAGCTCATTACGATGATGTCTTACTGAGTGGGCCCAGAGATACCTCTCCGTATGACGGAGTGACAAATCCCAGTCTCAATTCATGCCAACCCAACAGACACTTTTGGAGATACCTATAGTGCACCTTTATAGCCACCCAGTTACATTGTGACGTTTGGTACACCCAAAGCATTCGTACGGTATCCGGGAGTTGCACAATCTCATGTTCTAAGGAAAGGATACTTGACATTAGAAAAGCTCTAGCAGACGAACTACGCGATCTTGTGCTATGCTTAGGATTGGGTCTTGTCCATCACATCATTCTCCTAATGATGTGATCCCGTTATCAATGACATCTAATGTCCATAGTCAGGAAACCATGACTATCTGTTGATCAACGAGCTAGTCAACTAGAGGCTCACTAGGGACATGTTGTGGTCTATGTATTCACACATGTATTATGATTTCCGGATAACACAATTATAGCATGAACAATAGACAATTAACATGAACAAGGAAATATAATAATAACCATTTTATTATTGCCTCTAGGGCATATTTCCAACAGTCTCCCACTTGCACTAGAGTCAATAATCTAGTTACATTGTGATGAATCGAACACCCATAGAGTTCTAGTGTTGATCATGTTTTGCTCAAGGAAGAGGTTTAGTCAACGGATCTGCGACATTCAGGTCCGTATGCACTTTACAAATATCTATGTCTCCATTTTGAACATTTTCATGAATGGAGTTGAAGTGACGCTTGATATGCCTGGTCTTCCTGTGAAACCTGGGCTCCTTGGCAAGGGCAATAGCTCCAGTGTTGTCACAGAAGAGAGTCATCGGGCCCGACGCATTGGGAATAACTCCTAGGTCGGTAATGAAATCCTTCACCCAGATTGCTTCTTGTGCTGCCTCCGAGGCTGCCATGTACTCCGCTTCACATGTAGATCCCACCACGATGCTTTGCTTGCAAATGCACCAGCTGACTACCCCACCATTCAAAATATACATGTATCCGGTTTGTGACATAGAGTCATCCAGATCTGTGTCGAAGCTAGCATCGACGTAACCCTTTACGACGAGCTCTTCGTCACCTCCATAGACGAGAAACATATCCTTAGTCCTTTTCAGGTATGTCAGGATATTCTTGACCTCTATCCAGTGTTCCATGCCGGGATTACTTTGGTACCTTCCTACCACACTTACGGCAAGGTTTACATCAGGTCTGGCACACAGCATGGCATACATGATAGACCCTATGGCTGAGGCATAGGGGACGACACTCATCTTTTCTCTATCTTCTGCCATGGTCGGGCATTGAGCCGTGCTCAATCTCATACCTTGCAATACTTGCAAGAACCCCTTCTTGGATTGATCCATATTGAACTTCTTCAATATCTTGTCAAGGTACGTAATCTGTGAAAGACCAATGAGGCGTCTCGATCTATCTCTATAGATATTGATGCCTAATATATAAGCAGCTTCTCCAAGGTCCTTCATTGAAAAACACTTGTTCAAGTAGGCCTTTATGCTTTCCAAGAATTCTATATCATTTCCCATCAATAGTATGTCATCCACATATAATATGATAAATGCTACAGAGCTCCCACTCACTTTCTTGTAAACACAGGCTTCTCCATAAGTCTGCGTAAACCCAAACGCTTTGATCGTCTCATCAAATCGAATGTTCCAACGCCGAGATGCTTGCACCAGCCCATAGATTGAGCGTTGGAGCTTGCACACCTTGTCAGCATTCTTAGGATCGACAAAACCTTCCGGCTGCATCATATACAATTCTTCCTTAAGGAAACCATTAAGGAATGCCATTTTGACGTCCATTTGCCATATCTCATAATCATAGAATGCAACAATTGCTAACATCATTCGGATGGACTTCAGCTTCGCCACGGGTGAGAAAGTCTCATGGTAGTCAACCCCTTGAACTTGTCGATAACCCTTAGTGACAAGCCGAGCCTTATAGATGGTCACATTACCATCCGCGTCTGTCTTCTTCTTAAAGATCCATTTATTTTCTATGGCTCGTCGATCAACGGGCAAGTCAGTCAAAGTCCATACTTCGTTTTCATACATGGATCCTATCTCGGATTTCATGGCTTCCAACCATTTGTCGGAATCTGGGCCCGCCATCGCTTCTTCATAGTTCGAAGGTTCACCATTGTCTAACAACATGATTTCCAGGACAGGGTTGCCGTACCACTCTGGTGCGGAACGTGTCCTTGTGGACCTTCGAAGTTCAGTAGCAACTTGATCTGAAGTTTCATGATCATCATCATTAACTTCCTCCCTAGTCGGTGCAGGCACCTCAGGAACACTTTCTTGAGCTGCGCCACTCTCCGGTTCAAGAGGCAATACTTCATCAAGTTCTACTTTCCTCCCACTTACTTCTTTCGAGAGAAACTCTTTCTCTAGAAAGGATCCATTCTTGGCAACAAAGGTCTTGCCTTCGGATCTAAGGTAGAAGGTATACCCAATAGTTTCTTTAGGGTATCCTATGAAGACGCATTTTTCCAATTTTGGTTCGAGCTTTTCAGGTTGAAGTTTCTTGACATAAGCATCGCATCCGCAAACTTTCAGAAATGACAGCTTAGGTTTCTTGCCAACCCACAATTCATACGGTGTCGTCTCAACGGATTTTGATGGAGCCCTATTTAAAGTGAATGAGGCAGCCTCTATAGCATAACCCCAAAATGATAGCGGTAGATCGGTAAGAGACATCATAGATCGTACCATATCCAATAGGGTGCGATTACGATGTTCATACACACCATTACGCTGCGGTGTTTCAGGCGGCGTGAGTTGTGAAACTATTCCACATTTCCTTAAGTGTGTGCCAAATTCATGACTCAAATATTCTCCCCCACGATCTGATCATAAAAACTTGATTTTCCTATCACGTTGATTCTCAAACTCACTCTAAAATTCCTTGAGCTCTTCAAAGGTCTCAGACTTGTGTTTCATTAAGTAGACATACCCATATCTACTCAAGTCATCAGTGAGGGTGAGAACATAACGATAGCCGCCGCGAGCCTCAACACTCATTGGACCGCACACATCAGTATGTATGATTTCCAATAAGTTGGTTGCTCGCTCCATTGTTCTGGAGAACGGAGTCTTGGTCATTTTGCCCATGCGGCATGGTTCGCACGTGTCAAATGATTCATAATCAAGAGACTCCAAAAGGCCATCTGCATGGAGTTTCTTCATGCGTTTGACACCAATGTGACCAAGGCGACAGTGCCACAAGTATGTGGGACTATCATTATCAACCTTACATCTTTTGGCATTCACACTATGAATATGTGTAACATCACATTCGAGATTAAATAAGAATAAACCATTGACCAGCGGGGCATGACCATAAAACATGTCTCTCATATAAATAGAACAACCATTATTCTCAGATTTAAATGAGTAGCCATCTCGCATTAAATGAGACCCAGATATAATGTTCATGCTCAAAGCTGGTACTAAATAACAATTATTGAGTTTTAAAACTAATCCCGTAGGTAAATGTAGAGGTAGCGTGCCGACGGCGATCACATCGACCTTGGAACCATTCCCGACGCACATCGTCACCTCGTCCTTCCCCAGTCTCCGTTTATTCCGCAGCTCCTGTTTTGAGTTACAAATATGAGCAACTGCACCGGTATCAAATACCCAGGAGCTACTACGAGCACTAGTTAGGTACACATCAATAACATGTATATCACATATACCTTTGGTATTGTCGGCCTTCTTATCCGCTAAGTACTTGGGGCAGTTCCTTTTCCAGTGACCGTTTCCCTTGCAATAAAAGCACTCAGTCTCAGGCTTGGGTCCATTCTTTGGCTTCTTCCCGGCAGCTTGCTTACCGGGCGCGGCAACTCCCATGCTGTCCTTCTTGAAGTTCTTTTTACCCTTGCCTTTCTTGAACTTAGTGGTTTTATTCACCATCAACACTTTATGTTCCTTTTTGATTTCCACCTCCACTGATTTCAGCATTGAATATACCTCAGGAATGGTCTTTTCCATCCCCTGCATATTGAAGTTCATCACAAAGCTCTTGTAGCTAGGTGGGAGCGACTGAAGGATTCTGTCAACGACCGCATCATCCGGGAGATTAACTCCCAGCTGAGACAAGCGGTTGTGCAACCCGGACATTTTGAGTATGTGTTCGCTGACGGAACTATTTTCCTCCATCTTACAACTGTAGAACTTGTCGGAGACTTCATATCTCTCGACCCAGGCATGAGCTTGGAAAACCATTTTTCAGATCTTGGAACATCTCATATGCTCCGGGTTTCTCAAAACGCTTTTGGAGCCTGGGTTCTAAGCTGTAAAGCATGCCGCACTGAACCAGGGAGTAATCATCACTACGCGTCTGCCAAGCGTTCATAACGTCTTGTTCTGTTGGGAACAGGTGCTTCGCCTAGCGGTTCATCAAGGACATATGCTTTCCTGGCAGCTATGAGGATAATCCTCATGTTACGGACCCAGTCCATGTAGTTGCTGACATCGTCTTTCAGCTTGGTTTTCTCTAGGAACGTGTTCAAGTTGAGGGCAACATTAGTGTGGGCCATTTGATCTACAAGACATATTGCAAAGATTTTTAGACTATGTTCATGATAATTAAGTTCATCTAATCAAATTATTTAATGAACTCCTACTCAGATAGACATCCCTCTAGTCATCTAAGTGATACATGATCCGATTCAACTAGGCCGTGTCCGATCATCACGTGAGACGGACTAGTCATCATCGGTGAACAATTTCATGTTGATCGTATCTTCTATACGACTCATGTTCGACCTTTCGGTCTTCCGTGTTCCGAGGCCATGTCTGTACATGCTAGGCTCGTCAAGTCAACCTAAGTGTATTGCGTGTGTAAATCTGGCTTACACCCATTGTATGCGAACGTTAGAACCTATCACACCCGATCATCATGTGGTGCTTCGGAACAACGGACCTTAGCAATGGTGCACAGTTAGGGGGAACACTTTCTTGAAATTATTGTGAGGGATCATCTTATTTATGCTACTGTCGTTCTAAGGAAATAAGATGTAAAACATGATAAACATCACATGCAATCAAATAGTGACATGATATGGCCAATATCATTTTGCTCCTTTTGATCTCCATCTTCGGGCGCCATGATCATCATCGTCACCGGCATGACACCATGACCTCCATCATCATGATTATCATCATTGTGTCTTCATGAAGTTGTCTCGCCAACTATTACTTCTACTACTATGGCTAACGGTTAGCAATAAAGTAAAGTAATTACATGACGTTTATGTTGACATGCAGGTCATAAATAAATTAAGACAACTCCTATGGCTCATGCCGGTTGTCATACTCATTGACATGCAAGTCGTGATTCCTATTACAACAACATGATCAATCTCATACATCACATATATCATTCATCACATCCTTTTGGCCATATCACATCACATGGCACATGCTGCAAAAACAAGTTAGACGCCCTCGAATTGTTGTTGCAAGTTTTACGTGGCTGCTATAGGTTTCTAGCAAGAACGTTTCTTACCTACGCCAAAAACCACAACGTGATATGCCAATTTCTATTTACCCTTCATAAGGACCCTTTTCATCGAATCCGATCTGACTAAAGTGGGAGAGACAGACACCCGCTAGCCACCTTATGCAACTAGTGCATGTCAGTCGGTGGAACCAGTCTCACATAAGCGTACGTGTAAGGTCGGTCCTAGCCGCTTCATCCCACGATGCCGCCGAATCAAGATAAGACTAGTACGGCAAGTAAATTGGCAAAATCAACGCCCACAACAACTTGTGTTCTATCGTGCATAGAAACTACGGATAGACCTAGCTCATGATGCCACTGTTGGGGATCGTAGCACAAATTTAAAATTTTCTACGCATCACCAAGATCAATCTATGGAGTCATCTAGCAACGAGAGGGAGAGGAGTGCATCTACATACCCTTGTAGATCGCGAGCGGAAGCGTTCAAGAGAACGGGGTTGATGGAGGCGTACTCGTCGTGATCCAAATCACCGATGACCGAGCGCCAAACGGACGGCACCTCCGCGTTCAACACACGTACGGTTGGGAGAGACGTCTCCTCCTTCTTGATCCAGCAAGGGAAGGAGAGGTTGATAGAGATCCAGCAGCACGACGGCGTGGTGGTGGAAGTGGCGGGATCCCGGCAGGGCTTCGCCAAGCGCAAGCGGGGAGGAGGAGGTGTCACGGGAGGGAGGGAGGCGCCAGGGACTTGGGTGTGGCTGCCCTCCCTCCCCTCCACTATATATAGGGGGCCTAGGGGGGCGCCGGCCCCTAGAGATCCCATCTAATGGGAGGGGCGACGGCCTAGGGGGTGGCTTGGCCCACAAGCCAAGTGGAGGCGCCCCCACCCCTTTAGGGTTTCCAACCGTAGGCGCAAGGGAGGCCCAAGGGGAGCGCACCATCCCACCAGGGGCTGGCTCCCTTCCCACTTCAGCCCATGGGGCCCTCCGGGATAGGTGGCCCCACCCGGTGGACCCCCGGGACCCTTCCGGTGGTCCCGGTACAAATACCGGTGACCCCCGAAACTTTCCCGGTAGCCGAAACTAGACTTCCTATATACAAATCTTTACCTCCGGACCACTCAGGAACTCCTCATGATATCCGGGATCTCATCCGGGACTCCGAACAACTTTCGGGTTACCGCATACTAATATCTCTACAACCCTAGCGTCACCGAACCTTAAGTGTGTAGACCCTACGGGTTCGAGAACCATGCAGACATGACCGAGACAACTCTCCGGCCAATAACCAACAGCGGGATCTGGATACCCATGTTGGCTCCCACATGTTCCACGATGATCTCATCGTGTCACATCCCTAGTTCTGGTATGACCTAGACCAGCTAGTCAGTTGTGCATCATGATTAGATTCCATTTAAATTTGAAATGGGGATTTGTGAAACCCTCAGAAATCATTTCTGGAAATGACCCAGATAAAAATTGTTTCAATTTGGCCCAAGAAAATGTTCCTGATTTTCTCTAAAAATATTGGGCAGAGGTAAAATTCAAACCAATATTTTTAGGGGCTCATAAATATTTATTTTGGCCATTTGGAATTAATCCAGTAATTATTTGCATTGGATAAGCATTTATATATATATATATATAATATTGTCCAATAATTCTGAATTTTGGTGAGGGGCTTTGGAATAATCCCTTAGGCCCCTGCAAAAAATTGTCAGAATTAAATTAATTGATTTAGTATTTTTATTAAATCAAAACAAAGTTCAGAAATTAGAAAGGAAAACAAATAAAGGAAAAACCTTACCTGGGCTAACTTGCGGCCTGGCACTGTGCCGGCCCAGCTGTGCTGGCCCAACCCAACTGGCCACCGCACCATCTCCCACCTCGCGCCAGTAGGCGAGGCGCGTGCCCGGCGCGCGCGAGCGCTCCGTGCGCCACACGAGCTGCATGTTTGTCCTCCCCCTCGTCGCCTGGATGCCCCGCGCAACGCCACGCACCGCCCCGACCCTCTCTCACTCTCTCCCCGAGTTGATCCCCTTTTCCTCTGTCTCTCCCCCTCCCTCTTCCTCGCATCCGAGCGAGCTCGTCGCCGCCGATCGCTGCTGTCGCGGCCATCGTCCCCGCCTCGTCCCTCTGACGTGTCTATGAGCTCCGCCTCACTGCCGCGCACCTCTACGCCGAACCACACGACCCCGGACGCCCTGAAGCCTCGTCATCGAGCTCATCTTCTCTGCACGGCTGTCGGAGATCGCCACCGCCGTGCCTTCTGCTCCGAGCCTCCCCCGAGCCCATGTCGACACCTCTGCAACCACTGTGAGCTCCTGCATCGGAACCCCCTCTCCCCGAGCTCGATTACGCCCTCTAGTCGTGCCAGCCGCCGTACCCGAGCGCCGCCGACCGCAATGGTCATTGCTCTGGCAGCCACCGTGCATCCCCACTCAAGCTTGTGCCTCCGGCGTGCTCCTGGAGCAACGACGAGTCCAACGCAGCCCCTAACTAGCTCTTCCGTGCGCTGGAACCACGCGCCCGCACTTGCCCGAACTCCGACCGCCGCCTCGAGCTTCGCTCCAGCGAGCTCCGGCCGCCCCCGCCTCCCCCACTTGCTCCATTCGATGCGGACAAGCGCGGGCTACGCCCCGGTGCTCTCCGCCATCCTTTTGGTCGCCGGAAGGGTGATCCCCCGCCCTCCGCCGTGTCCGCTGCCGCCGACGGTTAAACGCCAGCGCGTTAGCCCCAGTTGACCAGGGGGTTTGACCTCCCCTGGCTCAATGACAGGTGGGGCTCGGCCCTGCTAATTTCTAGTTAGGATTAGTTTAAAAATTAATTAACCTCTGTTAGTTAACCATGACACTGACGTGTGGCCCCCACACGTCAGGTTTGACTGATCAGCCACGGTTGACTTGCTGACGTCATGCCACTGTCATGCTGACGCAATTATTCATTTTCTGATATTAAAATAAATCAGGAAATTCCAGAAAATGATTTAAACTTCAAAAATTCATAGTAATTCAACCGTAGCTCAGATTGAAATAATTTATATATGAAAAATGATCAGAAAAATTCAATCTATCCATCTGTACCATTTTCATGCATGAAAAACCAATCTATACATGATGTATAAGTGAAACACTAGAATGGCTTATATAAAGAGCTTATTTTGGAGATGCATTTGAACCCTTGGTTCAAATGGACTTCATTCAATTTGAATACTAGTTGCATTAGCTCAAACAGCATCACATACTCATGCCATGTTCATGCATCATATTGTTGCATATGCTTGTGTTTGATTTCCGTCACCGTTCCTTCTCGATAGGTCCTTCTCCGGAGAGTGTTCGAGAGTACCTGTCTGACGAGCAGTGCCCCTCTGTTGATCTACCAGGCAAGCAAACCCCCTTGTTCATTCCGACATGATCCCACTCTCTCGCTCCTGCTCTCTTTTATTGCATTAGGACAACAGCGAATCAACTGCTACTTTATGTTGTGGTAGTTGAACCCATTCCTTTGCATGACCTGTCATTGCCAAAGTAAATAGTTGAAACCCACTAGTATGTGTAGGATCTGATTGAGCCATGTTGTGTTCTTGCCATGCCATGCCTGCTATTGCTTAGAGTTGTGCCAGGTCTGATTCATCGGGAATGAATTGGAGTGGTACGATATGTTCTGGTGCTGAGAGCTAAGCGTGTGAACACGATTTGGTAAAGGTAGCGATGAGAGGCCATGTAGGAGTACATGGTGGGTTGTCTCACTGGAACCATCCTTAAGCACTGAGTTCTGTGTATGTTGTCCAATGACTAGCTACTACCACACATTGGGCTCCGGGCACTCCAAGCTCTCTCAACTTATTAACCAACTTGATCTTGTCCAGGAGTTGCAATTAGTTTCTGGTGTTTGTAGGTAGTGTTAGTAGTCTACCAAGTGGCACCCGGCCAGGTGGGCTTGGGACAGACTAGGCACAAGTGGCACAGTGTACCAAGCGTAGATCCATCCGGCGAGGTGGGCTTGGGAACCCTGCACACATCATTTGGGGCCGTGAGCGACACCCCGGCCGGATCTCCTTGCGGGTGGAACCCGAATAGGCGATAAACCTGGACTAGAGTCTTGTGTGGTTAGTCAGGTCGTGGCCGACACCCTCGCCAGGCTTCCGCTTGAAGGTTGCCGAGATACATGACGTGTACATGGTGATAAGTGGTGAGAGCGTGTGTGAAGAAGTACACCCCTGCAGGGTTATCATGATCTATTCGAATAGCCGTGTCCTCGGTTATGGACTTCTTGGATGCTTACGTGGTACATAGACAACTTGAAGTGGATACTCTAAAATGCTCAAGACAAGTGTGAGTGCTATGGATGGCCTTCTCGTAGGAAGACAGGAATGAATCCATAGTAGTGTATTGACATGGTGATTAGTGGACTCGTGTGCGCCACCTCAAAGAGTTACCAACAGTCGTAGTACAGGATAGCCACTGAGTCAAAGCTGGCTTGCTGCAACTAAACTCCACATTACCTTCTTGATACAAGTGCATGTATGATAGGATTTGATGTAAGTCTTGCTGAGTACCTTTGTACTCATGTTGCTTTATTTATGTTTTTGCAGCGGAGACTGCGGTCTTACTAGTTTACGTGGACTTCGACAAGTAGCTTGTACCTCAGCTACGATCTTGATCGGATGTAGTAGATAGTCAGGCTCTTCAGCCTTTTCCATTTGTAGTTGTCTGTACTCAGACATGTAATGCCTCCGCCTGTTGCTTGTATGCTCTGAATGATGGGTCATGTGACCCCTGCTTGTATTTATTGCTATGTGGTTCTTCTGAGCCTTTATCTATATGAGTTTGCGTTATGTTGTGATGCCATGTTGTACCTCACATACTTGCATGTTATGCGTACGTGTGACGTGTATTGCTATGTGTGGGATCCGACAATCTAGTTGTTTGTCCTTGGCAGCCTCTCTTATGGGGAAATGAAGTCTAGTGCTTCCTTGAGCCATAGTAGTCCGCTACAGCCCGGTTCACCGGAGTCCTGCTAGCCCAGCACTACTGCTCAGATCACTTGACTGGCCGGCATGTGTTTCACTTCGTTCCTGTGTCTGTCCCTTCGGGGAAATGTCACATGGTGACATCCGGAGTCCTGCCTAGCCTGCTACAGCCCGGGTTTCCGGAGTCCTGTTAGCCCAGTGCTACAGCCCGGATTCACACGCTACTGATCGACATGCTCGATGTGATTCATGTATGCCTGTCCCCATAGGTTAGTGCCGCTTTGGGTTCATGACTAGCCGTGTCGGCCCGGGTTCTCTGTCATATGGATGCTAGCGACATTATCATATACGTGAGCCAAAAGGCGCAAACGGTCCCGGGCCATGGTAAGGCGACACCCGTGGGAATACCGTGCGTGAGGCCGCAAAGTGATATGAGGTGTTACCGGCTAGATCGATGTGAATTGGAATCGGGGTCCCGACAGCTTTGGTATCAGAGCCTGACTACCTGTAGGATTTCCAAGCCAACCTGGTCGAAGTTGAGTCTAGAAATTCTTTAACTATATAGGGGAATTGATTGTGGAAGGGAACGTAAGGCTCTTTTTACTCCTTATGCCTCATGCCTTCTGATCTGAGTCATCCTATCTTTCCTACGGGGTTAAGGAACTAGGCTTTCTCTTCCGTCTATCAGGATCACGTGTTACTACTCCGTAGTCTCTAAGGTTTGGTTGATTTGAGTCATATCCCAGTTCGAGTATCTCCGGTGTAGCCTGTTTAGTAATATCTCAGAACCTTGAGTGACGACGTTGAGTATGGTGCTACCCCTTCATTTGCAGGATGTTTCATTTTGAGCATCTTACTGCCGTTATGCTGCCGGATTTGTCCTAGAAGTTCAAGAGATAGTATTTTTCTCGTACTATAATCTACATCCTTATGATGATGCTGAATCCAATCCTTGTTCCCTTGGTTGGTTCTTCAGGATGTTGCCGGTTAACCGAAGTTCTGTTGCTCGTATCCGGAACCACGGAGATGGTAGGGATGAGGATCCTCCCGACCAGTCTTCGTTGGCAGAGTTCATGTTAGAGGTTGAGAAGAACAAGCGAGAGTCTAACCGCTTGTTAGCACGTATTGAGGAGAACACCTCCCGTCAGCACAAAGAGTCAGCGTCCATCTATGATTTCATTGGTCTGAAACCACCTACCTTCCATCATTCCATTGAACCACTCGATGCAGATGTCTGGCTCCGTAGTATCACACACAAGCTGCATTCTGCGAACGTAGCTGAAAGTGACAAGGTCACTTATGCTGCATATCACCTGGAAGGTCCTGCTAGTCTCTGGTGGCAGAACTATGAGGCTATGCTTCCAGCTGGTCAAATTCCTACCTGGAGAGATTTCACTGAGGCTTTTCGCGAGTATCACATTCTTGAAGCCCTCATTGATCGCAAGAGAGAAGAGTTCTGTAGTTTCACCCAGGGTAAGATGGTTGTTGATGCTTACAGTAGAGAGTTTGAGAACCTCGCCCGCTATGCTACAGAAGAAGTGTCCACAGATGCCAAGAAGCAGGCTAGGTTCCGGAAGGGTCTCAACCCCAAATTGCATCGTGATCTCCACTTGCATCGTTGCAATACATTCCATGCTCTTGTGAACAAGGACATTAATGCAGAGACAGCTCAACTCACCTACGAGGAATCTCGTAAGCACACCCGTGATTTGGTTTCTTCCTCCGGTTCTAGTTCTCAGAAGCGCCGGATTTGGGTTCCGAACTCCGCTCTTCCACCCGGTTATACACCGAGGCCTTCTTGTGTGGCACCTCACCCAGTTCAACCATATGCTACACCCATGCCTATTGGTAGACCACTTGTCAATGTGGGTCCTTGTCCTACCTCCAAGATTTGTTACAAGTGCGGAGAGCGAGGCCACATTGCCCGTATTTGCACTCAGACCCATGTTGCTCCACCTCAGCCCGACAAGTCTGTTGGCCGTGGTAGTAAGCCTTCACACCAGATGATCAATGCCAAGTCAGCTCCCACTGAACTTGGACGTGTGCATCATGTCTTAGCTAAAGACGCTCATGATGATCCAGATGTCGTTCTTGGTACGCTCCTTGTCAACTGTCACCCAGCCTCGGTTCTATTTGATACCAGGGCATCTCACTCCTTCATTTCTGAAAGTTATGCCCGTTTGCACGACATGTCATTTTGTGGTATGCCCTCCCCACTACTCATTCAAACCCCTGGATCCAAGTGGCAAACTTCTAGGATAAGTTATGGCAATGAAATACATGTTGACAGACTTGTATTTCTAGCTTCCTTGATATCCCTCAAGTCTTCAGATATTAACATCATTTTGGGTATGGACTGGATGAAAGCTCATTATGCCAAGATTGACTGTTACACCAGGTCTGTTCAGCTCACACACCCCTCTGGCAAGGTAATCACTGTCTCCACCAAAATTGCAAGGCGTCAACTATATTCTCTAAATGCCAGCCCTCTTCCTAACCTTGAAGATATCCCGGTAGTCCGCGACTTTCCGAATGTCTTTCCAGAGGAACTGCCAGGCATTCCACCTGACAGAGATGTAGAGTTTGTCATAGATCTTATCCCCGGAACCGCCCCAATTTCTAGGAGACCTTACAAGATGGCACCCTTAGAGCTAGCCGAGCTTAAGAAACAACTCGATGAATCCTTGCAAAAGGGTTTCATCCGTCCTAGTTCTTCTCCCTGGGCTTGCCCCGTCCTCTTCGTCAAGAAGAAGGATGGTACGGACCGAATGGTTGTAGATTATCGTCCTGTTAATTTGGTCACGATAAAGAACAAGTATCCGCTCCCCAGGATCAACGATCTGTATGATCAGCTCGCTGGATCCTCAGTCTTCTCCAAGATGGATTTGAGGTTAGGCTACCACCAAATCAAGATCAGAAATGGGGATATTCCTAAGACGGCTTTTGTCACTCGTTATGGTCAGTATGAGTACACCGTCATGTCCTTTGGTCTAACCAACGCTCCAGCTACTTTCTCTCGCTTGATGAACTCGATCTTCATGGAGTACTTAGATAAGTTCGTCGTGGTTTACCTCGATGATATCCTTATTTACGCGAAGAATGAGGAAGAGCATGCCGAACATCTTAGACTTGTGTTAGAAAAACTCAGAGAGCACCGCCTTTATGCCAAGTTCTCCAAGTGTGAATTTTGGTTGCCAGAAGTGACCTATCTCGGCCACGTAATCTCTGGTAAGGGCATTGCTGTCAATCCCGAAAGAGTTCAGGCTGTTCTTGATTGGACTCCGCCTGAAATAGTTAAGCAAGTTAGGAGTTTCCTTGGTCTAGCCAGTTATTGTCGCTGATTCGTTGAGAACTTCTCCAAAGTGGCCAAACCTCTCACGGAACTTCTCAAGAAAGATAAAAAGTTTGAGTGGTCCCCACAGTGTGAGCACAGTTTTCAGGAACTGAAAAGACGCCTGACTTCTGCTCCCATACTTGTGCCACCGGACTTCACTAAGGACTTTGTTATCTATTGTGATGCCTCACGACAGGGACTAGGTTGCATTCTTATGCAAGATCGCCATGTGATTGCCTATGCATCTCGACAGTTGCATCCACATGAGGAGAATTATCCTACACATGATCTAGAGCTTGCAGCCGTAGTCTATGCACTTAAGACATGGCGACATTACCTTCTCGGTAAACGTTGCGAGATTTACACCGATCACCAGAGTCTCAAGTATATCTTCACCCAACCAGATTTGAACCTTAGGCAAAGACGTTGGTTGGAGTTGATCTCAGATTACGACTTAGGGATTACCTACACCCCAGGTAAGGGGAATGTCATGGCTGATGCGCTAAGTCGTAAGTCCTATTGCAACAATCTCATGTTGCAGCAGGGCCAACCACTTCTCCATAAGGAATTATGTAAGCTTAACCTCCACCTTGCTCCTCACGGATTCCTTTCTACCTTGGTGGCGAAACCTACTCTTGTGGATCAAATCATCTCTGCTCAGCAACAGGATACGGGAATTTCCTGGATCAAGAGAAATATTAACAAGCGAGTTGGTGGTAGTTTCTCTATAGATGATCGTGGTGGTGTTTTCTTTGAGAGTCGCTTGGTGGTTCCCAAGAATCAACATCTTCGACAATTAATCCTTAAGGAGGCGCATGAGTCTCCTCTCACGATTCATCCCGGTAGTACTAAGATGTATCAGGACCTACGCCAGAGGTTCTGGTGGACTAGGATGAAGAGAGAAATTGCTCAATTTATTGCTAACTGTGACGTTTGTTGTCGCGTGAAGGCAGAGCATCAGAGACCTGCTAGCACTCTTCAACCTTTAGCTATTCCTGAGTGGAAATGGGATAAAGTTGGTATGGACTTCATCACCGGCTTTCCCAGGACCAAGAGAGAGAATAATGCTATCTTCGTAGTCATTGATCGTCTTTCCAAAGTGGCTCACTTCCTACCTGTTCGAGAGAGTATCACTGCTAGTCAGCTCGCTGACTTATATATTTCTCGAATAGTGTCACTTCATGGTGTTCCACTAGAGATCAATTCAGACCGTGGTAGTCTTTTCACTTCTCATTTCTAGGAGAGCTTCCAAACTGCCATGGGCATCCATCTTTCCTTCAGTACCGCTTTCCACCCTCAATCAAGTGGTCAGGTGGAAAGGGTCAACCAGATTCTTAAAGACATGCTTAGAGCTTGTGTTATCTCATTCGGTATGGATTGGGAGAAGTGTCTTCCCTTTGCCGAGTTTGCTTATAACAACAGCTACCAATCCAGCCTCAAGAAAGCTCCTTTTGAGGTTCTGTATGGACGAAGATGTCAAACACCTTTGAACTGGTCAGAAACCGGTGAAAGACAATTCTTTGGACCAGATATGATCCAGGAGGCAGAAGAGCAAGTTCGCATCATTCGTGAGAATTTGAAAACAGCCCAATCCCGTCAAAAGAGCCAGTATGACCGTAGTCATAAGGAAGTGGCTTATGAAATTGGCGACAAAGCTTACCTTTGGGTTACCCCTTTGAAGGGTACCCATCGATTCGGTATCAAGCGCAAGTTGGATCCTCGTTACATTGGTCCCTTTCTCATTCTCGCTAAACAAGGAGAGGTTGCCTACCAGTTGGAACTACCACCACATCTTTCTTGAGTTCATGATGTCTTCCATGTCTCTCAACTCAGGCGTTGCTTCTCGGATCCCATCCGTGGAGTGGACCACAAAATGCTTGATCTCCAAGATAACCTCACATATCGAGAGTACCATATATGCATCCTTGATCAAGCAGAGCGTGTCACCCGACGTCATAACATCAAGTTTCTCAAGGTTCAGTGGTCTCATCATTCCGAGAGAGAAGCTACTTGGGAGCGTGAAGATCATCTTCGACTTGAGTACCACACTTTCCTTCCGCCGACTCCTGAATCTCGGGACGAGATTCTTCCGAGTGGGGGCAAGTTGTCACATCCCTAGTTCTGGTATGACCTAGACCAGCTAGTCAGTTGTGCATCATGTTTAAATTCCATTTAAATTTGAAATGGGGATTTGTGAAACCCTCAGAAATCATTTCTGAAAATGACCCAGATAAAAATTGTTTCAATTTGGCCCAAGAAAATGTTCCTGATTTTCTCTAAAAATATTGGGCAGAGGTAAAATACAAACCAATATTTTTAGGGGCTCATAAATATTTATTTTGGCCATTTGGAATTAAACCAGTAATTATTTGCATTGGATAAGAATTTATATATATATATAATATTGTCCAATAATTCTGAATTTTGGTGAGGGGCTTTGGAATAATCCCTTAGGCCCCTGCAAAAATTTGTTAGAATTAAATTAATTGATTTAGTATTTTTATTAAATCAAAACCAAGGTCAGAAATTAGAAAGGAAAACAAATAAAGGAAAAACCTTACCTGGGCTAACTTGCGGCCTGGCACTGTGCCGGCCCAGCTGTGCTGGCCCAGCCCAACTGGCCACCGCACCGTCTCCCACCTCGCACCAGTAGGCGAGGTGCGTGCCCGGCGCGCACGTGCGCTCTGCGCGCCACGCGAGCTGCCTGCTTGTCCTCCCCCTCGTCGTCTGGATGCCCCGTGCAACGCCACGCACCGCCCCGACCCTCTCTCACTCTCTCCCCGAGTCAATCCCCTTTTCCTCTGTCTCTCCCCCTCCCTCTTCCTCGCATCCGAGCGAGCTCGTCGCCGCCGATCGCTGCTGTCGCGGCCACCGTCCCCGCCTCGTCCCTCTGACGTGTCTACGAGCTCCGCCTCACTGCCGTGCACCTCTACGCCGAACCACACGACCCCGGACGCCCTGAAGCCTCATCATCGAGCTCATCTTCTCTGCACGGCCGCCGGAGATCGCCACCGCCGTGCCTTTTGCTCCGAGCCTCCCCCGAGCCCATGTCGACACCTCTGCAACCACTGTGAGCTCCTGCATCGGAACCCCCTCTCCCCGAGCTCGATTACGCCCTCTAGTCGTGCCAGCCGCCGTACCCGAGCACCGCCGACCGCCATGGTCGTTGCTCTGGCAGCCACTGTGCATCCCCACTCAAGCTTGTGCCTCCGGCGTGCTCCTGGAGCAACGACGAGTCCAATGCAGCCCCTAACTAGCTCTTCCGTGCGCTGGAACCACGCGCCCGCACTTGCCCGAACTCTGACCGCCGCCCCGAGCGTCGCTCCGGCGAGCTCCGGCCGCCCCCGCCTCCCCCACTTGCTCCATTCGATGCGGACGAGCGCGGGCTACGCCCCGGTGCTCTCCGCCATCCTTTTGGTCGCCGGAAGGGTGATCCCGCGCCCTCCGCCGCGTCTGCTACCGCCGGTGATTAAACGCCGGCGCGTTAGCCCCAGTTGACCAGGGGGTTTGACCTCCCCTAGCTCAATGACAGGTGGGGCCCAGCCCTGCTAATTTCTAGTTAGGATTAGTTTAAAAATTAATTAACCTCTGTTAGTTAACCATGACACTGACGTGTGGCCCCCACACGCCAGGTTTGACCGGTCAGCCACGGTTGACTTGCTGACGTCATGCCACTGTCATGCTGATGCAATTATTCATTTTCTGATATTAAAATAAATCAGGAAATTCCAGAAAATGATTTAAACTTCAAAAATTCATAGTAATTCAACCGTAGCTCAGATTGAAATAATTAATATATGAAAAATGATCAGAAAAATTCAATCTATCCATCTGTACCATTTTCATGCATGAAAACCCAATCTATACATGCTGTATAAGTGAAACACTAGAATGGCTTATATAAAGAGCTTATTTTGGAGATGCATTTGAACCCTTGGTTCAAATGGACTTCATTCAATTTGAATACTAGTTGCATTAGCTCAAACAGCATCACATACTCATGCCATGTTCATGCATCATATTGTTGCATATGCTTGTGTTTGATTTCCGTCACCGTTCCTTCTCGATAGGTCCTGCTCCGGAGAGTGTTCGAGAGTACCTGTCTGACGAGCAGTGCCACTCTGTTGATCTACCAGGCAAGCAAACCCACTTGTTCATTCCGACATGATCCCACTCTCTCGCTCCTGCTCTCTTTTATTGCATTAGGACAACAGCAAATCAACTGCTACTTTATGTTGCGGTAGTTGAACCCATTCCTTTGCATGACCTGTCATTGCCACAGTAAATAGTTGAAACCCACTAGCATGTGTAGGATCTGATTGAGCCATGTTGTGTTCTTGCCATGCCATGCCTGCTATTGCTTAGAGTTGTGTCAAGTCTGATTCATCGGGAATGAATTGGAGTGGTACGATATGTTCTGGTGCTGAGAGTTAAGCGTGTGAACACGATTTGGTAAAGGTAGCGGTGAGAGGCCATGTAGGAGTACATGGTGGGTTGTCTCACTGGAACCGTCCTTAAGCACTGAGTTCTGTGTATGTTGTCCAATGACTAGCTACTACCACACATTGGGCTTCGGGCACTCCAAGCTCTCTCGACTTATTAACCAACTTGATCTTGTCCAGGAGTTGCAATTAGTTTCTGGTGTTTGTAGGTAGTGTTAGTAGTCTACCAAGTGGCACCCGGCCAGGTGGGCTTGGGACAGACTAGGCACAAGTGGCACGGTGTACCAAGCGTAGATCCATCCGGCGAGGTGGGCTTGGGAACCCTGCACACATCGTTTGGGGCCATGAGCGACACCCCGGCCAGATCTCCTTGCGGGTGGAACCCGAATAGGCGATAAACCTGGACTAGAGTCTTGTGTGGTTAGTCAGGTCGTGGCCGACACCCTCGCCAGGCTTCCGCTTGAAGGTTGCCGAGATACATGACGTGTACATGGTGATAAGTGGTGAGAGCGTGTGTGAAGAAGTACACCCCTGCAGGGTTATCATGATCTATTCGAATAGCCGTGTCCTCGGTTATGGACTTCTTGGATGCTTACGTGGTACATAGACAACTTGAAGTGGATACTCTAAAATGCTCAAGACAAGTGTGAGTGCTATGGATGGCCTTCTCGTAGGAAGACGGGAATGAATCCATAGTAGTGTATTGACGTGGTGATTAGTGGACTCGTGTGCGCCACCTCAAAGAGTTACCAGCAGTCGTAGTACAGGATAGCCACTGAGTCAAAGCTGGCTTGCTGCAACTAAACTCCACATTACCTTCTTGATACAAGTGCATGTATGATAGGATCTGATGTAAGTCTTGCTGAGTACCTTTGTACTCATGTTGCTTTATTTATGTTTTTGCAGTGCGGTCTTACTAGTTTACGTCGACTTCGACAAGTAGCTTGTACCTCAGCTACGATCTTGATCGGATGTAGTAGATAGTCAGGCTCTTCAGCCTTTTCCATTTGTAGTTGTCTGTACTCAGACATGTAATGCCTCCGCCTGTTGCTTGTATGCTCTGAATGATGGGTCATGTGACCCCTGTTTGTATTTATTGCTATGTGGTTCTTCTGAGCCTTTATCTATATGAGTTTGCGTTATGTTGTGATGCCATGTTGTACCTCACATACTTGCATGTTATGCGTACGTGTGACGTGTATTGCTATGTGTGGGATCCGACAATCTAGTTGTTTGTCCTTGGCAGCCTCTCTTATGGGGAAATGTAGTCTAGTGCTTCCTTGAGCCATAGTAGTCCGCTACAGTCCGGTTCACCGGAGTCCTGCTAGCCCAGCACTACTGCTCAGATCACTTGACTGGCCAGCATGTGTTTCACTTCGTTCCTATGTCTGTCCCTTCGGGGAAATGTCACGCGGTGACATCCAGAGTCCTGCCTAGCCTGCTACAGCCTGGGTTCCCGGAGTCCTGTTAGCCCAGTGCTACAGCCCGGATTCACACGCTGCTGACCGACATGCTCGATGTGATTCATGTATGCCTGTCCCCATAGCTTAGTGCCGCTTTGGGTTCACGACTAGCCATGTCGGCCCGGGTTCTCTATCATATTGATGCTAGCGACATTATCATATACGTGAGCCAAAAGGTGCAAATGGTCCCGGGCCATGGTAAGGCGACACCCGTGGGAATACCGTGCGTGAGGCCGCAAAGTGATATGAGGTGTTACCGGCTAGATCGATGTGACTTGGAATCGGGGTCCCGACACATCGGATGAACCACGATGTCGAGGATTCAATCAATCCCATATTCAATTCCCTTTGTCAATCAATACGTTACTTGCCCGAGATTCGATCGTCGGTATCCCAATACCTCGTTCAATCTCGTTACCGGCAAGTCACTTTACTCGTTTCGTAACACATCATCCCGTGACCAACCCTTAGTCACATTGAGCTCATTATGATGATGTCTTACCGAGTGGGCCCAGAGATACCTCTCCGTCATACAGAGTGACAAATCCCAGTCTCGATTCATGCCAACCCAACAGACACTTTCGGAGATACCTGTAGTGCACCTTTATAGCCACCCAGTTATGTTGTGACGTTTGGTACACCCAAAGCATTCCTACGGTATCCGGGAGTTGCACAATCTCATGGTCTAAGGAAAGGATACTTGACATTAGAAAAGCTCTAGCAGACGAACTACATGATCTTTTGCTATGCTTAAGATTGGGTCCTGTCCATCACATCATTCTCCTAATGATGTGATTCCGTTATCAATGACATCTAATGTCCATAGTCAGGAAACCATGACTATCTGTTGATCAACGAGCTAGTCAACTAGAGGCTCACTAGGGACATGTTGTGGTCTATGTATTCACACATGTATTACGATTTCCAGATAACACAATTATAGCATGAACAATAGACAATTAACATGAACAAGGAAATATAATAATAACCATTTTATTATTGCCTCTAGGGCATATTTGCAACAGCTTCAGCATCAGAAATAGAAATATCATTGGGATTCTCAGGTGTGTCTACAACAGGTTCACTAGAAGCATGCAAAGTCCTATCATTTTTCTATTTCTTCTCCTTAGAAGGACTAGGTGCATCTACATTATTTCGCTGAGAATCCTGCTCAATTCTCTTAGGATGGCCTTTAGGATACAAAGGTTCCCGAGTCATTTTACCACCTCTAGTCACAACTCTAACAACATTATCATTGTTTTTACTCCCTCCGTCCGGAAAAACTTGTCATCAAAATGGACAAAACGGGGTGTATCTAGAACTAAAATACATCTAGATACATCCCCTTTTATTCATTTTGATGACAAGCATTTCCAGACGGAGGGAGTACTATTCAATTCATTGAGCAAATCATTCTGAGCTTTAAGTACTTGTTCTACTTGAGTGGTAACCATAGAAGCATGTTTACTAATAAGTTTAAGCTCACCTTTAACATTAGCCATAAAATCACTCAAGTGTTCTATCATATAAGCGTTATGTTTCAATTGTCTACCAACATAAGCATTGAAGTTTTCTTGTTTAACAATAAAATTATCAAACTTATCTAAGCATTGGCTAGCAGACTTATAACGAGGAATATCACCTTCATCAAATCTATAGAGAGAATTTACCTTTACTACGTGTGTCGGGTTATCAAGACCATGTATTTCTTCAATAGGTGATGGATTAACACCATGTATTTCTTCAACAGGCGGTAAATTAAGACCATGTATTTCTTCAACATGAGGTAAATTCTTAACATCTTCAGCTTTTATACCTTTTTCCTTCATAGATTTCTTTGCCTCTTGCATATCTTCAGGACTGAGAAACAGAACACCCCTTTTCTTCGGAGTTGGCTTAGGAGTTGTTTCAGGAAGTGTCCAATTATTTTCATTGGTCAACAAATTATTCAATTAAATTTCAGCTTCATCTCGTGTTCTTTCCCTAAAAACACAACCAGCACAACTATCCAGGTGGTCTCTAGAAGCATCGATTAGTCCATTATAAAAGATATCAAGTATTTCATTTTTCTTAAGAGGATGATCAGGCAAAGCATTAAGTAATTGGAGAAGCCTCCCCCAAGCTTGTGGGAGACTCTCTTCTTCAATTTGCACAAAATTATATATTTCCCTTAAAGCAGCTTGTTTCTTATGAGCAGGGAAATATTTAGCAGAGAACTAATAAATCATATCCCCGGGACTACGCACACAACTAGGATCAAGAGAATTAAACCATATCTTAGCATCACCCTTTAATGAGAACGGAAATATCTTAAGGATATAATAGTAGCGAGTTTTCTCATCATTAGTGAACAGGGTGGCTATATCATTTAATTTAGTAAGATGTGCCACAACAGTTTCAGATTCATAGCCATAGAAAGGATCAGATTCAACCAAAGTAATTATATCAGGGTCGACGGAGAATTCATAATCCTTATCAGTAACAAAGATAGGTGAAGTAGCATAAGCAGGATCATATTTCATTCGAGCATTCAGAGTTTTTTGTTTCAACTTAGCTAATAATTTCTTAAGATCACTCCTATCATTGCAAGCAAGAAAATCTCTAGCAGTTTCTTCATCCATAACATAGCCCTTAGGCACAACAGGTAATTCATATCTAGGGGAAGAATCTTCATCATCACTTTCATCAATATTATCAGTTTCAATAATTTCATTCTCTCTAGCCCTAGCAAGTTGCTTATCAAGAAATTCACCTACTGGCACAGTAGTATCAAGCATAGAAGTAGTTTCATCATAAGTATCATGCATAGCAGAAGTGGCATCATCAATAACATGCGACATATCGGAATTAATAGCAGAAGCAGGTTTAGATGTTGCAAGCTTACTCAAAACAAAAGGTGAATCAAGTGCAGAGCTAGATGGCAGTTCCTTACCTCCCCTCGTAGTTGAGGGAAAAATCTTGGTTCTTTGATCTTTCAAGTTCTTCATAATGATAAGCAGATATAAATCCCAAGTGACTCAAAGAATAGAGCTATGCTCCCCGGCAACAGCGCCAGAAAATAGTCTTGATAACCCACAAGTATACGGGATCGCAACAGTTTTGGAGGGTAGAGTATTCAACCCAAATTTATTGATTCGACACAAGGGGAGCGAAAGAATATTCTCAAGTATTAGCAGCTGAGTTGTCAATTCAACCAAACCTGGATAACTTAATATCTGCAGCAAAGTGTTTAGTAGCAAAGTAATATGATAGTAGTGGTAACGATAGCAAAAGGTAACGGTAGCAAAAGTAATTTTTTTGGTGTTTTATAGTGATGGTAACAATAGCAACGGAAAAGTAAATAAGCAAGGAACAATATATGGAAAGCTCGTAGGCAATGGATCGGTGATAGAGAATTATGCCGGATACGATCAATCATGTAACAGTCATAACCTAGGGTGACACAGAACTAGCTCCAGTTCATCAATGTAATGTAGGCATGTATTCTGAATACAGTCATACATGCTTATGGAAAAGAACTTGCATGACATCTTTTGTCCTACCCTCTCGTGGCAGCGGGGTCCTATTGGAAACTAAGGGATATTAAGGCCTCCTTTTAATATAGTACCGGACCAAAGCATTAACACATAGTGAATACATGAACTCCTCAAACTACAATCATCACCGGTAGTGGTCCCGATTATTGTCACTTCGGGGTTAACGGATCATAACACATAATAGGTGACTATAGACTTGCAAGATAGGATCAAGAACTCTCATATATTGATGAAAACATAATAGGTTCATATCTGAAATCATGCCACTCGGGCCCTAGTGACAAGCATTAAGTATAGCAAAGTCATAGCAACATCAATCTCAGAACATAGTGGATATTAGGGATCAAACCCTAACAAAACTAGCTCGATTACATGATAAATCTCATCCAATCCATCACGGTCCAGCAAGCCTACGATGTAATTACTCACGCACGGCGGTGAGCATCATGAAATTGGTGATGGAGGATGGTTGATGATCACGATGGCGACCGATTACCCTCTCCGGAGCCCCGAACGGACTCCAGATCAGCCCTCCCAAGAGAGTTTAGGGCTTGGCGGCGGCTCCATATCGTAAAACGCGATGAATCCTTCTCTCTTATTTTTTTCTCCCTGAACATGAATATATGGAGTTGGAGGTGAGGTAGGTGGAGCGTCAGGGGGCCCACGAGGCAGGGGGCGCGCCCCCACCCTCGTGGATAGGTGGAGGCCCTCCTGACGTGGATTCTTCTTCCAGTATTTTTTATATATTCCAAAATAATTCTCTGTTGATTTTCAGGTCATTCTGAGAACTTTTATTTCTGCACAAAAATAACACCATGGCAATTCTGCTGAAAATAGCGTCAGTCTGGGTTAGTTCCATTCAAATAATGCAAGTTAGAGTCCAAAACAAGGGCAAAAGTGTTTGGAAAAGTAGATATGACGGAGACTTATTAGGGCGCGCCAGGAGGAGGAGTCCTCCTCCTAGTAGGAGTAAGACTCCCCTCTTTCCTACTCCTACTAGGAGGCGGAAAGGAAGGGGGAGAAGGAGAAGGTAAGGGCCCCCCCTTCCTAGTCCAATTCGGTCCAGAGGGGGAGGGGCACACGGCCTACCCTGGCCGGGCCCCCTCTCTCTCTCCACTAGGGCCCAACAAGGCCCATTAACCCCCGGGGGGTTCTGGTAACCCCTCCGGCACTCCGGTAAAATCTGATTTCACCCGGAACTCTTCCAATGTCCCAATGTAGGCTTCCAATATATCAATCTTTATGTCTCGACCATTTCGAGACTCCTCGTCATGTCCGTGATTATATATGGGACTCCGAACTACCTTCGGTACATCAAAACATATAAACTCATAATACCGATCGTCACAAAACTTTAAGCGTGCGGACCCTACGGGTTCGAGAACTATGTAGACATGACCGAGACACGTTAACGGTCAATAACCAATAGCGGAACTTGGATGCTCATATTGGTTCCTACATATTCTACGAAGATCTTTATCGGTCAAACCGCATAACAACATACGTTGTTCCCTTTGTCATCAGTATGTTACTTGCCCGATATTCGATCGTCCGTATCTCAATACCTAGCTCAATCTCGTTACCGACAAGTCTCCTTACTCATTCCGTAATGCATCATCCCACAACTAACTCATTAGTCACATTGCTTGCAAGGCTTATTGTGATGTGCATTACCGAGAGGGCCCAGAGATACGTCTCCGACAATTGGAGTGACAAATCCTAATCTCGATCTATGCCAACTCAACAAGTACCATCGGAGACACCTGTAGAGCGCCTTTATAATCACCCAGTTACGTTGTGACGTTTGGTAGCACACAAAGTGTTCCTCTGGTAATCAGGAGTTGCATAATCTCATAGTCATAGGAACATGTATAAGTTATGAAGAAAGCAATAGAAGTAAACTAAATGATCAAGTGCTAAGCTAACGGAATGGGTCAAGTCAATCACATCATTCTCCTAATGATGTGATCTCGTTAATCAAATGATAACTCATGTCTATGGCTAGGAAACTCAACCATCTTTGATCAACGAGCTAGTCAAGTAGAGGCATACTAGTGACACTATGTTTGTCTATGTATTCACACATGTATTATGTTTCCGATTAATACAATTCTAGCATGAATAATAAACATTTATCATGGTATGAGGAAATAAATAATAACTTTATTATTTCCTCTAGAGCATATTTCCTTCACTTCTCTCTCTCCACTATGGCCAATGAGGCCCATTAACTTTCTCGGGGGTTCCGGTAACCTCCCGGTACTCTGAAAAATCCCCGATCTTCTTCGGAACCATTCCGGTGTCCGTATATAACCTTCCAATATATGAATCTTTACATCTAGACCATTTCGAGACTGCTTGTCATGTCCGTGATCTCATCCAAGACTCCTAACAAACTTCGGTCACCAAAACACATAACTCATAATACAAATCGTCATCGAACATTAAGCGTGCGGACCCTATTGCTTTGAGAACTATGTATACATGACCGAGACACATCTCCGGTCAATAACCAATAGCGGAGCCTGGATGCTCATATTGGCTCCTACATATTCTAAGAAGATCTTTATCGGTCAAACCGCATAACAACATACGTCATTTCCTTTGTCATCGGTATGTTACTTGCCCAAGATTGGATCATCGGTATCCTCATACCTAGTTCAATCTCGTTACCGGCAAGTATCTTTACTCGATCCGTAATGCATCATCCCACAACTAAATCATTAGTCACATTGCTTTCAATGCTTATAGTGATGTGCATTACCGAGAGGGCCCAGAGATACCTCCCCGATACATGAAGTGACAAATCCTAATCTTGATCTCTGCCAACCCAACAAACACCTTCGAAGACACCTGTAGAGCACCTTTATAATCACCCAGTTACGTTGTGACATTTGATAGCACACAAGGTGTTCCTTCGGTATTCGGGAGTTGTATAATCTCATAGTCAAAGGAACATGTATAAGTCATGAAGAAAGCAATAGCAATAAAAATAAACGATCATTATGCTAAGCTAACGGATGGGTCTTGTCCATCACATCATTCTCTAATGATGTGATCCCATTCATCAAATGACAATACATGTCTATGGTTAGGAAACTTAACCATCTTTGATTAACGAGCTAGTCAAGTAGAGGCATACTAGGGACACTCTGTTTTGTATATGTATTCACACATGTACTAAGTTTCCGGTCTATACAATTGTAGCATGAATAATAAACATTTATCATGATATAAGGAAATATAAATAACAACTTTATTATTGCCTCTAGGGCATATTTCCTTCAGAGTGTAGTTAGCAAATTCTTTAGAGAGACGCCTACAAGAAGGAAAATGACGCTGGTGGCAACGTCGTCGCCGGCTTCAACCCATCAAAGACGCAAGCTTTCCCCTAATATCACACAGGATGCCCAACAAAACCTCCAAGAAGGGTCCGGCCACGTTAATTATCACCATGGCAACCTCAAATCCAAACAGTGAGGCAACACTTTTCGACGATGTTCGATTTATGGAACATTCTCTTTTGTGTTTGATGTTACCATCATGTTCTTAAATGTATTAAAACTAAATTTGTAACATGTAGAATAAAAAAGCCGTGAATATCATTGCATCATCTCAAACTCGCAGTTAGTTTAAGACTCCCATGACATGGCACATGTACTCGGTTCTTGGAGATGCCTTCAAGAAAGAAAATGGTGTCCCTGGGCGTTGTTTTCGCTGACCTCAAACCCCTTTGAAGGCACCATTTTTTCCAGAACCACACAAGATGTGGCACCAAACCGGGGAGGGTCCGGACACGCCAACTGCAATCAGGATGGTGTTCCAACTTAGAGGAAGCATTCTTTGATGTTGTATTCCGTGTTACTGCCGTTTTCTCTTTATTTTTGAGTGAAGGCCATCATGGTGATACGTCCATTTTTCATCATGTTTTCCTACTGTTATTTATGATGTTTTTATGCATAATAATGCTTTTCGGAGTAATTATAATGCCTTTTCTCCCATAATATGCAAGGTACACACAAAGAGGGAGAATTCCAACAGTTGGAAATTTGGGCCTGGAAAAGCTACGTCGGGCCACCTATTCTGCAAAAGTCCAAACAAGCTAAAACTTTATGGAGATTTTTTATGGAATATTTGAAGAATACTGGAGCAAATAAATACCAGAGGGGGCCCACCAGGTGGGCACAACCCACCTGGGCGCACCCTAGTGGGTTGTTTTCACCCAGGCCCACCTTCGGTGCCCATCTTATGGTATATAAGTCATTTTGACCTATAAAAAAATAAAGAGAGGACTTTCGGGATGGAGCACCGCCGTCTCAAGGCGGAACTTGGGAAGGAGCACTTTTGCCCTCCGGTGGAGCGATTCTGCCGGGGGAACTTCCCTCCCGGAGGGTGAAATCATCGTCATCATCATCACCAACAACTCTCCCAGCTTGGGGAGGGCAATCTCCATCAACATCTTCAACAACACCATCTCCTATCAAACCCTAGCTCATCTCTTGTGTTCAATCTTTGTACCGGAACTATAGATTGGTGCTTGTGGGTGACTAGTAGTGTTGATTACATCTTGTAGTTGATTACTATATGATTTATTTGGTGGAAGATTATATGTTCAGATCCAATATGCTATTTAATACCCCTCTGATCTTAAGCATGATTATCATTTGTGAGTAGTTACTTTTGTACTTGAGGTCACGGGAGAAATCATGTTGCAAGTAATCATGTGAACTTGATATGTGTTCGATATTTCGATAGTATGTATGTTGTGATTCCCTTAGTGGTGTCATGTGACCGTCGACTACATGACACTTCACCATGTTTGGGCATAAGAGAATGCATTATTGGGTAGTTATTAGATGATGGGTTGTGAGAGTGACAGAAGCTTAAACCCTAGTTTATGTGCTATTCCGTAAGGGACCGATTGGATCCAAAAGTTTAATGCTATGTTATAATTTATTCTTAATCCTTTTCTCATAGTTGCGGATGCTTGCGACGGGGTTAATCATAAGTAGGAGGTTTGTTTAAGTAAGAACATCACCTAAGCACCGGTCCACTGATGACCCACAAGTATAGGGGATCTATCGTAGTCCTTTCGATAAGTAAGAGTGTCGAACCCAATGAGGAGCAGAAGGAAATGATAAGCGGTTTTCAGCAAGGTATTCTCTGCAAGCACTGAAATTATCGGTAACAGATAGTTTTGTGATAAGATAATTTGTAATGGGTAACAAGTAATGAAAGTAAATAAGGTGCAGCAAGATGGCCCAATCCTTTTTGTAGCAAAGGACAAGCTTGGACAAACTCTTATATAGAGAAAAGCGCTCCCGAGGACACATGGGAATTATCGTCAAGCTAGTTTTCATCACGTTCATATGATTCGCGTTCGGTACTTTGATAATTTGATATGTGGGTGGACCGGTGCTTGGGTGCTGTCCTTACTTGCACAAGCATCCCGCTTATGATTAACCCCTATTGCAAGCCTCCGCAACTACAACAGAAGTATTAAGGTAAACCTAACCATAGCATGAAACATATGGATCCAAATCAACCCCTTACGAAGCAACGCATAAACTAGGGTTTAAGCTTCTGTCACTCTAGCAACCCATCATCTACTTATTACTTCCCAATGCTCTCCTCTAGGCCCAAACAATGCTGAAGTGTTATGTAGTCGACGTTCACATGACACCACTAGAGGAAAGACAACACACATCTCATCAAAATATCGAACGAATACCAAAATCACATGACTACTTATAGCAAGACTTCTCCCATGTCCTCGGGAACAAACGTAACTACTCACAAAGCATATTCATGTTCATAATCAGAGGGGTAATAATATTCATAATGGATCTGAACATATGATCTTCCACCAAGTAAACCAACTAGCATCAACTACAAGGAGTAATCAAGACTACTAGCAACCCACAGGTACCAATCTGAGGTTTGGATACAAAGATTGGATACAAGAGATGAACTAGGGTTTGAGATGAGATGGTGCTGGTGAAGATATTGATGGATATTGACCCCCTCCCAATGAGAGGATAGTTGGTGATGACGATGGTGATGATTTCCCCCTCCCGGAGGGGAGTTTCCCCGGCAGAACAGCTCCGCCGGAGCCCTAGATTGGTTCCGCCAAGGTTCCGCCTCGTGGCGGCGGAGTTTCGTCCCGTGAGCTTGCTTCAGATTTTTTCCTCGACGAAAGACTCCATATAGCCAAAGATGGACATCAGAGGGCCACCAGGGGGGCCACGAGGCAGGGGGTGCGCCCATGGGAGTAGGGCGCGCCCCCACCCTCATGGTCAGGGTGTGCGCCCCCTCTGGTATTTTCTTCACTCAATATTTTTTATATATTCTGAAAATAACTCCTGTGAAGTTTCAGGACTTTTGGAGCTGTGAAGAATAGGTCTCTAATATTTTCTCCTTTTCCAGCCCAGAATTCCAGCTGTCGGCATTCCCCCTCTTCATGTAAACCTTGTAAAATAAGAGAGTATAGGCATAAGTATTGTGACATAATGTGTAATTACAGTCCATAATGCAATAAATATCAATATAAAAGCATGATGCAAAATGGACGTATCAACTCCCCCAAGCTTAGACCTCGTTGTCCTCAAGCGAAAGCTGAAATCGATAAATATGTCCACATGTTTAGAGATAGAGGTGTCGATAAAATAAAATACGGACATGAGGGCATCATGATCATTATAATAACAGCAGCATATATATATATTGTCATATGATCTCTTATGCTAAAGTAAAAATTCAATCACAATTTCAAGTATGAATCATAAACTTCATTGGAAACTAACAAACTACAATCTCAGTCATTGAAGCAATTGCAATTTATCATAACATCGGAAAGAGCCATTAAGAGCTTTTCAGCAAGTCCACATACTCAACTATCATTTAGTCTTCCATAATTGCTAATAATCATGCGATATGTATGGTTATGAAGTTTTAGCCGGACACAGAGAGAGATAGGGGCTTATAGTTTTGCCTCCCAACTTTTTACCTCAAGGGTAATGTCAACAATAATAGTTCATGAAAAATCACATCCAATTAGCTATATATATCTGGATCTTTCCAACACAATGTGCTTGCCAAAGGATAAAATGTAAAAAGGAAAGGTGGATATCACCTTGACTCTTATATAAGGTAGAACATAAAAGTAAAAGATAGGCCCTTCGCAGAGGGAAGCGTTGTCATGCACTTTTATGGTTGGATGCACAAAATCTTAATGGAAAAGAACGTCACTTTATATTGCCACTTGTGATATGGACCTTTATTATGCAATCCGTCGCTTTTATTTCTTCCACATCACAAGATCGTATAAAGCTTATTTTCTCCACATTAATAAATCATACATATTTCGAAGGCAATTTTTATTGCATGCACCGATGACAACTTACTTGAAGGATCTTACTCAATCCATAGGTAGGTATGGTGGACTCTCATTGCAAAACTGGGTTTAAGGATATTTGGAAGCACAAGTTGTATTTCTACTTGGTAAAAAGAACTTGGCTAGCATGAGAGGGGAAGGCAAGCTCAACATGTTGGATGATCCATGACAATATAATTTATCTCAGATGTAAGAAAACATAACCCATTACGTTGTCTTCCTTGTCCAACGTCAACTCTTTAGCATGTCATATTTTAATGAATGCTCACAATCATAAAAGATGTCCAAGATAGTATATTTATATGTGAAAACCTCTCTTCCTTTATTACTTCCTATTAATTGCAACAATGACCAAAACTATGTTTGTCAACTTTCAATAACTTTTATTCATCATACTCTTTATATGTGAAGCCATTACTCTCCATAAGATCCATATGATCTCTTTATTCTTTTTATTATTTCTCTTTTTATTTTTTTCCCTCAAGATCATAGCAAGATAATCAAGCCCTTGAATCAACACTAATCTTTATTATATAGCTCACGGACTCGATTACATAGAAGGATCATAAAGCAAAGCTCAAGACTAGATCATACTAAAACTTTATTCTACTAGATCAAAGATATTACCAAAAGGATTGAACTAAGAAAAACGGTAAAGATAAAAGTTGTGATGGTGATACGATACCGGGGCACTCCCCCAAGCTTGGCAGTTGCCAAGGGGAGTGCCCATACCCGATACTCAGTTCTTCTTTGTTGGTGAAGAAGGTGTTGGTGATGATGGATAGTCGCACATCGAGCGTAGGAGATCCTCCAATTTGCGGATAATTCCCTTGAGTGCGATGATATGCTCCTTCAACAAAATATTTTCACGTGTGAGATACTTGTTTTGTATACGAGCTAACTCAATCATCTCGAAAGCTTAGATCTCAGTTGGGGTAAGAAGATTGTGATCAAGTTGAAGGATGTCTTCTGCTGCTGGAACTTGGTCCTCCATGGCCTTCTTGATCCCATCATCCTTGTTAATCTCCATGGGTTCTTCTCTCTTCAGCTCTATCTTCATTAACCAAGCATCGTTGCCCTCATTGTTGGAGGAGGAGGGAGATGACATGATGCCTGGCATTGACAACCCTGAGAGAAAACAACTCGAAACAAAAATAGGAGATATTTGCGTGATACGGTGGTCAAAACCTTCGGGAGATTATATAATGAATTTTTACCGGCCAAGAGAAGTATCGTGCAAGAAAACGGAGTCTGGAGGGCACACGAGGTGCCCACGAGGCAGGGGGCGTGCCCAGGGGGGTAGGGTGCGCCCTCCACCCTCGTGGAATCCTTGTGTCCTTTCCGGACTGCTTCTTATTTTCCTATTTTTTTTATATTCCAAAATGGAGAAAATTGCCATTAGAACTGTTTTGGAGTCGGTTTACTTACCGTACCACGTACCTGTTCCTTTTTGGAGTCTGAAACGTTCTGGAAAGTGTCCCTTATGTATTCCTCCGGGTTTACGGTTTCAATAATATTAGTTTCAATATTCATGGGATTACCTGAGATATAATGTTTTATTCTTTGACCGTTTACCACCCTCGGATTTGTGCCTTCGAAGTTGTTGATTTTTATGGCACTAGAACGATAGACCTCCTCGATGACGTAAGGACCTTCCCATTTAGAGAGGAGTTTGCCTGCAAAAAATATTAAACGAGAGTTGTATAGCAATACATAATCACCTACATTAAACTCACGCTTTTATATCCTTTTGTCATGCCATCTTTTAACTTTTTCCTTAAACAACTTGGCATTCTCGTAGGCATGGGTTATCCGGTCATAAAGTGAGCTAATGTCAAATAACCTCTTCTCACCGGCAGGTTTGAAATCATAATTGAGCTCTTTAATTGCCCAATATGCCTTATGTTCTAGTTCAAGAGGTAAATGACATGCTTTACCATAGACCATTTTATACGGAGACATACTCATAGGATTTTTATATGCAGTTCTATAGGCCCATAATGCATCATCAAGTTCCTTTGACCAATTCTTCCTAGATCTATTAACCGTCTTTTGCAAAATTAATTTAAGCTCTCTATTACTTAATTCTACTTGGCCACTAGACTGTGGGTGAAATGGAGATGCAATTCTATGATTAACATCATACTTAGCAAGCATTTTATGAAAGGCACCATGAATAAAATGTGAACCACCATCAGTCATTAAATATCTAGGGACTCCAAACCTCGGAAAAATAACTTCTTTAAGCATCTTAATAGAGGTGTTATGATCAGCACTACTAGTTGGAATAGCTTCTACCCACTTAGTAAGGTAATCAACAGCAACTAAAATATGTGTATACCCATTAGAGGAAGGAAACGGTCCCATATAATCAAAGCCCCAAACATCAAATGGCTCAATAACAAGTGAATAATTCATAGGCATTTCTTGACGTCTGCTACCTCTTGAGCACCGCGTTGGTTTTCCCCGAAGAGGAAGGGATGATGCAGCAAAGTAGCGTAAGTATTTCCCTCAGTTTTTGAGAACCAAGGTATCAATCCAGTAGGAGGCTACACGCGAGTCCCTCGCACCTACACAAAACAAATAAATCCTCGCAACCAAAGTGTTAAGGGGTTGTCAATCCCCACACGGCTACTTACAAGAGTGAGATCTAATAGATATGATAAGATAATATTTTTGGTATTTTTATGATAAAGATGCAAAGTAAAATAAAAGCAAAGTAAAAGCAAAATGAAATAACTAAGTATTGGTAGATTAATATGATAGAGATAGACCCGGGGGCCATAGGTTTCACTAGTGGCTTCTCTCAAGAGCATAAGTATTCTATGGTGGGTGAACAAATTACTGTTGAGCAATTGACAGAATTGAGCATAGTTATGAGAATATCTAGGTATGATCATGTATATAGGCATTACGTCTGAGACAAGTAGACCGACTCCTGCCTGCATCTACTACTATTACTCCACTCATCAACCGCTATCCAGCATGCATCTAGAGTATTAAGTTCATGAATACAGAGTAACACCTTAAGCAAGATGACATGATGTAGAGGGATAAACTCATGCAATATGATGAAAACCCCATCTTGTTATCCTCGATGGCAACAATACAATACGTGCCTTGCTGCCCCTACTGTCACTGGGAAAGGACACCGCAAGATTGAACCCAAAGCTAAGCACTTCTCCCATTGCAAGAAAGATCAATCTAGTAGGCCAACCAAACTGATAATTCAAAGAGACTTGCAAAGATAACCAATCATACATAAAAGAATTCAGAGAAGATTCAAATATTGTTCATAGATAGACTTGATCATAAACCCACAATTCATCGGTCTCAAAAAACACACTGCAAAAAGAAGGTTACATTGAATAGATCTCCACAAGAGAGGGGGAGAACATTGTATTGAGATCCAAAAAGAGAGAAGAAGCCATCTAGCTACTAACTATGGACCCATAGGTCTGAGGTAAACTACTCACACTTCATCGGAGGGGCTATGGTGTTGATGTAGAAGCCCTCCATGATCGATGCCCCCTCCGGCGGAGCTCCGGAACAGGCCCCAAGATGGGATCTCGTGGATACAGAAAGTTGCGGCGGTGGAATTAGGGTTTTGGCTCCGTATCTGATCGTTTGGGGGTACGTAGGTATATATAGGAGGAAGGAGTAAGTCGGTGGAGCAACAGGGGGGCCACGAGGGTGGAGGGCGCGCCTGGGGGGGGGGTAGGCGTGCCCCCTACCTCGTGGCCTCCTCTTCTGTGTCTTGACGTAGGGTCCAAGTCTCCTGGGTCTTGTTCGTTGAGAAAATCACGTTCCCGAAGGTTTCATTCCGTTTGGACTCCGTTTGATATTCCTTTTCTTCGAAACCCTAAAACAGGCAAAAAACAGCAATTCTGGGCTAGGCCTCCGGTTAATAGGTTAGTCCCAAAAATAATATAAAAGTGGACAATAAAGCCCAATAATGTCCAAAACAGTAGATAATATAGCTTGGAGCAATCAAAAATTATAGATACGTTGGAGACGTATCAACGTCTACTAATATTACCAATTCTTTGACATTCATCACAAGATAAGACAAACTTACGGGCATCCTTGAAGAGAGTAGGCCAATAAAAACCGGATTGCAATACCTTGTGTGCAGTTCTATCTCCAGCGTGGTGCCCTCCATAAGCCTCGGAGTGACACTTGCGTAGGATCTGTTCCTGTTCATGCTCAGGTACACAACGTCTAATAACACCATCCACTCCTTATTTATAAAGGTGTGGGTCATCCCAGAAGTAATGCCTTAAATCATAGAAGAACTTTTTATTTTGCTGGTATGTGAAACTAGGTGGTATAAACATAGCAACAATATAATTAGCATAATAAGCATACCATGGAGCGGTGTGGGAAGCATTTATGACATTTAATTGTTCATCAAGAAACCTATCATCAATAGGTAGTGGGTCATCAAGAACATTCCCTAACCTAGACAAGTTGTCTCCAACGGGGTTCTCAGCTCCCTTTCTATCAATAATATGCAAATCAAATTCTTGTAGCAGGAGAACCCATCTAATAAGTCTAGGTTTAGCATATTTCTTTTCCATAAGGTATTTAATAGCAGCATGATCAGTGTGAATAGTTACTTTATAATCAACAATATAAGGTCTGAACTTATCACAAGCAAAAACAACTGCTAAGAATTCTTTTTCAGTAGTAGCATAATTTCTCTGGGCACTGTCTAGAGTTTACTAGCATATTGAATAACATTTAATTTCTTATCAACTCTTTGCCCTAGAATAGCACCTACAGCATAATCACTAGCATCACACATAATTTCAAAAGGTAAATTCCAATCAGGTGGCTGAACAATAGGTGTAGAAATCAAAGCTTTCTTAAGTACTTCAAATGCTTCTACACAATCGTCATCAAAGACAAAGGGAATATCTTTTTGTAATAGATTAGTCAGAGGCCGAGAAATTTTTGAGAAGTCCTTAATGAACCTCCTATAAAAACCGGCATGACCAAGGAAACTTCTTATACCTTTGATGTCCTTGGGACACAGCATCTTTTCAATAGCATCAACTTTAGCTTTATCCACTTCAATACCTCTTTCAAAAATTTTATGCCCCAAGACAATACCTTCATTAACCATAAAGTGGCATTTATCCCAATTGAAGACAAGATTAGTTTCTTTGCATCTCTGCAAAACTCGATCAAGGTTGCTCAAACAATCCTCAAAAGAGAATCCATAAACTAAGAAATTATCCATGAAAACCTCACAAATCTTTTCACAAAAGTCAGAGAATATAGCCATCATGCATCTTTGAAAGGTAGCAGGTGCATTACATAAACCAAAAGGCATACCTCTATAAGCAAAAGTACCGAAAGGGCAAGTAAAAGTGGTATTTTCTTGATCCTCAGCTGACACAGGTATTTTAGAGAAACCATAGTAACCATCTAGAAAGCAAAAATGTGTATGTTTGGATAGTCTTTCTAGCATTTGATCAATAAAAGGCAAAGGGTAATGATCTTTTTAGTAGCTTTATTTAATTTGCGGAAATCAATTACCATCCTATAACATGTAATAATTCTTTGCGGGATCAATTCATCTTTATCATTAGGAACGACAGTAATACCTCCCTTCTTAGGGACACAATGGACAGGACTTACCCACTGACTATCGGCAACGGGATAAATTATACCTGCTTCAAGGAGCTTTAATATTTCCTTTCTTACCACTTCTTTCATCTTAGGATTTAGCCGTCGTTGGTGATCAATAACTGGTTTTGCATCTTTCTCCAAATTTATTTTATGTTGACATAGAGTGGGACTAATGCCCTTAAGATCATCAAGAGTATATCCAATAGCAGCATGGTGCTTCTTCAGAGTTTTCAATAGTTTCTCTTCCTCCTTCTCTGAAAGGTCAGCACTAATAATAATAGGATATATCTTCTTTTCATCAAGATAAGCATATTTAAGAGTATCAGGTAATGGTTTAAGCTCAAACACGGGATCACCCTTGGGTGGAGGAGGATCCCCTAGGATTTCAACAGGCAAGTTATGTTTTAGAATAGGTCCATGTTTAAAGAATACTTCATCTATTTCCCTTCTTTCTTTCATTCATAAACATATCATTTTCATGGTCTAGCAAATATTGTTCTAAAGGATCAGTAGGAGGCACGGCAATAGAAGCAAGACCAATAATTTCATCTTTACTAGGCAATTCTTTATCATGGGGTTGTCTACAAAACTTAGCAAAATTAAACTCATGAGACATGTCCCCTAAACCAATAGAAACAATATCCTTATTGCAGTCTATCTTAGCATTAACAGTATTCAAGAAGGGTCTACCAAATATAATGGGACAAAAGCTATCTTGTCGGGAACCAAGAACAAGAAAATCAGCAGGATATTTAACCTTCCCACACAATACTTCAACATCTCTAGCAATCCCAATCGGTGAAATAGTATCTTCTATCTCAGCAGGTGCAATATCATGCATAATTTCTTCGTATAAAGAATGAGGTATTGCACTAGCACTAGCACCCATATCACACAATCCATGATAACTATGATCTCCTATTTTAACATAAATAACAGGCATGCCTGCAACAGGTCTATGTTTATCTTTAGCACCAGGTTTAGCAATTCTAGCAGCTTCATCACAGAAGTAAATAACATGCCCATCAATATTATCAGCCTAGAGATCTTTAACCATAGCAATACTAGGTTCAAATTTAATTTGCTCAGGGGGTTTGGGTGTCTTAATATTGCTTTTGTTGACTATAGTTGAAGCTTTAGCATGATCCTTTATTCTAACAGGGAAAGGTGGTTTCTCAATATAAGTAGTAGGAACAACAGGATCATCATAAGTGATAGTCTTTTCTTTAACTTTAATAGGTGCAACTACTTTTTCTTCAATGGGAGGATTATATTTAAACCACTTCTCCTTAGGGAGATCAACATGAGTAGCAAAGGATTCACAGAAAGAAGCTACTATCTCAGAGTCAAGTCCATATTTAGTGCTAAATTCACGGAAAGCATCGGTATCCATAAAAGATTTAACACAATCAAACTTAGGTGTTATACCTGACTCTTTACCTTCATCGAGGTCCCAATCTTTAGAGTTGCGTTTAATTATTTCCAATAAGTACCATTTGAATTTAATAGTCTTCATCATAAAAGATCCAGTACAAGAAGTATCGATCATGGAGCGATTACTGGGAGAAAACCGAGCATAAATTTTTTGAATAATCATTTCTTTTGTGAGCTCGGGGCATGAATATAACATTGACTTAAGCCTCCCCCAAGCTTGAGTGATGCTTTCTCCTTCGCGAGGCCAAAAATTATATATATAATTACGATCACGATGAACAAGATGCATAGGATAAAACTTCTGATGAAATTCCAATTTCATCATTTGTAGTTCCATGATCCCATATCATCACATAGCCTATACCATGTCAATGCATCTCCCTTCCAAGATAAAGGGAAGACCTTATTCCTGATAACATCCTCGGGCATACCTGCAAGCTTAAATAATCCATAAACTTCATCCACATAGATTAAGTGTAAATCGGGATGCAATGTTCCATCTCCTACAAAAGGATTAGCTAGCAGTTTCTCTATCATACCCGAAGGAATTTCAAAGTAAACATTTTCAGTAGGTTTAGTAGGTTGAGGGGTAGCTAATTGTGGTTCCGGACAAGGTGAAGATACCCCGAACAAACCCCTCAAAGGATTATGTTCCATAGTAACAAGTGATAGTAAATTTCATCACACTATATAAATTTTTCCTTACCAAATTCCACCTACCAAAGGCGCTTCACTCCCCGGCAACGGTGCCAGAAAAGAGTCTTGATGACCCAAAAGTATAGGGGATCTATCGTAGTCCTTTCGATAAGTAAGTGTGTCGAACCCAATGAGGAGCGGAAGGAAATGATAAGCGGTTTTCAGCAAGGTATTCTCTGCAAGCACTAAAATTATCGGTAACAGATAGTTTTGTGACAAGATAATTTGTAACGGGTAACAAGTAATGAAAGTAAATAAGATGCAGCAAGATGGCCCAATCCTTTTTGTAGCAAAGGACAAGCCTGGACAAACTCTTATATAGAGAAAAGCGCTCCCGAGGACACATGGGAATTATCGTCAAGCTAGTTTTCATCACGTTCATATGATTCGCGTTCGGTACTTTGATAATTTGATATATGGGTGGACCGGTGCTTGGGTGCTGTCCTTACTTGGACAAGCATCCCACTTATCATTAACCCCTATTGCAAGCATCCGCAACTACAACAGAAGTATTAAGGTAAACCTAACCATAGCATGAAACATATGGATCCAAATCAGCCCCTTACGAAGCAACGCATAAACTAAGGTTTAAGCTTCTGTCACTCTAGCAACCCATCATCTACTTATTACTTACCAATGCCCTCCTCTAGGCCCAAACAATGGTGAAGTGTCATGTAGTCGACGTTCACATGACACCACTAGAGGAAAGACAACATACATCTCATCAAAATACCAAACGAATACCAAATTCACATGACTACTTATAGCAAGACTTCTCCCATGTCCTCAAGAACAAACGTAACTAACACAAAGCATATTCATGTTCATAATCAGAGGGGTATTAATATGCATAATGGATCTGAACATATGATCTTCCACCAAGTAAACCAACTAGCATCAACTACAAGGAGTAATCAACACTACTAGCAACCCACATGTACCAATCTGAGGTTTGGATACAAAGATTGGATACAAGAGATGAATTAGGGTTTGAGATGAGATGCTGCTGGTGAAGATGTTGATGGAGATTGATCCCCTCTCGATGAGAGGATCGTTGGTGATGATTTCCCCCTCCCGGAGGGAAGTTTCCCCGGCAGAACAGCTCCGCCGGAGCCCTAGATTGGTTTCGCCAAGGTTCCGCCTCATGGCGGCGGAGTTTCGTCCCGTGAGCTCGCTTCTGATTTTTTTCCTCGACGAAAGACTCCATATAGCCAAAGATGGACATCAGAGGGCCACCGAGGGGGCCACGAGGTAGGGGGTGATAACCCACAAGTATAGGGGATCGCAACAGTTTTCGAGGGTAGAGTATTCAACCCAAATTTATTGATTCGACACAAGGGGAGCCAAAGAATATTCTCAAGTATTAGCAGCTGAGTTTTCAATTCAACCACACATGGAAACTTAATATCTGTAGGAAAGTGTTTAGTAGCAAAGCAATATGATAATAGTGGTAACGGTAGCAAAAGGTAATAATAGCAAAAGTAATGTTTTTGGTAATTTGTAGTGATGGTAATAATAGCAACGGAAAAGTAAATAAGCGAAGCACAATATATGGAAAGCTCGTAGGCAATGGATCGGTGATGGAGAATTATGTCGGATGTGGTTCATCATGTAACAGTCATAACCTAGGGTGACACAGAACTAGCTCCAATTCATCAATGTAATGTAGGCATGTATTCCGAATATAGTCATACGTGCTTATGGAAAAAAACTTGCATGACATCTTTTGTCCTACCCTCCCGTGGCAGCGGGGTCCTAGCAGAAACTAAGGGATATTAAGGCCTCCTTTTAATAGAGTACCGGACCAAAGCATTAACACATAGTGAATACATGAACTCCTCAAACTACGGTCATCACCGGGAGTGGTCCCGATTATTGTCACTTCGGGGTTGCCGGATCATAACACATAGTAGGTGACTATAGACTTGCAAGATAGGATTAAGAACTCACATATATTCATGAAAACATAATAGATTCAGATCTGAAATCATGGCACTCGGGCCCTAGTGATAAGCATTAAGCATAGCAAAGTCATAGCAACATCAATCTCACAACATAGTGGATACTAGGGATCAAACCCTAACAAAACTAACTCGATTACATGATAAATCTCATCCAACCCATCACCGTCGAGCAAGCCTACGAGGGAATTACTCACGCATGGCGGTGAGCATCATGAAATTGGTGATGGAGGATGGTTGATGATGACGATGGTGACGGATTCCCCTCTCCAGAGCCCTGAACAGACTCCAGATCAGCCCTCCCGAGAGAGTTTAGGGCTTGGCGGCGGCTCCGTATCGTAAAACGCGATGAATCTTTTTCTCTGATTTTTTTCTCCCCGAAAGTGAATATATAGAGTTGGAGTTGAGGTCGGAGGAGCTCCAGGGGGGCCACGAGGTAGGGGGCGCGCCCCCCACCCTCGTGGATAGGGTGTGGGCCCCCTGGTCTTGATCTTTTGCCAGGATTTTTTATCATTTCCAAAAATACGCTTCGTGAAGTTTGAGGTCATTCCGAGAACTTTTGTTTCTGCACATAAATAACACCATGGTAATTCTGCTAAAAACAGCGTCAGTCCGGGTTAGTTCCATTCAAATCATGCAAGTTAGAGTCCAAAACAAGGGCAAAAGTGTTTGGAAAAGTAGATACGACGGAGACGTATCAGCGTCAGTCCGGGTTAGTTCCATTCAAGTCATGCAAGTTAGAGTCCAAAACAAGGGCAAAAGTGTTTGGAAAAGTAGATATGACGGAGACGTATTGAAACTCCACGGGACATCTTAGAAAAAACAATAAAAAACCTCGCCAAAGATGAAGACCAGGGGGCCCACACCCTTCTCACGAGGGTGGGGGCACCCTCCCCCCCTAGGGCGCGCCCCCCAACCTTGTGGGCCCCCTGTTGCATCTCCGACTCCAACTCCACCTCCATATATTGAGTTTCGATGAGAAAAAAAATCAGCGAGAAGAAATCATCGTGTTTTACGATACGAAGCCGCCGCCAAGCCCTAAAACCTCTCGGGAGGGCTGATCTGGAGTCCGTTCGGGGCTCCGGAGAGGGGGATTCGTCGCCGTCGTCATCATCAACCATCCTCCATCACCAATTTCATGATGCTCACCGCCTTGCGTGAGTAATTCCATCGTAGGCTTGCTGGACGGTGATGGGTTGGATGAGATTTATCATGTAATCGAGTTAGTTTTGTTAGGGTTTGATCCCTAGTATCCACTATGTTCTGAGATTGGTGTTGTTATGACTTTGCTATGCTTAATGCTTGTCACTAGGGCCCGAGTGCCATGATTTCAGATCTGAACCTATTATGTTTTCATCAATATATGAGAGTTCTAGATCCTATCTTGCAAGTCTATAGTCACCTACTATGTGTTATGATCCGGCAACCCCGAAGTGACAATAATCGGGACCACTCCTGGTGATGACCATAGTTTGAGGAGTTCATGTATTCACTATGTGCTAATGCTTTCTTCCGGTTCTCTATTAAAAGGAGGCCTTAATATCCCTAAGTTTCCAATAGGACCCCGCTGCCACGGGAGGGTAGGACAAAAGATGTCATGCAAGTTCTTTTCCATAAGCACGTATGACTATATACTGAATACATGCCTACATTACATTGACGAATTGGAGCTAGTTCTGTGTCACCCTATGTTATGACTGTTACATGATGAACCACATCCGGCATAATTATCCATCACTGATCCGGAGCCTACGAGTTTTCCATATACTGGTTTACGCTTATTTACTTTTCCGCTGCTACTGTTACAATCACTACAAAATACCAAAAACATTACTTTTGCTATCTTTACTTTTGTTGCCGCTACCACCACTATCATATTACTTTGCTACTAAACACTTTGTTGCAGATACTAAGTTTCCAGGTGTGGTTGAATTGACAACTCAGCTGCTAATACTTGAGAATATTCTTTGGCTCCCCTTGTGTCGAATCAATAAATTTGGGTTGAATACTCTACCCTCGAAAGCTGTTGCGATCCCCTATACTTGTGGGTTATCAAGACTAATTTCTGGCGCCGTTGCCGGGGAGCATAGCTCTATTCTTTGAGTCACTTGGGATTTATATCTGCTTGACACTATGAAGAACTTGAGAGATCTAAAAACCAAGATCTATCCTTCAACTACGAGGGGAGGTAAGGAACTGCCATCAAGCCTTGCACTTGATTCACCTTCTGTTATGAGTAAGCTAGCGACACCTACACTTGCTTCTGCTACTCGTTCTGATATGTCGCATGTTATTGATGATGCCACTTCTGCTATGCATGATACTTATGATGAAACTGCTTCTATGCCTGATACTACTGTGCCCCTTAGTGAATTTCTTGATGAACAAATTGCTAGGGCTAGAGAAAAAGAAATTATTGAATCTGAATACGATGATGATAGTGATGATGAAAATATGCCTTTTATCCCTGAAGGTTATCTTTTTGATAAGGAATCTTCTACCGTTATTTTCGCTTGCAAGGATAGATATGAGCTTAAGAGGTTATTAATTAAATGGAACAAAGAATCACTTAGAGATAGAATGAGACCCGACCCTGCTTTTGCTACTTCACCTATATGTGTTCCTAATAAGGACTATGAATTCTCTGTTGATCCTGATATAATTAGTTTGGTTGAATCTGATCCGTTTTATGGCTATGAATCTGAAATTGTTGTGGCACATATTACTAAGTTAGATAATATAGCTGCCATGTTTACTAATGATGAGAGATCGAGTTACTCCTATATACTCAAAATATTTCCGTTCTCATTAAAGGGTGATGCTAAGATATGGTTTAATTCTCTTGATCCTGGTTGTGTGCGTAGTCCCCAGGATATGATTTATTACTTCTCTGCTAAATATTTCCCTGCTCATAAGAAACAAGCTGCTTTGAGGGAAATATACAACTTTGTGCAAATTAAAGAAGAGAGTCTCCCACAAGCTTGGGGGAGGCTTCTCAAGTTACTTAATGCTTTGCCTGATCATCCTCTTAAGAAACCTGAAATACTTGATATCTTTTATAATGGACTAACCGATGCTACCAGAGATTACCTGGATAGTTGTGCCGGTTCTCTTTTCAGGGAAAGAACACCGGATGAAGCTGAAATTCTATTGAATAATATGTTGACAAATGAAAATAATTGGGCACCTCCTGAGCCAGCTCCTGCTCCAATTACTGAGCCTATCCCTAAACCAACTCCGAAGAAAAGAGGTATTCTATTTCTCAGTCCTGAAGATATGCAAGAGGCAAAGAAATCTATGAAAGAAAAAGGTATTAAAGCTGAAGATGTTAAGAATTTACCTCCTATTGAAGAAATACATGGTCTTAATATACCGCCTGTTGAAGAAACATATGATCTTGATCACTTATTTACTGAAGAACCTCCTGACCCCGATATCTCGACACATGTAGTAAAGGTAAATTCTCTCTATAGATATGATAAAGCTGAAGTTCCTCCTACTAAAATTGATAGTCAATGCTTGGATGAATTTTATAACTTTATGTATAAGCAAGACGACTTCAATGCTTATTTTGGTAGACAATTAAAAGAAAATGCTTATATGATTAGACGCTTGGGTGATTACATGGCTGATATTAAAGGTGAACTTAAACTTGTTAGCAAACATGCTTCTATGGTTACCACGCAAGTAGAACAAGTACTTAAAGCTGAAGGCCACCCTAAGAGAATCGAGCAAGATTCTCAGAGAAATAATATTGATGTTCCTAATTCTTCTAAAAGGAAGAAAAAGAAAAATGATAGAACTGTTCAGACTTCTAGTGAACCTATTGCTGAACCACCTGATAATCCAAATGATATATCTATGTTTGATGCTGAAACACAATCTGGTAATGAACCTGAACCTAATGAAAATATTAATGATGATGTTCATAATGATGCTCAACCTAGTAATAATAATGATGTAGAAATTGAACCTCTTGTTGATCTTGATAACCCACAATCAAAGAATCAACATTATGATAAAAGAGACTTTGTTGCTAGGAAACATGGTAAAGAAAGAGAGCCTTGGGTTCAAAACCCCATGCCTTTTCCTCCAAAACCATCCAAGAAAAAGGATGATGAGGATTTTGAGTGCTTTGCTGAAATGATTAGGCCTATCTTTTTGCGTATGCGATTAACTGATGTGCTCAAAACAAATCCGTATCCTAAATATATGAAGGATATCATTACTAATAAAAGAAAGATACCGGAAGCTGAGATTTCCACCATGCTTGCTAATTATACTTTTAAGGGTGGAATACCAAAGAAACGTGGAGATGCCGGAGTGCCTACTATACCTTGCTCCATTAAAAGAAATTATATTAAAACTGCCTTATGTGATCTTGGAGCCGGTGTTAGTGTTATGCCTCTCTCTTTATATCGTAGACTTGACTTGAATAAGCTGACACCTACTGAAATATCTTTGCAAATGGCTGATAAATCAACTACTATACCTGTCGGTATTTGTGAGGATGTGCCTGCTGTGGTTGCAAACGTTACTATTTTAACGGACTTTGTTATTCTTGATATTCCCGAGGATGATAGTATGTCTATCATTCTTGGAAGACCTTTTCTTAATACTGCAGGGGCTGTTATTGATTGCAACAAAGGCAATGTCACTTTTCATGTTAATGGTAATGAGCATATGGTACACTTTCCGAGGAAACTACCTCAAGTTCATAGTATCAACTCCATTGGAAAAGTTCCATCGATTATATTTGGAGGTTTTGAATTTCCTCTTCCTACTATCAAAAAGAAATATGATATACTTATTATAGGGGATGTGCATATCCCTGTTGAGGTAACTTAGTGTTATTCGAAATTTCTCCGGTTCCATGATTATCAGAATGAGTTTGTTAACAAGACTTGATCAACCTTGTTAGTGGATTCTTTTTTATGAGCATGAGATGGATGAAACTAGAAGCACAAACTTTTGTACCCACTCTATATTTTCTGTTATTCATATTAAATAAAGTAAAAATAGTATTTTTCTGTCTGTTATCTGATTATCCGTGCAATATAAAAATAACCCGAAAATAAAAGTCCTCAGAATGGCATGCCAATTTAATATGATTTTTTCGGGAATATTTGAGGATTTACTGTGCAAAAATTACCACGGGAGGAGTTGCCACCTGGCCACGAGGGTGGTGGGCGCCCCCCCCCCCCTATAGGGTGCGCCCCCTGCCTCGTGGGCCCACGGTGGCCCTCCTCCACTTATCCCAGCACCCATCTTCTTCCTCTATCTCACACAAACCCAAAAAACCAACTCAAGCACGAGTTCCAGCCACTTTTTCTGTGATTTTCGATCTCCTTGCTCAAAGCACCTCTCGCAAAACTGCTTGGGGGAGATTGTTCCTTGGTATGTGACTCCTCCATTGGTCCAATTAGTTTTTGTTCTAGTGCTTTATTCATTGCAAATTTGTGCTGCATAAGTGACCATGTTCTTGAGCTTGCATGTCAAATTTATATGGTCCCAAGTAGTTCTAATGCTTGATTTAGGCTCTAGGCACTTGTAGGAGTAGTTGCTATCAGTTTTATTGAAGTTGGTTTACTTTTGTTTGAAGTTACTAAAAATTTCAGAATTTTTCAGAAAACGATGAGGAGATTATTGAGGGGCTCATCTAGCCAAAGCTCGAAGGAAAAGGCTCCGAAGCCTAAGTATAATTTGCCGCGCACCACGGAGATTCGAGCGTGTGAATGGCCCTCCGAGGATTTCTTGAGAGCAGCCGGTATCTATGAAGATTTTCATGAATTGGCTCACAATGTAGGCCTAACCGCTTTCCTCCACGACCAATGCGATCAGTATCTCTTGCTCACAAATACCTTTGTGCAAAACTTTTATTTCCATTCTAGGAAATCACCAGCTATGGTGGAATTTCATTTATATGATGAGCCTAAGGAGATGTCACTTTTTGATTTTTGTCGTATTTGTTTAGTCCCTTTTGAGGGCAAGACAGAAGAACCACATCATGATGATGTGGAGGGATTTATTAATAATATCACTGTAGGAGAAACCAGGAAGGTTTCCGATGCACGAATCACTAGCATACATTTCCTGTTTTACGTTACTTTGCATTATTTGCTAGTCGTTGTTTAATTGGACGCGGAAACAGTGGAAACCTTAGTATCCCTGATTTAATTATTCCACTCCAAGGTTTATACAGTGATAACACTTTTAGTTTGGGCGATATTATTGCCAGACGGTTAAATATGAACTGTACTAAGGGCCCCATCTTTGGAGGCATTTATGCTACACGCCTAGCCGCACATTTTAACATACCTATTAGGCATGCTGAGAAGGAAGAAAAGGTGCTACCCCGTGTTTATCTAGATCATAAAAGTATGGTGGCACATGATTTTATTGTTAAGAATAGGGCAGGAGAGCTTAAATATCAATTGTTCTTTAATAAACATCATCCTGAGACTATTACCTTGCATGCTCCTTTGTTTGATTTGACTGTAGGCACATACCTTGTTCCGTTGGCAGCTATTCACGCCTACCGGAACCCTACACCAGCTGAGGAGCCAGAACCGGAACCACAATTTGATCCTTCACGATAGTCTAACTATCAATGGGATCCGGAGATGATTACCAGCCAGTGGCAATCGGAGCCTTCTTCTTCCTCATCACAGTACGACCCCAACAACTATTATTATGGATATCCGCCAGGCCAGCCGTGGCCATAGACCAACTTAGGCCAAAAGCCTAAGCTTGGGGGAGTATGTATTTCTCACCAACATTACATTTATGTTCACACACACTCATTGCTAGATGTCGGTGCTCATACTTTTTCATTGTACTATCCATGCTAGTTTATTTTCTTTTTTATGCTTTCTTCTTGTGTGTTTAATAAACCTTAAGAAAACAAAAAATATTAGTAGTAGTTTATTTTTCTGCCGTAGTAGTAATAATTAAAAAGAAAACCCAAAAATATTTCCCGTTCTTCTTTTGCTTGTTGGGAGCTTTCCCGTCTAAATAGTTTTATTTCTTTTCTTTTCTTTGGGGTCAGTAGGAGAAGACCATAATTAAATTGTTGAAGTGGCTCTTATATGCATTATTGTTGAAATTAACCAAGAGCCCATATTGCCTTGTCTTCTCCTGTTTATTGAATGCTCGCAGATTCTAGCTTAGTCCAATGCACGCACACTCTTATTATTCACACCGTTCGGTCGTGCAAGTGAAAGGCAATTATGATGATATATGATGGACTGACTGAGATGAGAAAAGCTGGTATGAACTCAACCTCTTTTGTTTTTGTAAATATGATGAGTCCCGCGTTCTTGATTCAGCTTATTATGAATAAACATGTTTGCAATGACAACTAGAGATCATAGTTGCTTGTGCCATGCTTGATTAGCTATGAGTTATAATGGTTTACCTTGCTTGCCAACATGTTATTAAGATGGTTATGATGTGGTATGATGAGGTGGTATCCTCCTTTGAATGATTTAAGTGACTTGACTTGGCACATGTTCATGCATGTAGTTGAAACAAATCAACATAGCCTTCACGATATTTATGTTCATGGTCGATTATATCCTACTCATGCTTGCATCCAATGTTTATTAATTTTAATGCATGTACATGGCTGTTGTCGCTCTCTAGTTGGTCGCTTCCCAGTCTTTTGCTAGCCTTCACTTGTACTAAGCGGGAATATTGCTTGTGCATCCAATCCCTTAAACCCCAAAGTTATTCCAGATGAGTCCACTATACCTTCCTATATGCGGTATCTACCTGCCGTTCCAAGTAAATTTGTGTGTGCCAAACTCTAAACCTTCAAATAAACATTCTATTTTGTATGCTCGAATAGCTCATGTATCAACAAAGGTTTTCCTTATCTTCCGTGTTAGGCGGGTTATTCTCAAGAGGAGTGGACTCCGCTCATCACTCACGAGAAAATGGCTGGTCACCGGGATGCCTAGTCCCATGCTTTATGCAAACCAAATCAAAATTAATTGCAAACAAAACTTCCCCTGGGACCTGATGTATGTTGGAGGCACTCGTTGTTTCGAGCAAGCCATGGATTTATGCTTGTTGGTGGAGGGGGAGTATAAACTTTACCATTCTGTTTGGGAACCGCCTATAATGTGTTTAGCATGGAAGATATCACCATCTCTTAGTTGTTACTTTGACAATGAAAGTATACCGCTCAAAATACAATTTATCTCTATTTCAAAACCGAGCTCTGGCACCTCTACAAATCCCTGCTTCCCTCTGCGAAGGGCCTTTCCGTTTACTTTTATGCTGAGTCATCACCCTCCTATTAAAAAGCACTGGCTGGAGAGCACAACTGTCATTTGCATTCATCACTATTAATTTATGTTGGGTGTGACTATGATTGGATCTCTTTTACCATGAATTACAATGTCTAGTCAGTCCTTGATCTTTAAAGGTGCTCTGCATTTATGTTTTGCGGTCTCAGAAAGGGCTAGCGAGATACCATCTTGTTATATCATATTATGATTGTTTTGAGAAAGTGTTGTCATCCGAGATTTATTATTATGACTTGCTAGTTGATTATGCTATTGATATGAGTAATTATGAGACATGAGAATTATTGCAAATGTGGTTAGTTATGATCTATGCTGAAAACTTGAATGCTGGCTTGACATAGTTACAACAACAAGAGCAAAAAGAGTTTGTAAAAGATTTTCTTTCTTTCTTTCAGTTTGTCAACTGAATTTCTTGAGGACAAGCAAGGGTTTAAGCTTGGGGGAGTTGATATGTCTCCGTCGTATCTACTTTTCCAAACACTTTTGCCCTTGTTTTGGACTCTAACTTGTATGATTTGAATGGAACTAACCCGGACTGACGCTGTTTTCAGCAGAATTACCATGGTGTTGTTTTATGTGCAGAAAAGAAATATTCTCGGAATGACCTGAAACTCCACGGGACATCTTAGAAAAAACAATAAAAAATCATCGCCAAATATGAAGACCAGGGGGCCCACACCCTTCTCACGAGGGTGGGGCCCCCCCTAGGGCGCGCCCCCCTACCTCGTGGGCCCCTGTTGTGTCTCCAACTCCAACTCCACCTCCATATATTGAGTTTCGATGAGAAAAAAATCAGGGAGAAGAAATCATCGCGTTTTACGATACGGAGCCGCCGCCAAGCCCTAAAACCTCTCGGGAGGGCTGATATGGAGTCCGTTCGGGGCTCCGGAGAGGGGGATTCGTCGCCGTCGTCATCATCAACCATCCTCCATCACCAATTTCATGATGCTCACCGACGTGCGTGAGTAATTCCATCGTAGGCTTGCTGGACAGTGATGGGTTGGATGAGATTTATCATGTAATTGAGTTAGTTTTGTTAGTGTTTGATCCCTAGTATCCACTATGTTCTGAGATTGATGTTGCTATGACTTTGCTATGCTTAATGCTTGTCACTAGGGCCGAGTGCCATGATTTCAGATCTGAACCTATTATGTTTTCATCAATATATGAGAGTTCTAGATCCTATCTTGCAAGTCTATAGTCACCTACTATGTGTTATGATCCGGCAACCCCGAAGTGACAATAATCGGGACCACTCCCGGTGATGACCATAGTTTGAGGAGTTCATGTATTCACTATGTGCTAATGCTTTGTTCCGGTTCTCTATTAAAAGGAGGCCTTAATATCCCTAAGTTTCCAATAGGACCCCGCTGCCACGGGAGGGTAGGAAAAAAGATGTCATGCAAGTTCTTTTCCATAAGCACGTATGACTATATACGGAATGCATGCCTACATTACATTGACGAATTGGAGCTAGTTCTGTGTCACCCTATGTTATGACTATTACATGATGAACCGCATCCGACATAATTATCCATCATTGATCCGGTGCCTACGAGTTTTCCATATACTGGTTTACGCTTATTTACTTTTCCGCTGCTACTATTACAATCACTACAAAATACCAAAAACATTACTTTTGCTGTCTTTACTTTTGTTGCCGCTACCACCACTATCATATTACTTTGCTACTAAACACTTTGCTGCAGATACTAAGTTTCCAGGTGTGGTTGAATTGACAACTCAGCTGCTAATACTTGAGAATATTCTTTGGCTCCCCTTGTGTCGAATCAATAAATTTGGGTTGAATACTCTACCCTCGAAAGCTGTTGCGATCCCCTATACTTGTGGGTTATCACGTATCAACTCCCCCAAGCTTAAACCTTTGCTTGTCCTCAAGAAATTCAGTTGACAAACTGAAAGTGATAAAGAAAAACTTTTACAAACTCTGTTTTCTCTTGTTGTTGTAAATATGTAAATCCAACATTCAAGTTTTCAGCAAAGATTATGAACTAACCATATCCACAATAACGCTTAGGTCTCATGTTTACTCATATCAATGGCATAATCAACTAGCGAGCAATAATAATAAATCTTGGATGACAACACTTTCTCAAAACAATCACAATATAATATAACAAGATGGTATCTCGCTAGCCCTTTCTAAGACTGCAAAACATAAATGCAGAGCACCTTTAAAGATCAAGGACTAACTAGACATTGTAATTCATGGTAAAAGAAATCCAGTCAAGTCATACTCAATGTAAACTAAGGAGTAATGAATGCAAATGATAGAGGTGCTCTCCAGCGGGTGCTTTTTAATAAGAGGAGGATGACTCAACATAAAAGTAAATAGATAGGCCCTTCGCAGAGGGAAGCAGGGATTTGTAGAGGTGCTCTCCAGCGGGTGCATTAAATTCAATGAACATTGAGTGCAAGCATGAGTAGGATATAATCCACCATCAACATAAATATCGTGAAGGCTATGTTGATTTTGTTTCAACTACATGCGTGAACATGTGCCAAGTGAAGTCACTTAAATCATTCAGAGGAGGATACCACCCTATCATACCACATCACAATCATTTTAATAGCATGTTGGCACGCAAGGTAAACCATTATAAGCTCCTAGCTAATTAAGCATGGCACAAGAAACTATGATCTCTAGTTGTCATTGCAAACATGTTTATTCATAATAGGCTGAATCAGGAACGATGAACTAATCATATTTACAAAAATAAGAGAGGTCGAGTTCATACCGGCTTTTCTCATCTCATTCAGTCCATCATATATCGTCATAATTGCCTTTCACTTGCACTACCGAATGATGTAGATAATAATAAATAGTGCACGTGCATTGGACTAAGCTAGATTCTGCAAGCATTCAATAAACAGGAGAAGACAAGGCAATATGGGCTCTTTTGTTAGATCAACAATAATGCATATAAGAGCCACTTCAACAATTTAATTATGGTCTTCTCCTATCGACCCCCAAAGAAAAGAAAAGAAATAGAACTATTTACACGGGAAAGCTCCCAACAAGCAAAAGAAGAACATGAAATCTTTTGGGGGTTTATTTTTAATTACTACTACAAGCATGGAAATTAAAATAATTAAAGGCTACAACTAATTTTTTGTTTTTCTTAAGGTTTATCAAATACACAAGAAGAAAGCAAGAAAAAAGAAATAAACTAACATGGATAATACAATGAAAAAGTATGAGCACCGACATCTAGCAATGAGTGTGTGAACATGAATGTAATGTCGGTGAGAAATACGTACTCCCCAAGCTTAGGCTTTTGGCCTAAGTTGGTCTATGGCCACGGCTGGCCTGGCGGATATCCAAAGTAATAGTTGGGGTTGTACTGAGATGCAGCAGTCATTGCATCGTGGGCTGCAGCTTGGAGGCGAGCTATCTCAGCCCTCCTCTTATACTCTTTCGCCTCCTCTCTCGTTATAAAATATATCCCTTTTGCCTGAAAGTAAAAGAAAGTAGAAGCCGGCAGAGTGACGTGTAGGTGCGTCGTCTGTCAAAGATTAGTCGGTACTGGAGGAACTGATTGTTCCTCTCAACAAACTGATGACGAACCATAGCCTCATAGTCCAAATAAGCAGAAGGCAACTCAATATCATCCTCACATATGGTTATACCAAGAAAATTAGCTATGCGGGTTGCATAAATTCCACCAAAGAAATCTCCATTAAATCTATTAAGATGCAACCTACGTGCAACAATGGCTCCCAAATTATAAGATTTATCTCCTAACACAACACTCCTAAGAATACTGAGGTCAGGCACACACATGTGACATACTTCATCTTTACCATTAATGCATCTACCTATGAAGAGAGCAAAATAATGTATAGCAGGAAAATGAATGCTCCCAATGGTAGCATGTGTTATATCTCTATATTCCCCCATGGTTATACTAGCAAGAAAATCTCTAAACTCAGATTTGCGGGGTTCATTAATACTACCCCATTGTAGAAGTTTGCAGGCAGTGGTAAAATCCTCTAAGTCCATAGTATAAGATTTTTCATAAAGATCAAACATGACAGCTTGAGAATTGCATGAAGATGAAAATTCAAACCTCCTCAGAAAGGAACTAGTGAGATAGTGATATTGTCGGCACTTTTCTGCCTCGAAGCTCACAAGATCAGCATTACGCAAATATGCGTTAAATTCTTCCTTAATTGCTGCTCGATCCATGAAGTCCTCTGAAGGCCATTCACAAGGCCGCACTAGAGCATCCCTTGGTGGTTCATCATCAGCATCACGCATTGCAAGTTGGGGTCCTTGTTTCCCTGAATAACCACCTTGGTACATTTTCCTAAACATATTTCTTCTTCTGAAAAAATTCTGAAATTTTTAGTAACTTCAAAATAAAAGTAAACCAAACTCAACAAAATTGATAGCAACTACTCCTACAAGTGCCTAGAGGCAATATCATGCATCAAAACTACTTTTGACCACATAAATTTGACATGCAAGCTGAAGAACAGGGTCACCTAAGCAGCAAAAATATGCAATGAATAAAGCACTAGAACAAAAACTAATTGGACCAATGGAGGAGTCACATACCAAGGAACAATCCCCCAAAGCAGTTTTATGAGAGGTGCTTTGAGCAAGGACGTCAAAAATCGCAGCAAAATGAGCTAGAACTCGTGCTTGAGCTGGATAATGGTGTTTGTGGGAGGAAGGAGTGTGTGGGTGCACGAATAAGTGGAGGAGGGCCACCGTGGGCCCATGAGGCAAGGGGCGCGCCCAGGGTGTAGGTTGCACCCTCCACCCTCGTGGCCAGGTGGATGCCCCCCTGCTGTGTTCTCAGTGCCAAATATTCTCAAATATTCCAAAAAATCATATTTAAATTTCAGGGCATTAGGAGAACTTTTATTTTCGGGGTATTTTTATATTGCACGGATAATTTAGATAACAGACCGAAATTACTATTTTTTCTTTATTTAATATAAATAACAGAAAGTAAAAGGATGGTACAGTAGGTTGTGCTTTCTAACTTCATCCATCTCATGATCATCAAAAGGAATCCACTAACAAGGTTGATCAGGTCTTGTTAACAAACTCATTCCGAATAACATGGAACCGAAGAAATTTCGAATAACACTAAGTTACCTCAACGGGGATATGCACATCCCCAATAATTAGGATATCATATTTCTGTAGGGGAACGCGACAGAAAACAAAAATTTCGGTATAGCGAGCACGCCCAGGACCACTATGGAGACTGCATACAAGGTATGATCTGTTCCATACTGACTCGAAGCGCAGCAGAAGAAGAGTCAGTGGAGATCGTTGGTGCAGATCCCCGCAGCTAGGATTTACAACCTCCCAACCGCGAGGATGTACTCCCTCGCCGGACAGCCCTTCGGGAGGTGGTCGAACAGTCCCCCGGACGATGTCGCGGATTGCCCTTCGGGAGGACACTCGAACAGCCCCTCGGGTAAAAGACCGAAACTACGACCTCTCTACGGGGTTGCACACATACGGTGTCAGCTATCCGGCAGGGCTTCGCCGTCCAGAACTAGTTCCTGCCGGAACCTAGACAGCCTTACGGCTCTACGAAACTCTTTTCGTGGGAGGGAGAGAAGAAGCCAGATAATGCATGGCATGTGTATGAGAGCAAGGGATGAGTGTGGAGGGCTGCCCCTCCACCTCTATTTATAGGAAATCCCAAGGGGTAGGGTAGTTTAACACAAAAACCCAAAATGCACATGAATGAAGTCCTTCCTCAAGGGCATAAGAGTGAAAACCAAGGAACAAGAGGGGCTCCAAGGTGGAGCCCCAAGTGTGGCCGGCCACACCCCTTGGGGGGGCCATGAGGGCCTCCCAATCCATCCATGTCATCCCTAGATCTTTTGGAAAGATCCCCTTTAGATATTTTCCCAAAAAGCAACCAATCAGTGCATTTCACTATTCACGACGACATTTTTCAGCGTCTGTTCGAATTGGAAATATTTATGTGGGCTTAGAACATTTCCAGTACCCACCAAAATTATTTTCAACGCGTTTCGGAACAATTCCTGTTTAGTGATTTTCATCTGCGAAAAGCATCTGAAGTGGTTCCGGCAGCTCCGAAGCTTATCCGGTTATTATCCCGGAAAATTCCAGAATGATTCTGGCACCCTCCAAGAATTATCAGGCATGTGTCGAAACCAATTTGACTTAATGGTATCCCCTGAAACAACTTTTCAGTTTCATCGAAACTCATCCGATGACCTCTCTCTGCGAAACCTTTTCCGGTGTCCGAAACTTTTCCGGTGTCCGAAACTTTTTCGGTGATTTTTTCTCAGACTCCTTGTCTAGTACAACAGATATATGACCCTTAAGCATGTGACCCTATAGGTTCGGTGAAGTATAGACATGACCCGGAACCCCTTCCGATCAATGATCAACATCGGAGCCGTGGACACCCATATTGACCCTTATACCCACACGAATGAATATTCGAGTGAACCTCCAGTTGCCGTGTGCTATTCCTATTGCTTCGCGATATGTTTCAAATACCCGAGGTGAGACATGTTGGCATTCCCGTGGATCAACAACTTGTCCACTATGCTAGTTACCTCGTTACCGGCATTGTTCTCTTTTCTCATTTCCGTGTTCCGGCATCCCAGTGATCAAATCACAAGATGTCTGGCTAGACGATTATGGATACCGTAACACCGAGAGGGCCCGAGAATATCTCTCCATCGTCGGAGGAGCAAATCCCAATCTTGAGCTATCTTGTTACTTGCCATACTTTTCTGTGAACCCGTAAGCTGCCGTAATAGCCACCCAGTTACGGATGACGTTTAACAAACCCCAAAGTTCACGAAGCAAGTACGAAGGAACTCGATACTCTCATGGTCTAAGGAATTATGCAAACATTAACTATCTCTGTGTTATTAACCATAAACTTGTGATGAAAAGAATCTCATAGCATAACATCAATTTGGGTCGATTCAACATAAGTGTTCTACCAACATCGCGCCCTCGGAATTGCCAGCATAGACATGCCCATGATCAGGAAAACAGGATCATCATGCAATACATGAGCCAGTCTTAGAGGCAAGACTAGGAATACATTTTACCGTTTAGTATACAACACGTGCACATGAGTTTCCCTCCGAGCCTCGTGGATATTGCAGACTCGAGAATCATTGTAGTTATAGCATGGAAGCTAAACATTCATTACAAACTTTGGAGATACAAAATAACTGTTATTACTGCCTCTAGGGCATATCTCCTACAGACTCCCACTTGCACTAGAGTCATAATCCAGTTACATGGCTTCCCTAACACCAACGGCTATTCGGTGTTGCTCATGCTTTGCTCATGGTAGAGGCTTTGTCATCGGGTCTGACACGTTTAGATCCGTGTGAACTTTGCGTACTTTCACTAAACCCGCTTCGACATGATGTCGAATGAGTTTATATTTGACTTGTCTTATGGTGCGAACTTGGCTCCCTTGCCTGAGCCACGGCGCCACTATTATCACAATAGATCTCCACCGGGTCCTGGGCACTAGGAACCACATCAAGGTCTTCAAGTAATTGCTTGATCCATACCGCCTCCTTGGAGGCTTCTAAAGCGGCAACATATTCTGCCTCCGTCGTAGAATCCGCTACAGTCTTTTGTTTGGAACTTTTCCAATCAACTACGCCACCGTTCAATATGAAAACATAGCCTGATTGAGATTTGAGGTCATCTGGGTCAGTCATGAAGCCTGCATCAGTGTAACCACTTATAATGAGCTCTTCATCACCTCCGTACACAAGGAGTAAATCCTTGGTCCTTCTGAGGTACTTAAGAATACCCTTGACTGCGGCCCAGTGTTCCAATCCTGGATCACTTTGGTACCGGCTGCTAACACTTAGCGAATAGGAAACGTCTGGTCTTGTACATAGCATGGCATACATAATAGAACCAACTGCCGAGGCATATGGAACATCATTCATTTGCACTCGCTCATCGAGAGTCCAAGGACACTGATTCTTGCAAAGCACTGTGCCAGGTGACATGGGGAGAAGGCCCTTCTTGGAGTTCTCCATGTTGAACCTTTTCAACACCTTGTCAATGTACGTGCTTTGGCTAAGCGCTATCAGGCGTTTTGATCTATCTCTATAGATTCTGATGCCTAATACATATGCCGCTTCGCCTAAGTCTTTCATTGAAAAACTTTTCTTCAATGAGTCTTTTATTTCGCTAAGAAAATTCACGTCATTTCCAATCAATAATATGTCATCCACATACAAGATTAGAAATGCTTTTGCGCTCCCACTAAACTTCTTGTAAACACAAGATTCTTCGTCATTCCTGATGAAGCCAAATTCTTTGACCACTTCATCAAAACGAATGTTCCAGCTCCTTGACGCTTGCTTCAGACCATAAATGGCTTTCTGAAGTTTGCATACCTTTCCAACATTCTTATGAACGACAAAACCTTCTGGTTGTATCATGTATACATCCTCTTTGAGGTTTCCATTTAGGAAAGCCGTTTTGACATCCATCTGCCATATTTCAAATCGAAATAAGCAGCAATTGCTAGTAATATCCGAACAGACCTAAGCATAGCTACGGGCGAGAAAGTCTCGTCGTAGTCCACTCCTGGAACTTGTGTGAACCCTTTTGCGACAAGTCTAGCTTTGTGGATAGTAATATTACCATCCGTGTTTGTCTTCCTTTTGAAAATCCATTTACAACCAATCGGCTTTACGCCTTCAGGAAGTTCTTCCAAGTTCCAAACTTGGTTTTCGTACATGGATTCCATTTTAGATTTCATGGCCTTGTGCCATCCATTTGAGCTGGGCCCCGCCATCGCTTCCTTGTAGTGCATAGGTTCATCGTCTTCAAGAATGAAGATTTCGTTATGAAACCACTCAGGTGGCTGGATAGCCCTACCGGATCTGCGCGGTTCAGTTACAACATTGTCCGAAGTCTCCGCATCATATGCGACAACTTCAGGCTCAGTTGCAAGGATAATTAGCGGAATTTCTTCTGGTTCCTTAGCCATATCAACTGTTGTCGAAGATTCACTAATCTCATCAAGTTGTACTGTCCTCCCACTTAATTGTTTGGCGAGAAACTCTTTCTCAAGAAATTGTCCATTTCTGGCAACAAACACTTTGTTATCGGACGGGTGGTAGAAGGAATACCCAATTGTTTCCTTGGGATAACCTACAAAGTAACATTTGTCTGATCTGGGATCTAGTTTGGTAGGTTGTAAATGTTTTACGTATACCTCACAGCCCCAAATCCTGAGATGCAACAAACCGGGTTTCTTCCCATTCCATAACTCGTATGGTGTCGTCTCAACTAATTTAGACGGTGCTCTGTTAAGTGTGTGAGCAGCAGTTTCCAGTGCGTGACCCCAAAACGACATCGGAAGATTTGTAAGAGACATCATCGACCTTACCATGTCCAACAAGGTTTGGTTACGTTGTTTCGATACTCCAGTTCTTTGTGGAGTTCCGGGAGGCGTAAGCTGCGAAACAATTCCACGGTCACTTAGATGTTGGCCAAACTCATGACTAAGATATTCGCCTCCGCGATCAGACTACAGAAACTTAATCTTTTTGTTATGATGATTTTCTACCTCATTCTGAAATTCTTTGAACTTTTCAAAGGTTTCCGACTTATGCTTCATTAAGCAGATATAGCCATACCTAGTCAAATCATCAGTAAAAGTCACAAAGTAGAAATACCCACCCCGTGCACCTGTGTTCATTGGACCACATACATCACTATGTATTATTTCCAATAATTCACCCGCCCGTTCAGGATGACCCGTGAACGACGTCTTGGTCATTTTCCCCATCAGGCAAGCTTCACGTGTGTCAAATGACTCAAAATCAAAGGACGGTAAAACTCCATCTTTATGGAGTTTTTGCATGCATTTCTTTCCGATGTGGCCAAGCCGACAGTGCCACATGAAAGTGGTGGTGGTATCAGCCTTCTTAAGGCGTTTAGCATTCACGTTAAAGACATCATTTCCACATTCAAGATTTAGTATGAAAAGGCCCCCAACAATGGGTGCAAATCCATAAAACATATCCTTACAATAAAGTGAACAACCATTGTTCTCAGACTTGTACGAATACCCATCATGTACTAAACATGATCCGGAGATAATGTTTCTACACAACAGTGGAACAAAATAATAGTTACTTAGTTCTAAGATAAATCCTGAAGGGAGACGTAGAGGCATAATGCAGACGGCTTGAGCGGCGATCCTAGCGCCGTTCCCGATGCGCATCACGACTTCATTCTTTGCTAGCTTGCACACCTTCTGAAGCCCCTGTATCGAGTTGCAAATGTGAGCAACCGATCCGGTATCAAATACCCAAGACTTAGAATTTTTGCTAGCAAGCAAAATGTCAATGACATTAACTTGTATAACAATTATACCTTTTCCGGTTTTCCCGGTCTTCTTATCTTCCAGATACTTCTTGCAGTTTCTCTTCCAGTGTCCCGTGCCCTTGCAGTAGAAGAACTCAGTTTCATTCTTGGCTCCGCCCTTAGAGTTGCTCTGGGAGCCGGTCTTACCAGCGCCCTTGCCCTTCTTTGGCGTGCCTTTCTTTTTGAAACTGGCGGTTTTATTCACAAGCAACACTTGCTTGCAATTTTTCTGCAGTCCTCCTTCTGTAGTTTTCAGCATGGCGAGCACCTCTTCCGGTGTCTTCTCCATCCCTGTCATGTTGTAGTTCATGACAAAACCGTCGTAAGACGGGGGGAGTGAAGAAAGCAACATGTCCTGTTGGGGAACGTAGCAGAAATTAAAATTTTTCTACGCATCACCAAGATCAATCTATGGAGTAATCTAGCAACGAGGGGAAGGAGAGTGCATCTACATACCCTTGTAGATTGCTAAGCGGAAGCGTTGCAAGAACGCGGATGAAGGAGTCGTACTCGTAGCGATTCAGATCGCGGTTGATTCCGATCTAAGCACTGAACAACGGCGCCTCCGCGTTCAACACATGTACAGCCCGGTGACGTCTCCCATGCCTTGATCCAGCAAGGGGAGAGGGAGAGGTTGGGGAAGACTCCGTCCAGCAGCAGCACGACGGCGTGGTGGTGGTGGAGGAGCGTGGCAATCCTGTAGGGTTTCGCCAAGCACCGCGGGAGAGGAGGAGGGAGAGAGGCAGGGCTGCGCCATGGAGAGGTGAAAACTCATCTGTTGGCAGCCCCAAAGTCCTCAAGTATATATAGGGGAGAGGAAGGGGGTGCGCCCCCTTTAGGGTTTCCACCCCAAGGGGTGCGGCGGCCCCAAACCCATCTAGGGTGGCGGCCAAGGGGGGAGAGGGGAAAACTTGCCCCCCAAGCTAGGTGGAGGCGCCCCCTCCCCAAACCCTAGGCGCCTTGGGCCCTTGTGGGGGGCACACCAGCCCACCTAGGGCTGGTCCCCTCCCACACTTGGCCCATGCAGCCCTCCGGGGCTGGTGGTCCCACTTGGTGGACCTCCGGGACCCTCCCGGTGGTCCCGGTACGTTACCGATAGCACCCGAAACTTTTCCGGTGACCAAAATAGGACTTCCCATATATAAATCTTTACCTCCGGACCATTCCGGAACTCCTCGTGATGTCCGGGATCTCATCCGGGACTCCGAACAACTTTCGGTAACCATGTACATACTTTCCCTATAACCCTAGCGTCATTGAACCTTAAGTGTGTAGACCCTACGGGTTCGGGAGACATGCAGACATGACCGAGATGACTCTCCAGTCAATAACCAACAGCGGGATCTGGATACCCATGTTGGCTCCCACATGTTCCACGATGATCTCATCGGATGAACCACGATGTCGAGGATTCAATCAATCCCGTATTCAATTCCCTTTGTCTATCGGTACGATACTTGCCCGAGATTCGATCGTCAGTATCCCGATACCTTGTTCAATCTCGTTATCGGCAAGTCTCTTTACTCGTTCCGTAACACATCATCCCGTGATCAACTCCTTGATCATATTGTGCACATTATGATGATGTCCTACCGAGTGGGCCCAGAGATACCTCTCCGTTTACACGGAGTGACAAATCCCAGTATCGATTCGTGCCAACCCAACAGACACTTTCGGAGATACCTGTAGTGTACCTTTATAGCCACCCAGTTACGTTGTGACGTTTGGCACACCCAAAGCACTCCTATGGTATCCGGGAGTTGCACAATCTCATGGTCTAAGGAAATGACACTTGACATTAGAAAAGCTTTAGCATATGAACTACACGTTCTTTGTGCTAGGCTTAGGATTGGGTCTTGTCCATCACATCATTCTCCTAATGATGTGATCCCGTTATCAACGACATCCAATGTCCATGGTCAGGAAACCGTAACCATCTATTGATCAACGAGCTAGTCAACTAGAGGCTTACTAGGGACATGGTGTTGTCTATGTATCCACACATGTATCTGAGTTTCCTATCAATACAATTCTAGCATGGATAATAAACGATTATCATGAACAAGGAAATATAATAATAACCAATTTATTATTGCCTCTAGGGCATATTTCCAACAGTCTCCCACTTGCACTAGAGTCAATAATCTAGTTCACATCGCCATGTGATTAAAACTCACAGGTCACATCGCCATGTGACCAACATCCAAGAGTCTACTAGACTCAATGATCTAGTTCACATCACTATGTGATAAACACTCAAAGAGTTCTGGGTTTGATCATGTTATGCTTGTGAGAGAGGTTGTAGTCAATGGGTCTTGCCATATTCAGATCCCTATGTATTTCTCAAAAAATTTATATCGTAGATGCTGCTACCACATTACACTTGGAGCTATTCCAAATTGTTGCTCCATTATACGTATCCGGAATCTCTACTTAGAGCTATCCGGATAGGTGTTAAGCTTGCATTGACGTAACTCTTTATGTCGAACTCTTTATCACCCCCATAACCGAGAAACATTTCCTTATTCCTCTAAGGATAATTTTGACCACTATCTGGTGATCTACTTCTAGATCACTTTTGTACCCTCTTGCCAGACATGTGGCAAGGCACACATCTGGTGCGGTACTCAGCATGGCATACCGTATAGAGCCTATGACAAAAGCATAGGGGACGACCTTCGTCCTTCCTCTTTCTTCTGCCGTGGTCAAGCTTTGAGTCTTACTCAACTTCACACCTTACAACTCAGGTAAGAACCCCTTCTTTGACTAATCTATTTTGAACTCCTTCAAAAACATGTCAAGGTGTGCGTTCTTTGAAAGTATCATCAGGCGTCTTGATCTATCTCTATAGATCTTGATGCCCAATATGTAAGCAGCTTTATCCAGGTCTTCCTTTGAAAAACACTTTTCAAACAAACGTTTATGCTTTCCAGAAATTCTACATTATTTCGGATCTACAATATGTCATCCACATATACTTATCAGAAATGTTGTAGTGCTCCCACTCACTTTCTTGTAAATACAAGTTTCTAGCAAACATTGTATGAACCTAAAAGCTTTGATCACTCCATCAAAACATATATTCCGATTCCGAGATGCTTGCTCTAGTCCATAGAAGGATTGCTGGAGCCAGCATACCTTTTAGCATCCTTAGGATCGACAAAACCTTTTATTGTATCACATACAACTTTTCTTACGAAAACTGGTAAGAAAACTTGTTTTGACATCCATCTGTAAGATTTCATACTCGGAAAAATACAGCTAATGCTAACATGATTCCGACGGACTTAAGCATCACTACGGGTGAGAAATTCTCATCGTAGTCAACTCCTTGAACTTGTGAAAAACTCTTTGCCACAAGTCGAGCTTCATAGATGGTAACATTACCGCCCACGTCCGTCTTCTTCTTAAAGATCCATTTATCTCAATGGCTTGCCAATCATCGGGCAATTCCACCAAAGTCCATACTTTGTTCTGATATATGGATCCTATCTCGGATTTCATGGCTTCTAACCATTTGTTGGAATACGGGCCCACCATCGCTTCTCCATAGTTCCTAGGTTCATTGTTGTCTAACAACATGATATCTAAGACAGGATTACCGTACCACTCAGGAGTAGTACATATCCTTGTCGGCCTACGAGGTTCGATAGCAACTTGATCTGAAGCTTCATGATCACTATCATTAACTTCCTATTCAATAGATGTGGGTGCCACAGAAAACATCTTTCTGTGTTGCATCACTTTCTGTTGAAATAAAGGTTCGACAACCTCATCAAGTTCTATCTTCCTCCCACTCAATTCTTTCGAGAGAAACTCCTTCTCGAGAAAGGACCCGTTCTTAGCGACAAACAATATGCCCTCGGATCTGAGATAGAAGGTATACCCAACTGTCACCTTTGGGTACTCTATGAAGATGTGTTTGTCCGTTTTGGGTTCGAGCTTCTCCGGCTGAAGCCTTAAGCATCGCAGCCCCAAACATTAAGAAATGACAACTTTGGTTTCTTGCCAAACCAATCTTCATATGACGTTGTCTCAACGGACTTAGATGGTGTCCTATCTAAAGTGAATGCAGTTGTCTCTAACGCATAACCTCAAAATGAAAACGGTAGATTGGTAAGAGACATCATAGATCGCACCATATCTCATAGGGTTCGATTACGACGTCCGGACACACCATTACCTTGTGGTGTTCCAGGTGGCTTCAACTGTGAAACAATTCCACAATGTCTTAAGTGATTGCCAAACTCATAACTCAGAAAATCCCCTTTTGATCAGATCGTAGGAACATGATCTTATTGTTATGATGATTCTTAACTTCACTCTGAAATCGCTTGAACTTTCCAAACGTTTTAGACTTGTGCTTCATTAAGTAGATATACCTATATCTACCCAAATCGTCAGTGAAGGCGAGAAAATAGCGATATCCACCGCACGCTTCAATTCTCATTGGATCACACGCATCGGCATGCATGATTTCCAACAAGTCACTTGCCTATTTCGTTGTACCTGAAAACGGGGTCGTAGTCATCCTGCCCATGAGGCATGGCTCGCATGTGTCAAGTGATTCAAAATCAAGTGACTCCAAACATCCATCGACATGGAGTTTCTTCATGCATCTTATGCCAATATGACCTAAGCGGTAGTGCCACGAGAAAGTGGTACTATCATTATTAACTCTACATCTTTTGGCGTGAACATGTGTATTACCATGACCGAGATTCAATGAACCATTCACAAAGGGTGCATGACCATGAAAGGTATCATTCATGTAAACAGAATAACCATTATTCTCTAACTTAAATGAATGACCGTATTGCACTGAACATGATCTAATCATATTCATGCTCAATGTAGACACCTGATAACATTTATCTAGGTTCAATACTAATCCCGAAGGCAAATGGAGCGTGCGATGGTGATCTCATCAACTTTGGAAACACTTCCAACACACATCATCACCTCGCCCTTAGCCAGTCTCCCTTTAGTCCGTAGCTTTTGCTTCAAGTCACCAATAATAGCAACTGAACCGGTATCCAATACCCAGGTGCTACCAGGAGTACTAGTGAGGTACACATTAATAACAAGTATATACTTTGTTGAAGTTGCCAACCTTCTTATCTACCAAGCATTTGGGGTAATTCCGCTACCAGTGACCGTTCCCCTTACAATAGAAGCACTTAGTCTCGGGTTTGGGTTCAACCTTGGGTTCCTTCACTGGAGCGACAACTGGTTTGCCATCCATGAAGTTTCCCTTCTAGCCCTTGCCCTTCTTGAAACCAATGGTCTTGTTAAACCATCAACACTTGATGCTCGTTCTTGATTTCTACCTTTTGCAGTCTTAAGCACCGCGAACAGCTCTGGGATCAACTCCATCCCTTGCATGTCATAGTTCATCACGAAGATCTAGTAGCTTAGTGATAGTGTCTAGAGAACTCTATCAATCACTATCTTATCTGGAAGTTTAACTCCCACTTGATTTAAGTGATTGTAGCACCCAGACATTCTGAGCACATGCTCACTAGCTGAGCTATTCTCCTCCATCTTGTTGGCAAAAGAACTTGTCAGAGGTCTCATACCTCTCAACACGGGCATGAGCCTGAAATCCCAATTTCAGCTCTTGGAACATCTCATATGTTCTATGGCGTTCAAAACGTCATTGGAATCCCGATTCTAAGCCGTAAAGTATGGTGCACTAAACTATCAAGTAGTCATCAGGATGTGTCTGTCAGGTGTTCACAACATCTACAGACGACGTTGTATGGGTTTGCACATCGAGCGGTGCATCAAAGACGTAAGCCTTCTGTGTGGAAGTGAGGACACTCCTCGGACTATGGACCTAGTCCGCATCAATGCTTACAATATCTTTCAACTTAATCTTTCTCTGGGAACGTATTGAAACAGGGAGCTACAACATGAGCTATTTATCTACAACATATTTGCAAAGAAAATTTAGACTATGTTCATGATAATTGAGTTCATCTAATCAAATTATTTAATGAACTCCCACTCAGATAGACATCCCTCTAGTCATCTAAGTGAAACATGATCCGAGTCAACTAGGCCGTGTCCGATCATCACGTGAGACGGACTAGTCAACATTGGTGAACATCTTCATGTTGATCGTATCTTCTATACGACTCATGCTCGACCTTTCGGTCTTCCGTGTTCCGAGGCCATGTCTGTACATGCTAGGCTCGTCAAGTCAACCTAAGTGTTTCGCATGTGTCCCGAGGCCATGTCTGTACATGCTAGGCTCGTCAACACCCGTTGTATTCGAACGTTGGAATCTATCACACTCGATCATCACGTGGTGCTTCGAAACAACGAACCTTTGCAACGGTGCACAGTTAGGGGGAACACTTTCTTGAAATTATTACGAGGGATCATCTTATTTAAGCTACCGTCGTTCTAAGCAAATAAGATGTAAAACATGATAAACATCACATGCAATCAAATAGTGACACAATATGGCCAATATCATTTGCTCCTTTTGATCTCCATCTTTGGGGTTCCATGATCATCGTTGTCACCGGCATGACACCATGATCTCCATCATCATGATCTCCATCATCGTGTCTTCTTGAAGTTATCTCGCCATCTATTACTTCTACTACTATGGCTAACGCTTTAGCAATAAAGTAAAGTAATTACATGATGTTTATGTTGACACGCAGGTCATAAATAAATTAAGACAACTCCTATGGCTCCTGCCGGTTGTCATACTCATCGACATGCAAGTCGTGATTCCTATTACAAGAACATGATCAATCTCATACATCACATATATCATTCATCACATCCTTTTGGCCATATCACATCACAAGGCATATGCTGCAAAAACAAGTTAGACGTCCTCTAATTGTTGTTGCAAGTTTTTTACGTGGCTGCTATAGGTTTCTAGCAAGAACGTTTCTTACCTACGTCAAAACCACAACGTGATATGCCAATTTCTATTTACCCTTCATAAGGACCCTTTTCATCGAATCCGATCCGACTAAAGTGGGAGAGACAGACACCCGCTAGCCACCTTATGCAACTAGTGCATGTCAGTCGGTGGAACCAGTCTCACGTAAGAGTACGTGTAAGGTCGGTCCGTGCCGCTTCATCCCACGATGCCGCCGAATCAAGATAAGACTAGTAACGACAAGTAAATTGACAAAATCGACGCCCACAACTGCTTTGTGTTCTACTCATGCATAGAAACTATGCATAGACCTAGCTCATGATGCCACTGTGGGGAACGTAGCAGAAATTCAAAATTTTCTACGCATCACCAAGATCAATCTATGGAGTAATCTAGCAACGAGGTGAAGGAGAGTGCATCTACATACCCTTGTAGATTGCTAAGCAGAAGCGTTGCCAGAACGCGGATGAAGGAGTCATACTCGTAGTGATTCAGATCGCGGTTGATTCCGATCTAAGCGCCGAACAACGGCGCCTCCGCGTTCAACACACGTACAGCCCGGTGATGTCTCCCATGCCTTGATCCAGCAAGGGGAGAGGGAGAGGTTGGGGAAGACTCCGTCCAGCAGCAGCACGACGGCGTGGTGGTGGTGGAGGAGCGTGGCAATCCTGCAGGGCTTCGCCAAGCACCGCGGGAGAGGAGGAGGGAGAGAGGCAGGGCTGCGCCATGGAGAGGTGAAAACTCATTTATTGGCAGCCCCAAAGTCCTCAAGTATATATAGGGGAGAGGGAGGGGGTGCGCCCCCTTTAGGGTTTCCACCCCAAGGGGTGCGGCGGCCCCAAACCCATCTAGGGTGGCGGCCAAGGGGGGGAGAGGGGGAAACTTGCCCCCCCAAGCTAGGTGGAGGCGCCCCCTCCCCAAACCCTAGGCGCCTTGGCCCCTTGTGGGGGGGCGCACCAGCCCACCTAGGGCTGGTCCCCTCCCACACTTGGCCCATGCAGCCCTCCGGGGCTGGTGGTCCCACTTGGTGGACCCCCGGGACCCTCCCGGTGGTCCCGGTACGTTACCGATAGCACCCGAAACTTTTCCGGTGACCAAAATAGGACTTCCCATATATAAATCTTTACCTCCGGACCATTCCGGAACTCCTCGTGATGTCCGGGATCTCATCCGGGACTCTGAAAAACATTCGGTAACCACGTACATACTTTCCCTATAACCCTAGCGTCATCGAACCTTAAGTGTGTAGACCCAACGGGTTCGGGAGACATGCAGACATGACCGAGATGACTCTCCGGTCAATAACCAACAGCGGGATCTGGATACCCATGTTGGCTCCCACATGTTCCACGATGATCTCATCGGATGAACCACGATGTCGAGGATTCAATCAATCCCGTATTCAATTCCCTTTGTCTATCGGTATGATACTTGCCCGAGATTCGATCGTTGGTATCCTGATACCTTGTTCAATCTCGTTACCGGCAAGTCTCTTTACTCATTCCGTAACACATCATCCCATGATCAACTCCTTGATCATATTGTGCACATTATGATGATGTCCTACCGAGTGGACCCAGAGATACCTCTCCGTTTACACGGAGTGACAAATCCCAGCATCGATTCGTGCCAACCCAACAGACACTTTCGGAGATACCTGTAGTGTACCTTTATAGCCACCCAGTTATGTTGTGACGTTTGGCACACCCAAAGCACTCCTATGGTATCCGGGAGTTGCACAATCTCATGGTCTAAGGAAATGACACTTGACATTAGAAAAGCTTTAGCATACGAACTACACGATCTTTGTGCTAGGCTTAGGATTGGGTCTTGTCCATCACATCATTCTCCTAATGATGTGATCCCGTTATCAACGACATCCAATGTCCATGGTCAGGAAACCGTAACCATCTGTTGATCAACAAGCTAGTCAACTAGAGGCTTACTAGGGACATGGTGTTGTCTATGTATCCACACATGTATCTGAGTTTCCTATCAATACAATTCTAGCATGGATAATAAACGATTATCATGAACAAGGAAATATAATAATAACCAATTTATTATTGCCTCTAGGGCATATTTCCAACATGTCCATCATATGGCCAGGTGGAAGTGGAAATTCTAGGGCTTTAAGCCTTTCAGAATAGCCAATCATTTTGACCACGTGTTCACCAACTGAATTACCCTCAGCCATCTTGCATTCCATCAAAGCCTTCATGATATCAAATCGTTCAGACTTTGCGGTTTCCTTGTATAGAGCATCCAATTCCCGGATCATATCACGGGGTTTATGGAATTTAAAACATTTTTGAAGCCCTGGACTCATGCAAGCTAGCATGAGGCACTGCACTAAGTTGTGATCATCATCCTTAGTGGCCCAGACATTTTGTTCATCTTCCGGGGCCTCTACCGCCGGTTTAGCTGGAAGAGCAGTTTCAAGCACGTACAATTTCTTAGCGCTCTGGAGGACATTCCTTAGGTTACGGACCCAGTCCGCATAGTTGTTTCCAGTCGTAGCTAACTTCTCTTTCTCTAACAGCGGGCCTAAGTTGAACGCGGTGTTGCGAGCCATTTGATTTACAACGAAAAATACAAGTTTCACTTAGACTTTGTTTATAATGAAATTTGCACTAGTGAGTAAACATTTTTATTCTAAAGTGTGCTCCCACTCAAATCAATATCTCTCATAATTGATTTAGGGTGATTCAAGATCCATATTTCTATTCGATGCCATTGACAGGTTCATCACTGATGACACGAATTTCAATCGATAGGCCAACTTGCCGATCACATCTCTATGCGATTCTTGTTCATCTTTCGATGGGCGTGTTCCGAGCTCAGGACTCTCCTGCCTGAACGTCAAAGACAACCAAGTGATCTTGTTGTGAGGTCTGACCTCACCCGCCTCATTCCTCTCGATTCGTTCGTGCTCATGTGTACATGGCACACCCCGAAAAGATACGAATTTCAGACGGTGCTACACTTGGGTGAACACTAACTACTTTGATATTTTAAGTTTGAGAGATCACCCTAATAAAAGCGACTACCGTGCAATCAAGAAGGGTGTATCAAGAGGGATAAACATCTCAGGCAATTCATAATAGCATGATATGGTATAGCCTCTTCTGACGGAGAAGTTAAGTATTTCTTCATCTTCGGCATTCGCGTCGGTGTTCACCTTCGCGAAGATTGCCACCACCTTATCGATGCACCAGATAATATCACTATCTCCATAGCAAATAAAATAAATGCATTACTTAAGGTTGACACACAGGTCATTAAAGTGCAATCATATGGCTCCAGCCATCATGCCAAATCATGACACGCAGGTCATGTTAATTACATCATATAGTCATCTCATACACAATCAAATTGAATATGAGCATTGTTATACCACATCACATGCACATCCTGCAAAACCAAGTTAGACGCCTCTAATCGGTTTATGCAAAATTTTATTTTACGTGGCTTCTAAGGTTTTGACTTAAACGACAACTACCAACGTTTTATCGTCAAGTATGATTATTCAAGTTGCTAGATTAACATCTCGGGGTGTATGAAACACGAGATAATTAAATCTCGAGCCCCATACTAAACTTCGTCATACGCATGACCCCCGTGCAGATCATATCTGCAATGCCCTTTCATCTGCGAATTTCATCTTTCTTTTGACTATGGCAGAACCCAAAGAACTGATAGCACTTCCATGATCAATCAGGATCACAGATTGCCAGAACTTTGTCAAATTCCACCATGCTGTCTCGAGATTGAGCAAACGCAAATTCTAGGGAAGCAACAAGAACGTCGGGTAACTGATTTCATCTGTCACCCGCATAAATAATTTTCGGCAATAGATCTCATCTACTCCAAAATTATATTATGCAATACCCATACATCTCCATGTATTCTAGATCGTAACCTGCATCTACGCATAGCACGGCTCTTGATGCCACTGTAGGGGAACGCGACAGAAAACAAAAATTTTGGTATAGCGAGCACGCCCAGGACCACTATGGACACTGCATACAAGGTATGATCTGTTCCGTACCGACTCGAAGCATAGCAGAAGAAGAGTCGATGGAGATCCTTGGTGCAGATCCCCGCAGCTAGGATTTACAACCTCCCAACCGTGAGGATGTACTCCCTCGCCGGACAGCCCTTCGGGAGGTGGTCGGACAGTCCCCCAGACGATGTCGCGGATAGCCCTTCGGGAGGACACTCGAACAGCCCCTCGGGTAAAAGACCGAAACTACGACCTCTCTACGGGGTTGCACACATACGGTGTCAGCTATCCGACAGGGCTTCACCGTCCAGAACTAGTTCCTGCCGGAACCTAGACAGCCTTACGGCTCTACGAAACTCTTTTCATGGGAGGAAGAGAAGAAGCTAGATAATGCATGGCATGTGTATGAGAGCAAGGGATGAGTGTGGATGGCTGCCCCTCCACCTCTATTTATAGGAAATCCCAAGGGGTAGGGTAGTTTAACACAAAAACCCAAAATGCACATGAATGAAGTCCTTCCTCAAGGGCATAAGAGTGAAAACCAAGGAACAAGAGGGGCTCCAAGGTGGAGCCCCAAGTGTGGCTGGCCACACCCCTTGGGGGGGCCATGAGGGCCTCCCAATCCATCCATGTCATCCCTAGATCTTTTGGAAAGATCCCCTTTAGATATTTTCCCAAAAAGCAACCAATTAGTGCATTTCACTATTCACGACGACATTTTTTAGCGTCCGTTCGAATTGGAAATATTTATGTGGGCTTAGAACATTTAGTACCCACCAAAATTATTTTCAACGCATTCCGAAACAATTCCGGTTTAGTGATTTTCATCTGCGAAAAGCATCTGAAGTGGTTCCGGCAGCTCCGAAGCTTATCCGGTTATTATCCCGGAAAATTCCAGAAAGCTTCCAGAATGATTCTGGCACCCTCCAAGAATTATCAGGCATGTGCCGAAACCAATTTGACTTAATGGTATCCCCTGAAACAACTTTTCAGTTTCATCGAAACTCATCCAATGACCTCTCTCTGCGAAACCTTTTCCGCTGTCCGAAACTTTTTCGGTGATTTTCTCTCAGACTCCTTGTCTAGTATTCAACAGATATATGACCCTTAAGCGTGTGACCCTATAGGTTCGGTGAAGTATAGACATGACCCGGAACCCCTTCCGATCAATGATCAACATCGGAGCCGTGGACACCCATATTGACCCCTATACCCACACGAATGAATATTCGAGTGAACCTCCAGTTGCCGTGTGCTATTCCTGTTGCTTCGCGATATGTTTCAAATACCCGAGGTGAGACATGTTGGCATTCCCGTGGATCAACAACTTGTCCACTATGCTAGTTACCTCATTACCGACATTGTTCTCTTTTCTCGTTTCCGTGTTTCGGCATCCCAGTGATCAAATCACAAGATGTCTGGCCAGACGATTATGGATACTGTAACACTGAGAGGGCCCGAGAATATCTCTCCAGTGTCGGAGGAGCAAATCCCAATCTTGAGCTATCTCGTTACTTGCCATACTTTTCCGTGAACCCGTAAGCTGCCGTAATAGCCACCCAGTTACGGATGACGTTTAACAAACCCCAAAGTTCACGAAGCAAGTACGAAGGAACTCCATACTCTCATGGTCTAAGGAATTATGAAAACATTAACTATCTCTGTGTTATTAACCATAAACTTGTGATGAAAAGAATCTCATAGCATAACATCAATTTGGGTCGATTCAACACAAGTGTTCTACCAACATCGCGCCCTCAGAATTGCCAGCATAGACATGCCCATGATCAGGAAAACAGGATCATCATGCAATACATGAGCCAGTCTTAGAGGCAAGACTAGGAATACATTTTACCATTTAGTATACCACACGTGCACATGAGTTTCCCTCCGAGTCTCGTGGATATTGCAGACTCGAGAATCATTGCAGTTATAGCATGGAAGCTAAACATTCATTACAAACTTTGGAGATACAAAATAACTGTTATTACTGCCTCTAGGGCATATCTCCTACAATTTCTTCATGACAGTAGGGAGAGGAAATTCAAAACCTCCAAAAATAATCGATGGAATTTTTCCAATAGAATTGATACTATGAACTTGAGGTTGTTTCCTCGGAAAGTGTACCATATGCTCATTACCATTAACATGAAAAGTGATATTTCCTTTGTTGCAATCAATAACAGCCCCTATAGTATTCAAAAAGGGTCTTCCAAGAATAATAGACATACTATCGTCCTCGGGAATATCAAGAATAACAAAGTCCGTTAAAATAGTAACGTTTGCAACCACAACAGGCACATCCTCACAAATACCGACAGGTATAGCAGTTGATTTATCAGCCATTTGCAAGGATATTTCAGTAGGTGTCAACTTATTCAAATCAAGTCTGCAATATAGAGAGAGGCATAACACTAACACCGGCTCCAAGATCACATAAAGCAGTTTTAACATAGTTTCTTTTAATGGAGCATGGTATAGTGGGTACTCCTGGATCTCCAAGTTTCTTTGGTATTCCACCCTTAAAAGTATAATTAGCAAGCATGGTGGAAATCTCAGCTTCCGGTATCTTTCTTTTATTAGTGACAATTTCTTTCATATACTTAGCATAAGGATTCATTTTGAGCATATCAGTTAATCGCGTACGCAAAAAGATAGGTCTAATCATTTCAGCAAAGCGCTCAAAATCCTCATCATCCTTTTTCTTGGATGGTTTGGGAGGAAAAGGCATTGGTTTCTGAACCCATGGTTATCTTTCTTTACCGTGTTTCCTAGCAACAAAGTCTTTCTTATCATAACGTTGATTCTTTGATTGTCGGTTATCAAGATCAACAGCAGGTTCAATTTCTACATCATTATCATTACTAGGTTGAGCATCATCATTAACATTATCACTAGTTTCATGTTCATTACTAGATTGTGTTTCGGCATCGGAAATAGAAATATCATTTGGATTCTCAGGTGTTTCAGTAGTAGGTTCACTAGAAGCATGCAAAGTCCTATCATTTTTCTTTTTCTTCCTTTTAGAAGGACTAGGTGCATCTATATTATTTCTCTGAGAATCCTGCTCAATTCTCTTAGGGTGGCCTTCGGGATACAAAGGTTCCTGAGTCATTCTACCAGTTCTAGTAGCCACTCTAACAACATAATCATTATTCTTACTATTTAATTCATTGAGCAAATCATTTTGAGCTTTAAGTACTTGTTCTACTTGAGTGGTAACCATAGAAGCATGTTTACTAATAAGTTTAAGTTCACCTTTAACATTAGCCATATAATCACCCAAGTGTTCAAGCATATCAGCACTGTGTTTTAATTCTCTACCAAAATAAGCATTGAAGTCTTCTTGCTTAACCATAAATTTATCAAACTCATCTAAGCATGGGCTAGCAAACTTAGTAAATGGGATTTCAGCTTTATCATATCTATAGAGAGAATTTACCTTTACTACCTGTGTCGGGTTATCAAGACCATGTATTTCTTCAATAGGAGATGGATTAAAGTTATGCATTTATTCGACACGCAGTAAATTAAGACCATGTATTTCTTCAATAGGAGGTAAATGCTTAACATCTTCAGCTTTAATACCCTTTTCTTTCATGGATTTCTTTACCTCTTTCATATCTTCAGGACTGAGAAATAGAATACCTCTCTTCTTCAGAGTTGGTTTAAGAATAGGCTCAGGAACTGGCTCAGGAACTGGCTCAGGAAGTCTCCAATTATTTTCATTTGTCAACATATTATTCAATAGAATTTCAGCTTCATCCGGTGTTCTTTCCCTGAAAACAGAACCAGCACAACTATCCAGGTAATCTCTAGAAGCATCGATTAGTCCATTATAAAAGATATCAAGTATTTCATTTTTCTTAAGAGTATGATTGGGCAAAGCATTAAGTAAATTGGAGAAGCCTCCCCCAAGCTTGTGGGAGACTCTCTTCTTCAATTTGCACAAAATTATATATATCCCTTAAGGTAGCTTGTTTCTTATGAGCAGGGAAATATTTAGCAGAGAAGTAATTAATCATATCCCAGGGACTACGCACACAACCAGGATCAAGAGAATTAAACCATATCTTAGCATCACCCTTTAATGAGAACGGAAATATTTTAAGGATATAAAAGTAGCGAGTTCTCTCATCATTAGTGAATAGGGTGGCTATATTATTTAATTTAGTAAGATGTGCCACAACAGTTTCAAATTCATAGCCATAAAAAGGATCAGATTCAACCAAAGTAATTATATCAGGATCAACAGAGAATTCATAATCCTTATAAGTAACACAGATAGGTGAAGTAGCAAAAGCAGGATCAGGTTTCATTCTAGCATTAACAGATTGCTGCTTCCATTTAGCTAATAACTTCTTAAGATCACTTCTATCATTACAAGCAAGAATAGCTCTAGAAGATTCTTGATCCAGAACATAACCCTCAGACACAACAGGTAATTCATATTTATTAGGAGAGCTTTCATAATCACTTTCATCAGTATTATCAGTTTCAATAATTTCATTCTCTGTAGCTCTAGCAAGTTGTTCATCAAAAAATTCACCAAGTGGCACAGTAGTATCACGCATAGAAGTAGTTTCATCATAAATATCATGCATAGCAGAAGTGGCATCATCAATAATATGCGACATATCAGAATCAATAGCAGAAGCAGGTTTAGGTGTCGCAAGCTTACTCAAAACAGAAGGTGAATCAAGTGCAGAGCTAGATGGCAGTTCCTTACCTCCCCTCGTAGTTGAGGGATAAATCTTGGTTCTTGGATCTTTCAAGTTCTTCATAATGATAAGCAGATATAAATCCCAATTGACTCAAAGAATAGAGCTATGCTCCCCGGCAACGGCGCCAGAAAATAGTCTTGATAACCCACAAGTATAGGGGATCGCAACAGTTTTCGAGGGTAGAGTATTCAACCCAAATTTATTGATTCGACACAAGGGGAGCCAAAGAATATTCTCAAGTATTAGCAGCTGAGTTGTCAATTCAACCACACTTGGAAACTTAATATCTGCAGCAAAGTGTTTAGTAGCAAAGTAATATGATAATAGTGGTAACGGTAGCAAAAGGTAATGATAGCAAAAGTAATGTTTTTGGTATTTTGTAGTGATGATAATAATAGCAACGGAAAAGTAAATAAGCGAAGAACAATATATGGAAAGCTTGTAGGCAATGGATCAGTGATGGAGAATTATGCAGGATGTGGTTCATCATGTAACAGTCATAACCTAGGGTGACACAGAACTAGCTCCAATTCATCAATGTAATGTAGGCATGTATTCCGAATATAGTCATATGTGCTTATGGAAAAGAACTTGCATGACATCTTTTGGCCTACCCTCCCATGGCAGCGGGGTCCTAACGGAAACTAAGGGATATTAAGGCCTCCTTTTAATAGAGTACCGGACCAAAGCATTAACACATAGTGAATACATGAACTCCTCAAACTACAATCATCACAGGGAGTGGTCCCGATTATTGTCACTTCGGGGTTGCCGGATCATAACACATAGTAGGTGACTATAGACTTGCAAGATAGGATCAATAACTCACATATATTCATAAAAACATAATAGGTTCAAATCTGAAATCATGGCACTCGGGCCCTAGTGACAAGCATCAAGCATAGCAAAGTCATAGCAACATTAATCTCAGAACATAGTGGATACTAGGGATCAAACCCTAACAAAACTAACTTGATTACATGATAAATCTCATCCAACCCATCACCGTCTAGCAAGCCTACGATGGAATTACTCACGCACTGCAGTGAGCATCATGAAATTGGTGATGGAGGATGGTTGATGATGACAATGCCGACGGATTCCCCTCTCCGGAGCCCCGAACAGACTCCAGATCAGCCCTCCCGAGAGAGTTTAGGGCTTGGCGGCGGCTCCATATCGTAAAACGCGATGAATCTTTTTCTCTGATTTTTCTCTTCCTGAAAGTGAATACATAGAGTTGGAGTTGAGGTCGGAGGAGCTCCAGGGGCCACGAGGTAGGGGGCACGCCCCCACCCTCGTGGCTAGGGTGTGGGCCCCCTGGTCTTGATCTTTTGCCCAGATTTTTTATTATTTCCAAATACGCTCCGTGAAGTTTCAGGTCATTCCAAGAACTTTTGTTTCTGCACATGAATAACACCATGGCGATTCTGCTGAAAACAGCGTCAGTCCGTGTTAGTTTCATTCAAATCATGCAAGTTAGAGTCCAAAACAAGGGCAAAAGTGTTTGGAAAAGTAGATACGACGGAGACGTATCAGGGGGCGCGCCCAGGGGGTAGGGCGTGCCCCCACCCTCGTGGCCAGGGTGTGGGCCCCCTCTGGTATTTTCTTTGCTCAATATTTTTTATATATTCTAAAAATAACTCCCGTGAAGTTTCAGGACTTTTGGAGCTGTGTAGAATAGGTCTCTAATATTCGCTCCTTTTCCAGCCTAGAATTCCATCTGCCGGCATTCCCCCTCTTCATGTAAACCTTGTAAAATAAGAGAGAATAGGCATAAGTATTGTGACATAATGTGTAATAGCAGTCCATATACAATAAATATCAATATAAAAGCATGATGCAAAATGGACGTATCATCCACTCACATATCAAATTATCAAAGTAGCGAACACAAATCGAACCAACATGATGAAAGTGACTAGATGAAATTCCCGTGTACCCTCCAGAACGCTTTGCTTACTGTAAGAGATCGTTTTGGCGTGTTCTTTACCTCAAAAGGATTGGGCTACCTTGCTGCACTTTTGTTACCATTATCGTTACTTGCTCGTTACAATTTATCTTGCTATCAAATTACTCTGTTACTTACAATTTTAGCACTGGCAGACATTACCTTGCTGAAAATCACTTGTCATTTCCTTCTGCTCCTCGTTGCGTTCGACACTCTTACTTATCAAAAAGAGCTACAATTGATCCCATATACTTGTGGGTCATCACATGACTAGGTTTATTGCAAATTAAACTGGTAATACATCATCCACAAGTCTCGAGACAAGATAACCCGAGGATTCGTCCATCCAACTACTAGAAATCTTATTACAAAAACTATGTTTAGCTAGCACATGCGCTGCATCATTACAAGAATGAAATCAATGATTAAAAGTGACCTTCCCAATAGACGTAGCCACATCCACACACTCCGCAAAAATCACCACCGCAGCGTCCCACCATCTTGTTTGATCATTGCAGTAATTAATCACAGTTAAAGAATCGGACTCCTCTTCAACTCGAGAAAACCCCAAGGCATTAGAAAATGCCAATCCATCACACATTGCCATTGCTTATGAAGTTACTAGATCTGCTGCAAACAGAATGAATCTGCACTGGCTGCAACAAAATTTCCTTTACAATCTCTAATAACAGCTGACGTAGGTCCAGTTCCCTTGTCCGGGTGAAAAGAAGCATCCACATTCACTTTCACGAATTTGGGGTCTGGTTTTCTCCATGTATGCTCCTGTATCTCACGTATTTTCTTATTCATCTGGTGGTAGTCATTAGAAATTGCTAAGACGGAAAGTGGCCATCTCGTAGGTGGAGGTGGTGATCCACCATGAGTTAACTCTTGCCGAGCCCACCACAAGTACCAGGATCCAACAGCTATTACCTGTTTAACATCAAGGCAAGGTTTCAAAGGTAGCGACCTGACCTCCCCCAACAGAAGATATTCTAAGATGATCGAGCCTGAATGGTCAATTTTCTTTGCTTCTTCAATGATATCAAGAATTCCCAATCTATGCCATAAATCTTGAGCCTGTGTACAGTCAAACAGTAGATAGCGCACATCTTCAGCAACCTGATGACAGATCAGACAAGAGCTATTCGAGCCTACATGTCTATTTTGTGAGAATTGATTTCAGTGGCATAATTCCATGAAGGGTCCGCCAAAAGAAAATCTGTATCTTACATGGAACCTGCAATTTCCAAACTTTACTCCATATTTCTAGTGAATTAGAACCAGAAGGGTGTGTCAATAGATTTGCCTGTGCACGGTAAGTTTGAATCCATTGGATGCGATATGCCGTCCGGACTAAGAACATCCCTCTCCGATCTGGGTTCCAGGCAATAAAAACCTCAAATGCCCCATGGTTCAAAGGGATTTGCATAATCCTTCTAAAGTCGACAGGATTAAATATAGACCGAATTAGGGGTTCATCCCATACTCCAGTATATGGATCGATGAGATCGCTAACTGTCGTGAGGATGGACTATCCTCTACTGAAGATTACCATCCTATTAGGGCTTAAAGATACCCAAGGATCACTCCAAATTTTCACATTCTCACCGCAAGGTTGTCAGAATCGCGATTTTGAATCGGATCGGAGCTCTGATGGTAGAATCGTAAATCGTAGAATCTTCACTACCAGGATCGTAGAAACGTAGATTTTATGAACTAAAATCGTAGAATCAGATGGGTAAGTTTGGATCGTAAAGTCGTAGAATCGTATAACGGAATCGCGATTCTAACAACAAATACGTCAGATATATCCCAATTTAAATGTTTCCAATCCCTTCATTATGCTCTGCCGGGTGAAAGATGCCCCACTTTTCAAAGTTGCTTGAAGAAAACTTCCATTAGGGAAGTATTTTGCTTTCAACACTCGGGCACATAGAGATTCTGGGTTGATAATGAGATGCCAACATTGTTTCGAGAGCATAGCTGACGGTGTCGTGGACTAGGGGGTACTCACCATGTCGTCTCCCGATCTGTTAGATTGGGCCGAGGACCCCATGGCCGTATACTCATGGGTCAGTTTGGACAGCTGCCGCATACATGGAAGATTCCACAAGACTTGGTGATCAAGACAAGGACTCCTCCCCACTGACGTATTCGGCTAGGACTCTTGTTATCCTAGCCTCTGGTGCATTATATAAACCGAGGCCAGGCTAGTCGATAGAGGACATACAATCATACCATAGGCTAGCTTCTAGGGTTTTAGCCTCTACGATCTCGTGGTAGATCAACTCTTGTAATACTCATATCATCAATATCTATCAAGCAGGACGTAGGGTATTACCTCCATCAAGAGGGCCCAAACCTGGGTAAACATCGTGTCCCCTGCCTCCTGTTATCATTGATCCTAAACGCACAGTTCGGGAACCCCTACCCTAGATCCGCCGGTTTTGACACCGACATTGGTGCTTTCATTGAGAGTTCCGCTGTGTGATCGGCAAAAGGATCAATGGCTCGCCCGCAGGTCAACTGCGATGCCAGCATCTTCGTTACCGGCTCGACTGGTCACCTTGGCTCGACCGAGGACCGTGCTCCGTCTCCAATCGTCATGTTCGGACGGGGGCCTTCTTCAACATCAACTTCGATCTCTATCGTGATCACGGAGGAATCATCCATGGAGCTTGAGGGCTCAACATCAACATTGCCCTTGGGCGGCCGTGCTGTTTTTATGGATAGCGAACTTGTATTCGCCGTCACCGCCTCCTCGAGCGTCGGTTTGACGATTGCTTCGGTGGAATAGTGCGGAATTACGTCTACAACAGTCATGCAAAATTTCGTCGAGTTCGGATGGAGAAATCTCTGACAATCTACGATATACCGGAGCCTTGTCAAATCTGGACGAGAATCTGGACGAGTTTAGGGCGTGATCTCCAGAGCCCAGCTCGGAGGTCCTTTCGAAGATCCAACCGTTCATCTACTGCGGAATTCCCATATCTACCACCCCTCCAAAATTCAGCTCGATCTGATGGTTCAAACTCTGGGAACCTTTCGATGAGTGGACCAATTTTCGGATCCGTTTTCTGTACGAATACAGATCCGACCCGAATTCATGTTTCTTTATGAACATGATATTAGACAACCTTTTTAGAGGAATTCTCTTCTAGGGTATTGTGCGTTGTTTTTAAACACGTGCCCGTAAATTTTTAAGCCTCCCCTGAGGTCATCTTCATCATCATGCTGGTGTCAAACTAGTCCAGTAATATTGCTCCAAGGCTGCCGACCTATGCTAGACACGTCGTCACTTTGTTGAGCCGAGCTCAACTTCTTTGGATCATCATTTCGACAAGCCGAACAAGAGTCCGACATCGTGAAGGATAAATCATCACCAACATCGCCGCCCCACGGATTACACGGAGCGGGCATACCGGCATCGCCGCACGGTCACTTCATCAAGCCGGCATCGACCACGTCACGACCTGCATCGGCAGGGCCGCACTATTGCTTCTTCAAGCTGGTGTCCATCATGCCGACCTACTTCGACTCATCGGCTGACACCGAGGCTTCGACATCTCGGCTGGACCGGGGGCTTCGCCATCTCTTCATCAACCTACTCCGGAGACTTTGGCGTCACTAGCCGACCAGCTCCGTCACGTTAGCTGGACCGAGGGCTTTGCCTCGGCAAGCCAACCTTTGCCAGCATCACCAGGCCATCGCTTTATCGCCCATCAGGCAATGGGTGTGCGGATCGATTTCCGATTTTGGGAGTCGTTTTTCTTTGAAATGCTACAACAAATAAACCAGGTGTTATTAATCCTAACAATTTTTGCTTGTTGGGTTTATTTTTCTTAAGGAATTATTACTCTGGTTTGTTCCATCATCTATACACAGGTCTATCAAATGGCGGCCACATTAAAAACGGTCGCGTGGTGGTTCGGTCAGTTTCCGTACATAGTTCGACGAACGCCGCATCCGGAGCCCGGACCGCCCTGCAAATTCAGTCTTTGTCACGCCTTCACCGCGTCATGCTAATGCCCTGCATCGACATTAACTTCGGCGCCAAGCCATATTTCTTTTATTACTCACTTTGCATAAATTATTTATTATGCAACGATTTTTTTAATTATTATTATTACTATTATCTCCGGTTTGCACTATTTTTCGTGCACAGGAAAATGATCCGGGTTGGGCAGTATCGTCAACTCGGCGTACTGACATACCACGTCACCTCAGCTGGACGGGGGGCTTCGTCAACACTTCATTACCCCATGCCAGGAACTTCGGCATCACTCTGCCGGCCCGCATTGACCGTGCTATGTCACCACTTCGGAGTGCCGAGCTCTTTGCTCCGCCACCTTGGGACCGGCTTGGGGGATGGAACCTTGTCCCGCATCAAGCTCAGGCCGCGTCATCAATACCGAACACATTAACCAGCTAAGTTGCCTTCATGCTCAAAGTTTTAAATTTTTAACTTGTGTTCGGTTCGACCAAGCATTATACCTTTTTGAAAAAAAAGTTGCTTGTAGAGAATCTCCTTGTCAAAACTTTGTTTGTGACACACAAATTCAAATACCCCGTTTACTTGGGGGCTCCCTTGATGGAGCTTTTCCTGATGCATATGATTATACTTGTACGGCTTCATTCCTTGTTCGTGTATTACGCCACAATATGCACCATATTAACCTAAGCGATTTGCAAGCTGGGTTGCCTGGCTCCTGTGCTTACCCCTACATTCCCGATTGTTCGGCTAGGGAGTAAAGGGAGCACCTCTGCGATTGTCACGACTGGGTCATCCGAGCTCTGACCTCAGATTAGGTGAAGCCGAAAGCTAGCGCTCTTATTGTTTTCAATCATAGTCGGCACACAACGAAACTCATGAGTACAAAAAATCTATTGCACAAGTCTCATAGTAATAATGAGCATCGAAGAAAGGTATCGGCGGGGGTACTATTTTCTTCGAAGATACTTCTTACACTTTGTTAGTAATATAGCATAAGTTCCCTGAGCGCGTTTTGTCTATTACAACCTTATGGCCTGATTGCCTGGTCATCGGAAACACCGTCGATACTCTCGACAGGCGGAGTACGTGACACTTTTCAGCCCTTGGCCGAAGAGGGAGAAGCCGATGGTCGGTTAAGACGCGTTTAAAGTTTGGGTGAACACAAATATGATATAAGTACTTCAGTACATACAATCATTATACATAAAATTCTTACCCAAGTCACTTGGGGGCTCTTAGAATTTATATATGAGCTGTAAATGTGTTTTCTTCTTGGTCGTTGTCAAAACACGACAGAATCACAATGTTTTCTTTCTCTTCCAATTTTCGGATTGGCACCGAACACTTGATCTTGTTCGACGTCATGTTTTTACTGACGTTTTTTGGTTTTCCAAGCTTTTTGGCACTTTTAAACTATTTGTGTGTTTCCAGCACAAGTCTCACAATGCAATGCCGGACACCTTTATAGATTCGGCAAAAACATTCTCGGATCTCACTATATATGCATTGGTTTCGAATTGTGTCTTCGGTCAATAGTTGGGTTGCCCGGCTCCTGCGCTTGCCTCCTACTTCCACTTTGTTTGGCTAGGTGTGCAAAGGGAGAACCACTGCGATTGTGCTTCCAGCTCACATGGTTAAGCACCTCAGTGGAGAAAGCCGAAAACTGACTGTCACAATAAGCATAAACTGGTCAGCAATCCGATGACGGTGTTAAATGACAGGCCATTCATAACAATGGCCGAAGTGTTTACGGCTTGACCTCGACTATCGCCGAACACTACCGAGGGCTAGTAACTGGCCTCCCAAACTAAATCCTCAATATTTTGCTCTTACATTAGGGCTGAGGTTTCATAATCATGCTTAGCATGACAACCCAAAGAAAGGAACCGATAGCGGGACTATTTTCTTTGGAAGACATTTCTTATGTTAAACAGTAATATAACATATCTCTCTCCGTACCTTTGTTTATAACACTGTATGGCCAGATTGCCTTGTTTGTCGTAAATCTTTGCCCTCATAAAGGCTTTATAAAGTAGGACAAACACTCCTCGGCTACTAGCTGAGGAGGTGGAAGCCGATGGTCGGTCAACAAAGTTTTATACAATGCTGATCCGAGCATTAATGATGTAAAGTACTTGGATACATAGAGTCATTACACATAAATTGTGATTTTACTATGAATATCGATCTTTAATTCGGCCACCCGTGCCCGCATTAAGGCTCGGGGGCTACTGGGCTTCGGGCTTATTATTTACAAATATTAAAGGGGCACATCGATCCCCTGATCTGGTGTTGTCACCCGACCAGTGTCTCGGGGGCTACTGTGTTGCCTGTCCAATGCAGAAAATTTTAAGTGCAATACAGTTTCCGAGGAGATTATGATCCTCAGGTTGGTCGGCCGCACCCAACCTGAGTCTCGAGGACTGAGCACGCCGCTTTTTGTATCCCGAAGTATTCTGCCGAGCTAGGACTTGATCCTCAGGCTGATTTTGCAAATCAACCTGAGTCTCAGCGGTTACTGGGATCAGTGGTCTTACATCATCCTTCAAGTGCATCTCGGGTTTTAAACTGATACACACGTTGAGGGTTATTGTCTATATATCTCGGTAGAGAATAAATTGCACCGATCAAAAATATTGACAAAAGATTGGCCCACAGTCGGGATGGTGCACCACCTCGGAAGCAGTCCGACATAAAGCTTGGGCGCTAGTGGCTGGCTCCATAGAGGGCATTTCCAGCATTAAGCTCGGCTAAACTCCTTCAACTTTTTTGGACCAAGATGATCTATGATATCTTGGGTATAGTCCGGCGTTGGAGCTTGGACACAGTCCAGCGTTGGAGCTTGGATACATTTCGGCGTTAGAGCTCGGAAGCAGTCCAACATTGGTGCTCGGCTGCAAAAGATACCTCGAATGCAGTCCGGCGTTAGAGCATGGACGCAAGAGGGCACTGCCTCCCGGGAACAACTTCAAACCCGAGGTGTGGCATATAAATAACAAGGCATTGATAAAGGCCGGAAACTTAAAGGGGCTCCTCGGATACCCGACGTGTAAACTCGTCAAATGCATTTCGGCAATCCTCAAGATCGAAGGTGAGAAGATTTGTTAAACCAGTTTTCAAGACCGACAAGCGAAGATGAAGAACAGTTCGGAAGAATCGAGGAGCGTCCCTAACTTGAAGACCGGTTCAGGAGGCTACTGATGGTGTCCTGTACTAGGGGGTACTCACCACGTCGTCTCCCGATCTGTTAGATTGGGCTGAGGACCCCCATGGCCGTATACTCATGGGCCAGTTCGGACAGCTGCCGCATACATGGAAGATTCCACAAGACTTGGTGATCAAGACAAGGACTCCTCCCCACCGGCGTATTCGGCTAGGACTCTTGTTATCCTAGGCCTCTGGTGCATTATATAAACCGAGGCCAGGCTAGTCGATAGAGGACATACAATCATACCATAGGCTAGCTTCTAGGGTTTTAGCCTCTACGATCTCGTGGTAGATCAACTCTTGTAATACTCATATCATCAACTAGATGATACCCCGCACGTTGTTGCGGGAATATTTGCAATACATTTCGATGATGTGTGATTTCTATGGAACGTGAATAGTGATACTACGAAAACTAAAATTGCAAATACATATGCTTTATTGTGTTTGATTAATGTATTGTAAAATATCTAATATATGTTTGCATGTTGAGGTGGACATTTTCATGTGCATGAATGCGTGTTGTGGTGGGCCTTTTGCTATGCATGTTGCTTGATGATGTGGCATGATTGCATGTTGAGAGAAATATCTTAGTGGGGGCTAGCTATTTAGATATAGAAGATATCAATCAAGCATGACGTAAGGTATTACCTCCATCAAGAGGGCCCGAACCTGGGTAAACATCGTGTCCCCTGCCTCCTGTTACCATTGATCCTAAACACACAGTTCGGGACCCCCTACCCGAGATCCGCCGGTTTTGACACCGACAATAGCCAAATTAAAAGAATAGAGATCTCTAAAACCCATTACTCCTTCATTTTTCGGGTAGCATAGTTTTCACCAAGTATACCAATGCTTTATTTTATGATCCTCATCATCGCTCCACCAGAATTGGGCTATCAAGTCCGTGATCTCCTTGCAAATGTCCTTGGGTGAACTGAATACTGACATGGCAAAAACATGGATTGCTTTGGCAACAGATTTAATAAGTATTTCCTTGCCACCGGTAGATAGTTGTTTCTCCATCCATCCTTTCAACCTTTCTTTAATTCTTTCACATAAGTGCCTAAAATAGTCACTCCTATCTGCTCCCACCATTGCGGGCAGGCCAAGATATTAAATGTACTAACATTGAATTGATAATAAGAGTAGAGTGAAAACAAAAACATCTAGATGAATGTGCCGTTCAAACTCTGAGTTGGTTTAACCCTCTGGCGACGTGGCACGCGAACTCGGATCTACGTGTCGAGAATGTCTCTGGTATTGATAGACTTCTCCACCTTCACATGCCTTCCTTTCCCCTTCCTCTTCCATCTACAACATTGGCAACATGGGAGGATCCAGTGGCGCTTCATCGCCGATTTCCATCTACAACGCCTTGAGGACAAGCCGCTGCTCAAGGAGGGGCGAATGCCACGCCTGCCAGGTGGGCTCCACCTGCAGACAAACAAGAGGGTGTGAGCGGGCCTGCCGCCACCACTGATGGGCCTGAAGGGCGAGGGCCAGGCCAGTGTCGGGCCAAGGAGTGAGTGCGTGTGTGGGTTGAGTTTGGCCTGCGTGCCTGACCAGTTAAGGGGGTGCGAGACTGAGAGTTTGGGGTTGTTATCGAATAGCACTTGCTGTAACGAACCGAGAGCGAGGCCGCCGACCCCCTCTGCTTCCTTTACCTCCTTCCTCCCCAGATCTGATCCAGAAGAGAGAATTGAGTAGATCCGCGCCGCCGGCGGCTCCCCACGCGCGTTCGCCGCCATAGGCATACCCGATCTACCTCACCGCGCGCCTGCTGCCTCCGCGCCAGCCCCCTATTTCGGACATTCGAGGTACGAGCATTTCGTCGTTCCATCCCAGCGATTAGTCAAACCCCACCGAGCTCCACGGATTCGCGGCGCGGCGCCCGGTGAGCGCACGCCGTTCCAGATCCGCCCCCTGAGTTGCAGGGCCTGATCGTTGGGCCCTTGGAGAAATCACTTGAGGTTGCGGGTCTCGGATGCGGCCATGAGTTTGCCGGGAAAGAAGGCCGCGGCCGGGGCTGGGGGAATCCGGCGGTGGCTCTCCACCGCCGTGCTGTTGGCGCTGGCGCTGGTGCTGATCCTGGTGGTGATTTCGCTGTCGGTGGGCTCGCCCCTGCCCGGGGCGTCGCTCCCTGAATACCCAGCTGTCAGAGCTAGTCACCCAAAGGGGAACGCTACCGCCGATGATGGGAGCAAGAATGATATTGCCACTGGTGTTCCATTACCAGGGAAAGAGTTGCAGGGTGGCCAGGAGCCCTTGGTTGAGCACAGCGCCCAAAATGCTACTCTCAACTCAAGCGAGGGGTCTCTGAATACAAGAGAGGTTGATGACACAGTACCGGATCCAGTTTCTGTTGACAGCAAAATACAGGATCCAGTAGTAGCTATGGATGATACCACGCCAAAACTCAATGATTCTCAAAGGCCTGATCAAGGTGAGCTTTACTTCATTCCCCTGTTTGACTTCTGCACAACATCTTACAGACATGAATGAAATGTTGTTTCCCGCTGCACTATACTGATTTATTCATGATAAAGGCGTAGCTGGGATACGATGAATTGACCTCTTTTATTGTGCAGGTACCTGTGATCTTTATCATGGGGAGTGGGTTTTCGATTCATCTGGGGCGTTGTACACAAACAACTCTTGCCCTGTCATCACACGGATGCAGAATTGCCAGGGAAATGGGCGACCGGACAAGGACTATGAGAGTTGGAGATGGAAACCTCAACAGTGCACCCTCCCACGCTTTGATGGAATTAAGTTCTTGGAGTTAATGAGAGGCAAGACTCTTGCCTTTGTTGGGGACTCGGTTGCTCGAAATCACATGGAATCTCTCCTTTGCATTCTGTGGCAGGTGAGATACTTCACTGATACTATTAATGATTTATGTTCTCACTGTAATTTGCCTAAGTAGACGGTAGCTTGCCAATTATACTATCCATGACCAATTTTATTGACATGTAGTATTATTTTTGCTGAAAACTGATTAAGTCGCTACAAGATCTAAGACCTTTTGATGAATGATGATTTATTTATTTTTGACCGACCGATGGTCCGAGTTAAGGTGTTATTTGGACTTATGTGTGGACAATGGCAAATTTTGTTTCTGGTTTTATGATGCTTGCTTGTAGTAACATAACATTATTTACAAGTTCCTTCTTAAAAATAAAGTGTGAAAACTCACCATATGTACATGGTTCCTGAAAAGTGGTGAAAATTATCGATCTCGTAGAAGATTTATTGTCAGTTTGATTGCTATCCTGATATTGCAAGTGCCTTGCCTTATTCTGGACAAGTTACTGGGTTACTGCTGTTGTCTGCTGTCAACCATAGGAACCAACACCATAGGAACCAATGCCGTCATCTTGCACATCTTATACCATGTCTAGCCTCGAGAGAATGTGGTTTAGAGTTTAGATATTGCTGTCAGATATTTTCTTTTCCTGATATCACGTGGAAGCATTTGGGATGAAATTGTAATATCAGCTCATGCGCCTATCAAAGCAGAATAGCTGCTTTTCATCGTGCCTTTTATTGAAAGGCAACTTCACTATACTTTTTTTTTGGAAAAGGAGGTTAAACCCCCGGCCTCTGCAACTTCACTATACTTTTAGTGAAGCAGTAGAGAGCGTTATAATTTCCTGATGTAGAAGCAAAGCTAGTTGCTTTTCATCGTGCCTTTTATTGAAAGGCAACTTCACTATACTTTTTTTTTTTGGAAAAGGAGGTTAAACCCCCGGCCTCTGCAACTTCACTATACTGATTGTTGATTTTAGCGGTTGATAATGGATCCTTACATAATTTATGCAGAGGCAGTTTTCTGAGATAAGATTGTTGCTCGGAAGTGTGTACTTTGTCAAGTTATGAGGCCCCTCACATCTTGTAAATTCTTCTCTTAGGAATTAGGAAGTACTCCCTCTGTAAACTAAGATAGTGATCTAAAAAGTCTTATATTAGTTTACAGAGGGAGTATATCTCTAAGATCAAAGCATAATTCTGAGTTTCTGACGCTTTATTGCTTCCCTTTGGTTTCATCATTATGTGTGACCTGTCTGTGTACTATAATGGAACACATCTGAAGGGTTTTCTTCCCTTTACTTGCTGGAATGTTCAGATCAACCTAATCAACTTAGTGATCCTGTACTTGTAGCTCATTTCATAGAGCAACATATTATTTGATTTTTTATCTTGGCATCAACGTTATGTTCTCCTTTTGACAGGTAGAAGCCCCAGTAGACCGTGGCAGCCGCAGGATGAACAGGTGGATCTTCAGGTCAACCAAAACAACTATTATCCGCATCTGGTCTGCTTGGTTAGTGCACAGATCAATTGAAGCTGTGGGGTTTGCTCCTGAGGGTCTTGATAAGGTTTTCCTGGATGTAGCAGATGAGACGTTCATGCAATTTATCGCTTCTTTTGATGTACTTGTCCTGTCATCTGGACACTGGTTCGCCAAACGGTCAGCCTATATCCAGAATGGCAATGTTGTTGGAGGGCAGCTCTGGTGGCCTCAACAAGCTGGAAAGATGCAGATAAACAACGTTGGCGCATTTGGTGTGTCAGTTGAGACTTGCCTGACTGCTTTGGCGACCCACCCAAATTTCACAGGGATAGCTGTTCTGCGCACATACTCTCCAGATCATTATGAAGGCGGGGCATGGAACACTGGTGGGTCATGCACCGGGAAGGTTAAGCCCTTGGATGCGGTGGTGAGGAACGGATACACGGATGCAATGTATGAGAAACAAGTTGCAGGCTTCAGAAAGGCAGTGCAGAATTCTGGGAAACATAGCTCCAAGTTGAAATTGATGGACATCACTGAGCCCTTTGCGTTGAGAGCTGATGGGCATCCTGGTCCATACAGAAGTCCCGACCCAAACAAGAAGACTCAAAGAGGACCAGATGGGAAGCCTCCACCCCAGGATTGTCTGCATTGGTGCATGCCAGGACCTATAGATACATGGAACGAGATGCTGTTTGAGACCATACGAAGAGAACTAGAGGGAGACAGCAGCAGGTGAAGAAAAACGCTTGGTCGCTACTTGCCAATTTGCCATTATGTTTTATGTCCTGCAATGCTGCTAAACGTCAGTGTATATCAGAGTGCTTATGATGTTGTTGTACCACGGATAGGAAGAACTATAGCAAATCTGTAGGAGTATATGACCACAGTTGAGATAGGGAATGGGAGATATCTTTTAGCACCTAACTCCAATCCCTTGGCAAGAGGGATGGAAAACAGTATGAAATGCACCTGTATCTGGAGATATTCGCTACATTTTATGCCCGACACGTTGTCACACGAAAGATTTTTATTGCCAATATTTGTGCAACAGGACACCCGATGGCTCGAACTGATGCGTAAGTGCTCTGTCTGAGTGTGTTTGCAAGCCGCTGGGATGAAACTGCAGTATCTGTAACTGCACCAAATACTGTTTTTTTTTCTTGCCACCATTGTGATGTGATCGTATGTAGATCTAGATTATAGAAAGTGCACACATGGTTTTTGGTCTAGCTTAGGTATGTCTCTAGTCTATGATGATCCTGCACTGTTAAGAAACGGTCTATCCAGATACCTCGCTCTCCTCGGTGACCAGAACCACCTCCGACCACGTCCCCATTCTTTTAACGGTGGCAACCTCTATCCCGAAATCCTCCTCAATTCAAAGACAAGGTTGCTGTTAACTGGAACAGCGTGGGTACCAGGCACCTGCCCCTTGGATCTGCTGGTCTCATCTCCCTTAAGATCAAGCGCACCAGAAGCATGGCCAAAAAATGGGTTTCCGGTCGCAGATCGCCCAAGATTCTAGCACTAAACTGCCATACTACTATTAATCTCATGGATAAGCTAGAAGAAGCTAGGCCGCTTTCCTCGATCGAAGCTCAACTTAGGACGGCAGTCAAACTATCCCTCCACTGTCACAATGCGGTCATCGCTGCCTACTGGAGGCAGCGGGCAAAGATCAAAGACTGTGTCCTTGGGGATTGGTACGCCACCGCAAAAACCAGATTAAGACCCTCTCTAGCAATGGCTCAACCTTTACTGCTCATTCCGACAAAGAGGCTGTCCTCCTTAATTTCTTCAAAAATCTCGTGGGGGTTCAACCTGCCGTATCCACATCTCTTGACCTCTCCAATCTCTTGCTGCCAAACTCTCTTACCACAACCCAGGCTTTAGATATCTCACGGCCGTTCACCATGGACGAGCTCAAGGACGCCCTCTGGGCCATGAATGATAACGCTAGCTCGGGTCCAGATGGGCTTGGCCCGGCTTTTTAAAAGGCTAACTGGGACCTCGTTAAGTCGGATCTGTTCAATTTGCTCTCCGATTTCCATTCGGGTAGGGCAGATCTTAAGCGTATTAATCAAGCTCACATTTTGCTGCTTCCCAAATAGGCCGATGCGGCTTGCCCGGAGAACTACCGACCGGTCTCTCTGCAAAATTGCTCCATTAAACTTGCGTCTAAATGTCTATCTATTTGGGCCCAGTCCCTGATCGATCACCTCATCCACTATGATCAGACTGGGTTTATCAAGGGCCGCAGGATTTCCTCCAATTTCCTCCATGCTACGGATACCGTTCAAACTTGTTTCAAACGGAAATGTCCGGCTATTGTCCTCAAATTAGACTTCCACAAAGCTTTTGATTCAGTTTCATGGACAACCTTGTCCCTGATTATGCGCGCCAAAGGGTTCCCACCTCTCTGGTGCTCCTGGATTGAAAACTTGAACCGTGCGGCCAGCTCTTCTGTGCTTTTAAATGGGAAACCTGGACCCTGGTTTCAATGCCGCCGAGGTTTTAGACAGGGGGACTCCCTTTCCCCTTATCTCTTTATCATTGTCGCAGATGTCCTTAAGAGACTTATCATCCAGGCTGCTGCCAACAGGCAACTCTCTCACCCTCTCGACGCTTCTCTTCCTTGCACGGTCCTTCAATATGCCGACAACACTCTTATCGTCCTTCCGCCAGACGCGGCTCACCTTCACACCCTCAAACATATCCTGACCCAGTTCTCTGAGGCCATGGGGCACACCATTAATTTTCAAAAAAGCACCTTCGCCCCCATTCACGTAGACCACGACCTTTCCACGGAACTCGTGGCAATTTTTGGCTGTCCGGTAGCCTCCTTCCCCCAATCTTACTTGGGATTGCCACTCTCGACCCATAAACTAAACCTTGCAAACTTCTTCATCATCGATAAGGTTGACCGTGTTGGAAATATGCCCTAGAGGCAATAATAAAAGCATTATTATTATATTTCCTTGTTCATGATAATTGTCTTTATTCATGCTATAATTGTGTTATCCGGAAATCGTAATACATGTGTGAATAAAAGACACCAACATGTCCCTAGTAAGCCTCTAGTTGACTAGCTCGTTGATCAACAGATAGTCATGGTTTCCTGACTATGGACACTGGATGTCATTGATAACGAGATCACATCATTAGGAGAATGATGTGATGGACAAGACCCAATTCTAAACATAGCACAAGGTCGTATAGTTCGTTTGCTAGAGTTTTCCAATGTGAAGTATCTTTTCCTTAGACCATGAGATCGTGTAACTCCCGGATACCGTAGGAGTGCTTTGGGTATACCAAACGTCACAACGTAACTGGGTGACTATAAAGGTATACTACGGGTATCTCCGAAAGTGTCTGTTGGGTTGACACGGATCAAGACTGGGATTTGTCACTCCGTATGACGGAGAGGTATCACTGGGCCCACTCGGTAATGCATCATCATAATGAGCTCAAAGTGACCAAGTGACTGGTCACGGGATCATGCATTACGGTACGAGTAAAGTGACTTGCCGGTAACGAGATTGAACGAGGTATTGGGATACCGATGATCAAATCTCGGGCAAGTAACATACCAATTGACGAAGGGAATTGTATACGGGGTTGCTTGAATCCTCGACATCGTGGTTCATCCGATGAGATCATCGAGGAGCATGTGGGAGCCAACATGGGTATCCAGATCCCGCTGTTGGTTATTGATCGGAGAGTCGTCTCGGTCATGTCTACATGTCTCCCGAACCCGTAAGGTCTACACACTTAAGGTTCGGTGACGCTAGGGTTGTAGGGATATGTATATGCAGTAACCCGAATGTTGTTCAGAGTCCCGTATGAGATCCCGGACGTCACGAGGAGTTCCGGAATGGTCCGGAGGTAAAGAATTATATATAGGAAGTGCTATTTCGGGCATCGGGACAAGTTTCGGGGTCACCGGTATTGTACCGGGACCACCGGAAGGGTCCCGGGGGTCCACCGGGTGGGGCCACCTGCCCCGGGGGCCACATGGGCTGTAGGGGGTGCGCCTTGGCCTACATGGGCCAAGGGCACCAGCCCCAAGAGGCCCATGCGCCTAGGGTTTCAAGGAGGGAAGAGTCCTAGGAGGGGAAGGCACCTCCTAGGTGCCTTGGGGAGGAGGGATTCCTCCCCTTGGTCGCACCCCCCTAGGAGATTAGATCTCCTAGGGCCGGCGCCCCCCCTTGGCCCTCCTATATATAGTGGGGGAGATGGAGGACTTCTTACCTTTTCCTTTGGTGCCTCCCTCTCCCTCTCCAACACCCCCTCCTCCTCCATAGAGCTTGGCGAAGCCTTGCCGGAGTACTGCAGCTCCATCACCACCACGCCGTCATGCTGCTGCTGGAGCCATCTCCCTCAACCTCTCCTCCCCCCTTGCTGGATCAAGAAGGAGGAGACGTGGATATTCTGTACGTGTGTTGAACGCGGAGGTGCCGTCCGTTCGGTGCTAGGATCTTCGGTGATTCGAATCACGTCGAGTACGACTCCATCATCCCCGTTCTTTGAACGCTTCCGCTCGCGATCTACGAGGTACGTAGATGCATCTAATCACTCGTTGCTAGATGAACTCCTAGACGGATCTTGGTGAAACTGTAGGAAAATTTTTGTTTTCTGCTACGTTCCCCAACAGTGGCATCATGAGCTAGGTCTATGCGTAGTTCTCTTGCACGAGTAGAACACAATTTGTTGTGGGCGTTGATGTCGTCAACTTTCTTGCCGCTACTAGTCTTATCTTGCTTCAATGGTATTGTGGGATGAAGCGGCTCGGACCAACCTTACACGTACGCTTATGTGAGACCGGTTCCACCGACTAACATGCACAAGTTGCATAAGGTGGCTGGCGGGTGTCTGTCTCTCCCACTTTAGTTGGAGCGGATTCGATGAAAAGGGTCCTTATGAAGGGTAAATAGAAGTTGACAAATCACGTTGTGGATTTCACGTAGGTAAGAAAACGTTCTTGCTAGAACCCTACTTCAGCCACGTAAAACTTGCAACAACAATTAGGGGACGTCTAACTTGTTTTTGCAGCAAGTGCTTTGTGATATGATATGGCCAAAGTTGTGATGAATTATGAATGATCTATATGTAATGTATGAGATGTTCATGCTATTGTAATAGGAATCACGACTTGCATGTCGATGAGTATGACAACCGGCAGGAGCCATAGGAGTTGTCTATATTTTTTGTATGACCTGCGTGTCATTGAGAAACGCCATGTAAATTACTTTACTTTATTGCTAAACGCATTAGCCATAGTAGTAGAAGTAATAGTTGGCGAGCAACTTCATGGAGACACGATGATGGAGATCATGATAATGGAGATCATGGTGTCATGCCGGTGACAAGATGATCATGGAGCCCCAAGATGGAGATCAAAGGAGCTATGTGATATTGGCCATATCATGTCACTATTATTATTTGATTGCATGTGATGTTTATCATGTTTTTGCATCTTGTTTGCTTAGAACGACGGTAGTAAATAAGATGATCCCTCATAATAATTTCAAGAAAGTGTTCCCCCTAACTGTGCACCGTTGCGATAGTTTGTTGTTTCGAAGCACCACGTGATTATCGGGTGTGATAGATTCTAACATTCACATACAACGGGTGTAAGACAGATTTACACATGCAAAACACTTAGGTTGACTTGACGAGCCTAGCATGTACAGACATGGCCTCGGAACACAGAAGACCGAAAGGTCGAGCATGAGTCGTATAGAAGATACGATCAACATGAAGATGTTCACCGACGTTGACTAGTCCGTCTCACGTGATGATCGGACACGGCCTAGTTAACTCGGATCATGTTATACTTAGATGACTGGAGGGATGTCTATCTAAGTGGGAGTTCATTATAATTTGATTAGATGAACTTAATTATCATGAACTTAGTCTAAAATATTTACAATATGTCTTGTAGATCAAATGGCCAACGTAGTCCTCAACTTCAACGCGTTCCTAGAGAAAACCAAGCTGAAAGACGATGGCAGCAACTACACGGACTGGGTCCGGAACCTGAGGATCATCCTCATAGCTGCCAAGAAAGATTATGTCCTACAAGCACCGCTAGGTGACACACCTGTTCTCCCTGCAGAACAAGACGTTATGAACGCTTGGCAGACACGTATCGATGACTACTCCCTCGTTCAGTGCGGCATGCTTTACAGCTTAGAGCCGGGGCTCCAAAAGCGTTTTGAGAGACACGGAGCATATGAGATGTTCGAAGAGCTGAAAATGGTTTTCCAAGCTCATGCCCGGGTCAAGAGATATCAAGTCTCCGACAAGTTCTTCAGCTGTAAGATGGAGGAAAATAGTTCTGTCAGTGAGCACATATTCACTATGTCTGGGTTGCATAACCGCTTGACTCAGCTGGGAGTTAATCTCCCGGATGACGCGGTCATTGACAGAATCCTTCAGTCGCTTCCACCGAGCTACAAGAGCTTTGTGATGAACTTCAATATGCAGGGGATGGAAAAGACCATTCCTGAAGTATTTGCAATGCTGAAATCAGCAGAGGTAGAAGTCAAAAAGGAGCATCAAGTGTTGATGGTGAATAAAACCACTAAGTTCAAGAAGGGCAAGGGTAAGAAAGCCTTCAAGAAAGACGGCAAGGGAGTTGCCGCGCCCGGCAAGCAAGCTGCCGGGAAGAAGCCAAAGAATGGACCCAAGCCCGAGACTGAGTGCTTTTATTGCAAGGAAAGTGGTCACTGGAAGCGGAACTGCCCCAAATACTTAGCGGACAAGAAGGCCGGCAAAACGAAAGGTATATGTGATATACATGTAATTGATGTGTACCTTACCAGTACTCGTAGTAGCTCCTGGGAATTTGATACCGGTGCGGTAGCTCACATTTGTAACTCAAAACAGGAGCTGCGGAATAAACGGAGACTGGCGAAGGACGAGGTGACGATGCGCGTCGGGAGTGGTTCCAAGGTCGATGTGATCGCCGTCGGCACGCTGCCTCTTCATTTACCTATGGGATTAGTTTTAAACCTCAATAATTTTTATTTAGTGCCAAGTTTGAGCATGAACATTGTATCAGGATCTCGTTTAATTCGAGATGGCTACTCATTTAAATCCGAGAATAAGGGTTGTTCTATTTATATAAGAGATATGTTTTATGGTCATGCTCCAATGGTAAATGGTTTATTCTTAATGAATCTCGAGTGTAATGCTACACACATTCATAGTGTGAGTAACAAAAGATGTAAGGGTGATAATGATAGTCCCACATACTTGTGGCACTGCCGCCTTGGTCACATATGTGTCAAACGCATGAAGAAGCTCCATGCTGATGGACTTTTAGAGTCTCTTGATTATGAATCATTTGACACGTGCGAACCATGCCTCATGGGTAAAATGACCAAGACTCCGTTCTCAGGAACAATGGAGCGAGCAACCAACTTATTGGAAATCATACATACTGATGTGTGCGGTCCAATGAGTGTTGAGGCTCGCGGTGGCTATCGTTATGTTCTCACCCTCACTGATGACTTGAGTAGATATGGGTATGTCTACTTAATGAAACACAAGTCTGAGACCTTTGAAAAGTTCAAAGAATTTCAGAGTGAGGTTGAGAATCAACGTGACAGGAAAATCAAGTTCCTGCGATCAGATCGTGGAGGAGAATACTTGAGTCATGAGTTTGGCACACACTTAAGAAAATGTGGAATAGTTTCACAGCTCACGCCGCCTGGAACACCTCAGCGTAATGGTGTGTCCGAACGTCGTAATCGCACTCTATTAGATATGGTGCGATCTATGATGTCTCTTGCCGATTTACCGCTATCCTTTTGGGGGTATGCTTTAGAGACTGCCGCATTCACTTTAAATAGGGCTCCATCGAAATCCGTTGAGACGACACCATTTGAATTATGGTTTGGGAAGAAACCTAAGCTGTCGTTTCTAAAAATTTGGGGATGCGATGCTTATGTCAAGAAACTTCAACCTGAAAAGCTCGAACCCAAATCGGAAAAATGCGTCTTCATAGGATACCCTAAAGAAACTATTGGGTATACCTTCTACCTCAGATCCGAAGGCAAGATCTTTGTTGCCAAGAATGGATCCTTTCTAGAAAAGGAGTTTCTCTTGAAAGAAGTAAGTGGGAGGAAAGTAGAACTTGATGAAGTATTACCTCTTGAACCGGAAAATGGCACAACTCAAGAAAATGTTCCTGAGGTGCCTACACCGACTAGAGAGGAAGTTAATGATGATGATCAAGATACTTCTGATCAAGCTCCTACTGAAATTTAAAGGTCCACAAGGACACGTTCCGCACCAAAGTGGTACGGCAACCCTGTCTTGGAAATCATGTTGTTAGACAACGGTGAACATTCGAACTATGAAGAAGCGATGGCGGGCCCGGATTCCGACAAATGGCTAGAAGCCATGAAATCCGAGATAGGATCCATGCATGAAAACGAAGTATGAACTTTGACTGACTTGCCCGTTGAGCGGCGAGCCATAGAAAATAAATGGATCTTTAAGAAGAAGACAGACGCGGATGGTAATGTGACCATCTATAAAGCTCGACTTGTCACTAAGGGTTATCGACAAGTTCAAGGGGTTGACTATGATGAGACTTTCTCACCGGTAGCGAAGCTGAAGTCCGTCCGAATCATGTTAGCAATTGCCGCATTTTATGATTATGAAATATGGCAGATGGACGTCAAAACGGCATTCCTTAATGGTTTCCTTAAGGAAGAATTGTATATGATGCAGCCGGAAGGTTTTGTCGATCCTAAGAATGCTGACAAGGTGTGCAAGCTCCAACGCTCGATTTATGGGCTGGTGCAAGCATCTCGGAGTTGGAACATTCGCTTTGATGAGATGATCAAAGCGTTTGGGTTTACACAGACTTATGGAGAAGCCTGTGTTTACAAGAAAGTGAGTGGGAGCTCTGTAGCATTTCTCATATTATATGTAGATGACATACTTTTGATGGGAAATGATATAGAACTCTTGGACAGCATAAAGGCCTACTTGAATAAGAGTTTTTCAATGAAGGACCTTGGAGAAGCTGCTTATATATTAGGCATCAAGATCTACAGAGATAGATCAAGACGCCTCATAGGTCTTTCATAAAGCACATACCTTGATAAGATATTGAAGAAGTTCAATATGGATCAGTCTAAGAAGGGGTTCTTGCCTGTGTTGCAAGGTGTGAAATTGAGCTCAGCTCAATGTCCGACCACGGCAGAAGATATAGAAGAGATGAGTGTCATCTCCTATGCCTCAGCCATAGGTTCTATTATGTATGCCATGCCGTGTACCAGACCTGATATAAACCTTGCCGTAAGTTTGGTAGGAAGGTACCAAAGTAATCCCGGCAAGGAACACTAGACAGCGGTCAAGAATATCCTGAAGTACCTGAAAAGGACTAAAGAAATGTTTCTCGTTTATGGAGGTGACGAAGAGCTCGTCGTAAAAGGTTACGTCGACGCTAGCTTCGACACAGATCTGGATGACTCTAAGTCACAAACCGGATACGTGTATATTTTGAATGGTGGGGCAGTGAGCTGGTGCAGTTGCAAGCAGAGCGTCGTGGCGGGATCTACATGTGAAGCGGAATACATGGCAGCCTCGGAGGCAGCGCATGAAGCAATTTGGGTGAAGGAGTTCATCACCGACCTAGGAGTCATACCCAATGCGTCGGGGCCGATCAAGCTCTTCTGTGACAACACTGGAGCTATTGCACTTGCCAAGGAGCCCAGGTTTCACAAGAAGACAAGGCACATCAAGCGTCGCTTCAACTCCATTCGTGAAAATGTTCAAGATGGAGACATAGATATTTGTAAAGTACACACGGACCTGAATGTAGCAGATCCGTTGACTAAACCTCTCCCTAGAGCAAAACATGATCAACACCAGAATTCCATGGGTGTTTGATTCGTCACAATGTAACTAGATTATTGACTCTAGTGCAAGTGGGAGACTGTTGGAAATATGCCCTAGAGGCAATAATAAAAACATTATTATTATATTTCCTTGTTCATGATAATTGTCTTTATTCATGCTATAATTGTGTTATCCGGAAATCGTAATACATGTGTGAATAAAAGACACCAACATGTCCCTAGTAAGCCTCTAGTTGACTAGCTCGTTGATCAACAGATAGTCATGGTTTCCTGACTATGGACACTGGATGTCATTGATAACGAGATCACATCATTAGGAGAATGATGTGATGGACAAGACCCAATTCTAAACATAGCACAAGGTCGTCTAGTTCGTTTGCTAGAGTTTTCCAATGTCAAGTATCTTTTCCTTAGACCATGAGATCGTGTAACTCCCGGATACCGTAGGAGTGCTTTGGGTATACCAAACGTCACAACGTAACTGGGTGACTATAAAGGTATACTACGGGTATCTCCGAAAGTGTCTGTTGGGTTGACACGGATCAAGACTGGGATTTGTCACTCCGTATGACGGAGAGGTATCACTGGGCCCACTCGGTAATGCATCATCATAATGAGCTCAAAGTGACCAAGTGTCTGGTCACGGGATCATGCATTACGGTACAAGTAAAGTGACTTGCCGGTAACGAGATTGAACGAGGTATTGGGATACCGACGATCGAATCTCGGGCAAATAACATACCGATTGACGAAGGGAATTGTATACGGGGTTGCTTGAATCCTCGACATCGTGGTTCATCCGATGAGATCATCGAGGAGCATGTGGGAGCCAACATGGGTATCCAGATCCCGCTGTTGGTTATTGACCGGAGAGTCGTCTCGGTCATGTCTACATGTCTCCCGAACCCGTAGGGTCTACACACTTAAGGTTTGGTGACGCTAGGGTTGTAGGGATATGTATATGCAGTAACCCGAATGTTGTTCGGAGTCCCGGATGAGATCCCGGACGTCACGAGGAGTTCCGGAATGGTCCGGAGGTAAATAATTATATATAGAAAGTGCTATTTCGGGCATCGGGACAAGTTTCGGGGTCACCGGTATTGTACCGGGACCACCGAAAGGGTCCCGGGGGTCCACCGGGTGGGGCCACCTGCCCCGGGGGGCCACATGGGCTGTAGGGGGTGCGCCTTGGCCTACATGGGCCAAGGGCACCAGCCCCAAGAGGCCCATGCGCCTAGGGTTTCAAGGAGGGAAGAGTCATAGGAGGGGAAGGCACCTCCTAGGTGCCTTGGGGAGGAGGGATTCCTCCCCTTGGCCGCACCCCCCTAGGAGATTAGATCTCCTAGGGCCGACGCCCCCC
>NC_041384.1:662303961-662316666 GCF_002162155.2 Triticum dicoccoides
ATATAGTGGGGGAGATGGAGGACTTCTTACCTTTTCCTTTGGTGCCTCCCTCTCCCTCTCCAACACCCCCTCCTCCTCCATAGAGCTTGGTGAAGCCCTGCCGGAGTACTGCAGCTCCATCACCACCACGCCGTCGTATTGCTACTGGAGCCATCTCCCTCAACCTCTCCTCCCCCCTTGCTGGATCAAGAAGGAGGAGACGTGGCTGTTCCGTACGTGTGTTGAACGCGGAGGTGCCGTTCGTTCGGTGCTAGGATCTTCGGTGATTCGAATCACGTCGAGTACGACTCCATCATCCCCGTTCTTTGAACGCTTCCGCTCGCGATCTACGAGGTACGTAGATGCATCTAATCACTCGTTGCTGGATGAATTCCTAGATGGATCTTGGTGAAACCGTAGGAAATTTTTTGTTTTCTGCTACGTTCCCCAACAGACCGGCGTTTGGCTGGGTGGAGAGGCCTCTTGTTGTCTCTTGCTGGCAGGGTTGTTCTTGTCTGGGCGGCCCTTCGTGCTCCCCCGATCTATGCTATGAGCGTTCTTCGACTTCCGGTGGGCACCCTGCAAGAGATAGACAAACGGTGTCGTGCTTTCTTCTGGGCCGGGCAGGATTCTATTACGGGTGGCCAATGCAAAGTTGCTTGGGACCTGGTCTGCGCCCCCTTCTCTCATGGAGGGCTGGGCTTCACGAACCTAGACCATATGAACCAATGTCTCCTCCTCCACCACTTATCAAAAATTCATACCTCCGAGTCAACCCAGGACTCTCCTTACCTTCGCTCCAAATATGGTTGGTCTCCCTCCAATGGTCTTGGGATATCCCATTCTTCGCACTCTCCAATTTTGCGTGACATTTTAAAAGGGCTCGATTTCTTCCGCTCCATTACAATGGTTCACCTTGGGAACGGTTCAACGACATCTTTCTGGTCTAACCTTTGGATTCCTCACTCCACCACCACCCTCGCCCAGCAATTCCCTGCCCTCTTCTCCCACTCCACTGGACCGCACACCTCGGTGGCTAGGGTTTTGGCTTCGAACAACCTAACCTTAGACCTTGCTCCTCGATTGTCGCATGCGGCAAATTGCGATCTGATTACTTTGCATGCTACCTTGGCTACTGTAAACTTGAATTTGCAGGCTGCTGACAGAAGAACTATGAGAAACGAAGGGAAACCTTTCGCCAATAAGCTTGCATACAGAGCAGTTTGGAAGCAACGTCCTAGGGACCAGCTGGCACCGGCGATATGGAGAAATTATGCCCCGAACAAGTGTCGCATCTTAATTTGGCTTGCTCACAAGGACCGCCTTTTCACCGATGAACGCCGCTTCCGCCGGGGCATTGCTACTATCGACACATGCCCCTTCTGTAACCACTGTGAATCTATCACTCACCTGCTGTTCCAATGCCACCTGCTAGCACCCATTTGGGAAGAACTAAACAGTCTATGTCAAGGTACTCCTCAGGATCTGCTTCACGCCTGGGAGGGGGATATAAATAACAAGTGTCGGTCAACTGTCCTGATGGTCGTGCTTTGGAATATCTGGAAAAGACGGAACGCCAAGGTCTTCAGAAATGACCATCAAAGTTTGCACCTGGTGGCTCGCTCAGCCGCAGAAGACCTTCGCCTCTGGTCTCATCGTTGCTCCAACTCTGCCAACCAGATACTGCTTCGTGACTGGGGCTCCATGTTGTTTCACCTAGCTGCGAGATTATAGTTTAATCTCTCACTGTAACCTTCCCCGCTTCCCTCCCCACCCACCTGTATCTCTGGTTCTCTATGTAATTTTGTTTGATCATTTTGGTAATAAAGGTTCAGGCTGGCGTATGCCCGCCGTTGACGCGTCAAAAAAGAAACGGTCTATCAAAAACGCACTAGTCCCACTTCCTTCAAAAGCATTTTATTACTCCTATCAGCTTTAGTTTGGTTACTGAACTCTGAAGCTGTGCAGTATGCATGCCATTTGTTTACTGCTAGCAGCAAGTTGGTGTATTGTATCTAGGCCTTTGTTAAACGTATTGTATCTAGGCCTTTGTTAAACCTTTATAGTGTTGAAGAGATCGTACAAAACCGAAGGTCCAATTGAAGAGATCGTATTAAAACTGACCGCGGACCAACGTCCAAGCGACGTGAAGCGTTTTTCTCTCCTCCCTGCTCCCTGGCGGCTGGAACCCTAGCCGCCGCCAGGAGAGGCCATCTCTCAGCGCCATCCTCCGACGGCGATCTCGGTCGTCGGTGGTGAGGGGGGTCGCCGGATCCATGCCTGTGGATCGTTTTTACTCCTGTGTGGTCTAGGTTTTTAGGTTGTTCATCATCTTCGCTTCGGCGGCAACGATGACGGCGCTGAATAAATATTCTTCGGATCCTTTCCTGACGAGGCCATCGGTCCTATGGTTGGGGATGAATTTGGAAACTAGTCTGTTCAAGTAAGGATGGCGTGGCGCCGGCGGCATCCTCGTGGTGGACATGTGTCCTCGGGCTCCGCTATTGCAACGACGTTTGCTCCAGCGTCCGCGTGGAGCTTGGGAGGTAGTCCAGGAGCGGATGCAGATTGCGGTTTGCATCAACAACATCTGGAAGACGGAACGTGTGCTGGGTTCGTGGTTCGTGGATGGCAGGTATGGTTTCCTCCTTCGGCGTCTTAGTCGTGGTGGGGTGCCAGATCTGGAGTTCGATGGCGTGTCCGGGGTGTTGCCCCGGTCTAATTCGTTCAACAACAATGGCTTCACTTTTGATGAGCCACCTTGGAGATCCGCAAAGCTGCATATCAGCGAGCCGTGTCGAGCTTGGACGAGGAGGTGATTCGTCATTCTTTTCTTCGGTGATTGCTGCGATGGTGCCGGAGGCAAGTAACGAGCGCTAGTGTCAAGCTCAGAGATGTTCTGCTATCTTTTCAGTTTTGTCATGTCGGTTCTTACGTGACTTGTACTTTGTTCTTTATGATATATGAATGAGACACGTATTACCATGTGGGAAAAAAAACCTGAAGGTCCAATTGTGTAGTGTCTGATGGAAATGGCCTTTCTTTTTCGCGGGAATGATGGAAGTGACCTAACCTTAAGATTTTGACACCAGATGCCTCAAAAAAAAAAGAAATTCTTCTGGTGCCTTGTCAGTTAACAATTGCAAACATGATGTGGTTCAGTTGTTGTGCATCCCAATTGATATCTCTAGCAACATCAGGTCACCCTCCCATTTACAGCCTGATGTGTAGTATGTTCTACTCTCACCGGTCTTCACATGAAAGCTCTTGACATTCGTTCAAAAGAAAAAAACTCTTGACATTTCTTTTAGCCGACGGCTGCACTTAGACATGTCTCTAAACTCTCTCTCTTTTTCTCGATTATTGAGAAAGGCCAACCCATTGCCTCTTTTTAACTAAGAAAACATGAAAGCTCCAGGCTTTCCTCTTTTCATTAATTCATAGAGAATGGGAGATAATGGAAAGGGGTTCCAAGCAAATTATATTCCCATCAAGACCCCAGGAGACTCGACTAAACAATGTGTTTGTATTTGATTCAGCTGCGGCCCTTTCTCTAGTCAGTAGCGTCAATTTGTTCCCTGGAGTGAAGGGAGAGATAACATTGTTAATCCCCGGTGGTCATTGCTTGATCTCATCTGTTAGGTTGTGTGCTTTGGAATATGCCACTTGGCCCCTGCCCTCCATGTTATGTTACTCATCTCTTTCTCAAAGATTTCGATAACATATCATATCACGCACATCGGTACGATATAGGACACCTGGCACCGTGGCATAATCTTTTCTTCTTCCTTTTGTTTTGTTGTCATTCTTTTCTCTTTGCATCGGTCGACACTTCTAATTCATTTTCTTTCTCATGAAGGATCGGTTCGCACAATCAACAGGTTGCTATCTGCTCCTCCTTTGGGCAACCATGAGAGCCACGCGTTATTAGTCTAAGACCTGCTCTAATCAGTGAGGCTACAATTGTTAACGTTAACGAACTTATTACTGATAATGAACTGCTACTTGGAATGGAATAATCAAATAAGCAGCCATTACGGGCAAACACGTGCTTTGAGAATAAGCGGAGTGCAGCCCATGTATATACGCCACAACAATCAAAATAGTATTCTTAATTTCTTATACAAATAAATCTTTCAGCAAACCCCAGGTGGACATTGTAAAGAGAGCAAATGTGTAGACTGCTTCAAGGAAACTATATCACGAAGTTGCTGTCAAGAATATAATCTGTTGGGGGATAGTAGTTGGAAAAAGTAAAGAAAGACAACGAAAACTTCACGCGGATTAAAATTCAAACTTCTCGGGCCTCTTTTCCTTCAGACCCTGCAATAATAGGATTGCAATCCCATTTTTTCCCCATATCTTACAGCATAGTACTTTGTAAGCTTGGTTCCATCACGGGAAAGTATCTAGTGCTCCCAGGCTTGGGGTGCTTCGGGTGCTCCAAATGTCCGAAAAACATTTTTAAAATGTTTAAAAAATTCTGAAAAAATGCAGCACATCGACGGAACATCGATGTCTCTTGCCACAAAATTTCAAATCAAAATTCGAAACATTGCTCGAGATAGAAAAATGACAAATTTTTGTACATAACATAAGTTGGGCTTTAGTTTTGGCCCATTATCACATTGATGTCAAATTTGTCATTTTTGTATCTCGAGCAATGTTTCGAATTTTGATTTGAAATTTGTGACAAGAGACATCGATGTTCCGTCGATGTGCTGCATTTTTTTCAGAATTTTTTGAAAATTTTAAAAAATGTTTTTCGCATCGGAGCACCGGGAGCACCCTATACCTGGGAGCACTAGATACTTTCCCGTTCCATCACAAGTGAAACAATTTATGTTTCAAGAGAATTTGAGCTAATGATTCTTTCTTCAAAATTTTGTATGAATCGTTCCCTACAAAAAAAGAATTCAGGCCTACAAAACAGACTATTAGATTCTTTTAGGGATTATAACTCTACAAAGTTCCTGTGAAAAATGTCCCTAACTACTAGGTTATGTTCTTTTAAAGAATTGCATGGCTGTAAATTGCCTACACGCCCTGTTACTTGGTCGCATGACTTACTTGATAAATGCTTTATCTCCACAGGAGCTTTGCTGTGCTCTCCTCTGCCCCATGTGGGCAATCTGGACCATCTGAAATAAAAGAGGCCATGAGGAGACAAACCATGAACATCTCACAAGCATGCAAATGGGCATGGGGTATGGCATCTGATGTGATCGAAACATCAATTTCTGATGCAAAAGAGAAAGAAGCAACTGGAATCATTAAATGGAAACGCCCCCCTTAGGTTTTGGTAAATGTTGATGCATCTTTCAACCTGGATACTCAACAAGGAGCCACAGGGATCATTCGCGACGACCGGGGTCAAGTTATTGCAGCAAGGAGCAAATGGTATATGAAGCGCTCCCTAGTGTCACCACTGTCGAAGCTTTTGCTTGCCGGGACAAGCAGATTTGCCGCACAACATGAACATGTCGAAGGTGATAATGAAAACTGATAGCCTTGAGTTGATTAATTTGTGGAGTAGTATTTAATAGATCATGTATCCTCCCCGCTGTTGGATCAAATCCAAGATCTTACTAGGGAGTGCATTTCTTTTGAGTTTAATCATGTAAGAAGAAAGGTCAATATGCGGAAATCTAACTCTGATCCCGAGTTCAGATGCTCCCTTTGTAAACAGTAAATTCAAATTAAACACCAGACAAATTCGAAAAAAAAATCTAAAAAAAAACACAGATCGAAGATGAAAAACTCTTCTAGACGATTGCAACTTATCGCGCGACATCCAAGGAGCTCAGTACAAAAATAAAATTAGAGCTCGAATCTTTGTTGCAACTTTGTACATTTTGGAGCTCTGATTTAGGTTTTCTGTATTAGCTGCTCCGGTGTCATCTCTGTGCGGAAATTTGCCAGGGCCTAGAAGAGTCTTTCTGAATTTACTTTGTATTTTTTTGAATCTATTGGTCACAGAGGTGAAGATGCATTCGAGCACCAAAACGCCGCATTTTTTTCTGGTGTTCAGAAAAGAAAACGCTGCTCTCAGCCAATATGGCTGCTCCTACACGTCTACACAGCCAAAATTGCCTCGAAACTGAATGCTGCGAGTACCCTTTTTTTTTTGCATATGAATGTTGTGAGTACTTGGATGTATCAGGTTCCTATAATCCTGCATGCCCGTATGTATCCAACATGATTCCCATGCTGACAATGAGTAATACTAATACACGGATGTTTGTTTCTCAAAAACAAAATAAAACATGTGATCCTAATCCAGCAAATCTTGCTTGGAATTCCCCGGAGATACACTAGGCTAATAACGACCATCCATTAGCCAAACCTTTGAACCAATGCATTTTCAGTTCCATCCATGGCCAGGTAGCTAGCCCTCACCATTTTCATTCTGTCCCGTCAAGGTGGCGCTCTCAACATGTCTATCATTGCGCATGTGTCGTGTCCATTATGTGGGTCTGTCATGTCCAAGCGCGTGGCACGTGCTCTCCAGATACAGTACCCCGACATCTGAAAAAGAAAAAGAAAAATGTTGCACCACAGGTAACATGAAAAAGCCGCTAAGCTTCGCTGTCCCGCCAATGGACTGGAGCCGGCAAATGCAGCCGGTAAATGCAGCCGGTAACATGAAAAAGAAAAATGGAGGTAAAAATTGAAATCACCAACCTGGAAGATACGAGCAGAGTCGAGACGATTGCAGTTGCACCACAGGTGGCCACCCCACGTCGACGGGTGGTGGTAACGCTCGAAAGCGAGGGGATCTCTCACACACGAAGGTAGATCGATCGATCAGAAATCAGACAATATATGCATGGTATGGACCATTAGCAAGTGCAAAGCCGCTAAGCTTCGCTGTCCCGCCAATGGACTGGAGCCTCGTCAGCTCGCCGGGATGTGCCGGTCGGGGCTTCGATCGATCGGAGACGGACGTGGGAATCAGTTGCGGGTCCCGCGAGTGGCGCATGGGTGGACGAAGAAGCCATCCGACGCGCGCTCGAGTGGACAGCTCTCGTCGCTACCCCGTTATCCATCTAACCCTGGACCACACTCGGCATTATTTCCTCCGACCCCAACTCCATCACCTTTTCCTTATCCCCTCCGATCCCAACTACTGTATGATCATCTACCGAAATGGCAATCCCGTTGTTTCCTTGATGCTACGGTCATGCAGTTAGAGCATCTACACCCACATATGGCAAGTCTGGCCCCTCAAATGTCCGGGGCGCGTACGCGGGCAATGACTCAACACACATCAAATTTCACTTGTTGCGTCCGGACATCTCATACTCAATTTTTATATTCATACAAAACATACAAAAAGAAGTAAAACTTACGTACTACGTCGGTCCTAACTACTCCTCGTCGGATATCACAATGATCTCGGCGCCCGACTCCAGCAGCATGAGTGGCAGCGGCAGCTCCGGCTGCTCCGCTCCGGCCTCCTTCGCGTCGAGCTCGGCGAAGAGCGCGTTGGACTCCACCTGCTCCCGCTTAAGGAACGCCCGGTTGGCCTTCAAATAGGCATCATCCTGCATGGACTCCAGGATAGCCTGCTGCTCCGCTATCTTGCCGGACTAGGCGACGGCAAACTCCCCCTCTGCCTGCTCCATGTTGAAGGGCGACAGCTGCTGGTCCGGCTCCTCCGCCTCCTCCACCTCCACCGGAGCCATCTCCTCCTCCGGCTACGGCGAGTTTGGAGGTAGCCCGACAGCTATGCGGGCGGCGCGTGCGGCCTCCCTCGCCCGGATCTGCTGCTGGATCTCGTAGCCGTGCTCCGGCGTTAGCATGGCATAGTAGGTGATCTTGCTCCGGACCATGGCGAAGTGCCGGAGCTTGGGCAGAGCGCCGGAGCGGGAGAGGGAGGAGGCGGATGGGCTCAGACCGGCGGCGCGGAGAGGGGAAAAGGGGGATGGGTTAGGGTTGCGGGACACCGGCCGGCTTAAATAGCCGGATTTTGTCTTGGACGACGAGCCGGAGCAGCGCCACGCGGCGTCCTTCAGACCATCGGGTTTCCGGGCATTTTCGTGTGAAGTCCCTTCGTCAGGCCGACGTGGCGGGCGTGCCCGGACGCCTCCATGTCTACCTCATGTTTGGGCTAGATATGAAGGATGTCGGCCAGCCCAAGCATTTGAGGGTCGTTTGACAGACCCATCTGAATCGAAAAATTATGACCAGACGATGACCGAGCGTTCTACCCAGATGTATGAGACGGGTTTGAGAGGTCCGATTGTACACTCAGTACTTACTGTAATCTCGTTTGCAAGGCTGAAATGTAGAGAGAGCGCGCCATGTGCTTATCAAGATCCTAGCCCAGACAAAAATTTGTACGAAAGATCACGTCCAGAATTCCGCCTCGCCTGATTCGTTTAGGATAACACTAAACATATCTTGCTTGCTCGGAGTATATTACAGTACGATCTCGACGCCGACAACCACCGCAGAGCGCAGAGTGATAAAGTAATGCCATCATTCGACCCATGCCAATCCGGCTACACCTGCCCGCCCGCCGCGTCCACCATTCCATGGTCCCTTTTCCCGTCTCTTTTAATTTTCATTCTGTTAATCTTTGCGCACGCTTTTATGTATCCAGCTGACCAAGATCCATAGTTTAATCGTGCCCCATGGCTGCTTCAAGGTTGACGATATCGATCATGCATGTTGATGGAAGAACAATTCGCTCTTTTTCATAATATATAATCTAGACCAAAATTGTTTGTACAAGAAACGAATTCGAGGCTCGCTCGAACGGATCGATCATCTCTCTACATCTATGGCATCGATCTTCCGGGGACGCGGAGAATCAACGGTGCCGAGGAGCTACTTGATCCTCGCCGCCGGCGCGGCCGTCTGGGACGGGAAGAACCCGACGGCGCGGCACTTGATGACGTCCAGCCCGGTGGCGCCGGGCGCCGGCATTGCCCCGGACGCTGGTGATGAGGAGGACGGCGACCGCTTGTAGGGCCCGAGCCACTTGGCGAGCATGTAGCGGCTCTTGCGCCACGGCGGCACGTGGAGGCCGTGCGCCCGGAGCGACCGGCGCGCGGCGTCGGCGGCCACGCGCACGGCGCGCCCCACGGCCTCCTCCCGCGCGACCACCGCCCTGGCCGGCACCGCGGCCACGACCACCCCGTACTCCGCCGTCGCGCGCGCCACCTCCAGCCCGGCCCGGAAGTCGGCGTCCACAATGTACCTCGCCGCCTTCCCCGCGGCCGGCACGACCACGTCGATGTACTCGTACGTGCCGGCCGTCAGGTTGCCGCACGTCTCCCAGCGCGACCGGCACACGCCGGCGTCGTACCCGGCGCCGCGCAGCCGCCGCATCACCGCGCGCCGGAACGCCGCGCCGTGGGCCCGCAGCGGCGCCTCCGCGTCCAGCGCCGCGGACACGGCGGCCGCCAGCCTGATCCGGAAGGGGTCCTCCGCGGCCGGCGGGTCGAGCAGCTCCCGCACGGACGCCGCGGCCGCCTCCGCGGCGCCGTCCGCGTCGTCGGAGTCGTACCCGTCACGCCCTTTCGGGGCCGGGCCGCCCGCGTCGTCCCCGGCGCCGGCGGCGGCGTCCGTCTCGAGGAAGGCCTGGACGAGGCCGGAGAGGCAGGCGGAGGCGTCGTGGTCGCTGCCGCTGCTGGTGCCGCCCCCGTCCCCGCGGAGGCGCGCGCGCACGGCGTCGTCGAGGCGGATGTACACGGCCATGTCTGCCCTTTGTCGTGGCCGCCGGCGAGCGAGCGAGAGCGCGCTCTGGGCTTTGTGTGTGCGTGAACTTGGAGCTGGAGGTTGCGGTGCGCGGTGCCGGGAGGACGGAGGTTGACACTCGCGGGCCGCGGCTTTATAGGGTGGTTGGCGGAAGGGTTTATTCGGCGGATTAACCCTTGCGTGCTTGCGTTAGTAGGTGAGGCGCGGATTGATTAGCATTGCTGTCTTCTGGACGCCGCGGGCTGTGAGGGAATTGAATTGAGCCCGGGAATATGCTCCGGCTCCGGTCCGGTGCTACGAGGTTGTGGGAGCTGGGCAGGTTTAGGTGCCCAAAATAGTCACGTCCAAGCCTGCCCCGCGCACTGAATTAATCAGCTACACGTTTGTTTGCGAGTTTGATTGACTGATGGCTGACATGTGTAGAAGAGAATGGCCTGTTATCGCTTCCAGTTCCGACCATGGTTCGACATGGCGTGCCGTCGTGAAGTCCTGAACACGTGGATCCGATCGAGCCAGTGAACACGACGTCTACGTTTCCGTTTACTTCATCGTTGAATACATGGTACACCGACAACGATCGAGGAAACGCTGGTCGTGATAGCAGTGGTGGTAATTTGCGTCGGATTATCAGTAGTACCGCGTCGCTTCTAGACGAGCGTTTGAAAAGCTTTTCAGGTGACCCTCCTTGACCGCGAGCGGGTTCACGGGGTGGTACTAGCATATTCGCCGGACGATTAGCCGCAACGTCTCCTCGTTGAAACTTTCTTTCACGAGTGCCCTGTGCTGTGCGTGCCCGTCCTCAAAAGAATTGGGCAGCCAGCGCAGGATATACCCGATCCGAGGGGCGGGGCGCCGTTCCTGCTCCGCTTCCGGATATGGATATGCCGCGGCATCTCTCCACGCACTGTCGCGGGGTCCGGACGGGACGGCCCTGCGGCTGGAGGACGGGCGATCGCCTCTGATTGGGCCAGGTCAGCACGTGCGGGTGCGTGGCCCCGGGGAGCGGGGCGACGGCTTTGGCCCTTGGCGGTGGCGTGGGGACGTGCCCGCGTGCGCGCGCGGCCGTGGGACGGGACGGCACGGAAAGGCACATCTCTCCGCGTCGACTCGAGTCGACCCGCCGCTGTACATGTACGTACGTACTCCCTCGGTTCCAAATTACTCGTCGCTGAAATGGATGTATCTAGAACTAAAATACATCTAGATACATTCATATGTGAGACAAGTAATTCGGAACGGAGGGAGTACGTCTTATCTTACGTACTTGCCGAGACATGCGCACATGCATGCTTTGCGGTGTTTCTTGCGCGGCGGGTTTGGACATTTTAGTTCACGCACGTACTAGCGCTGCGGGGCAATGGTCCGACTTTGTATACGCTCAACTGGCTGTATCAACGGCACGACGAGGCTCGGAGAAGCCGAGAGCACCCTCTTTTGAAATAGTGACGGCTTGGCGGGCGGCAGCTTCTGGGACGGGCGAAGGAGCCAGCGGAGGGAACCAAGCATGCAAAGTGCTTCTTTTTCTTTTACGTCGAGAGAGCAAGGGGGCGTACGGGCGAATGATTCCGTGGCGGACGCGTAGGTCAAGAGGCACACACCCGTCGTCCCACAGCATTCGTCGGCCATCGGTGGTAGCGGCGGGGCGGCCCGGCGCACGACGAGAACCGGTCGAGCACGTAGCCAGGGAGCGGAGAGCTAGCGGCGTCGGTGGCCCGTGCGGACGGCGAATGTTTACTAGGAGTACTACCAGTTGCCGTCCTAGGGTCTGTTCAAGAGAAAAGAAAAGGTTGCGTCGTACGACAACGAGCAGGACCCGATACATCGACCCGCCGTTCCAGCTACGTGCTCGGCCGCCGGTTTGCTAGCTGCCGCCGTGGTTTGCCTCCCGGACCAATCCCCGGGTCCCAAAGGCCACTGCACGCGAGAGCCAAATGGAAACGCACTTCTTGGCGACCTGGTAGGAGTACCCGTTTTCCACGAGTTAATCCGCATTTTCCATACATGGTACTAGTAGTATTTTGTACTCCCTCCGTTTCTAAATATAAGCCTTTTTAGATATTTCAAAAGCACTAGCTACAACATACTGATATATATATATACACATATTTTAGAGTGTAGATTCATTTTTTTTTTTTGTATGTAGTCATTTGTTGGAATCTCTAGAAAGACTTGTACTCTCTCCGTCCAGAAATACTTGTCATCAAGATGAAATAAAAAGAGATGTATCTAGATGTATTTTAGTTCTAGATACACCTCTTTTTTATCCATTTTGATGACAAGTATTTTCGAAAGGAGGGAGTATTTGGGAACGGAGGGAGTAAGAAGTAACCTGCCATTATTATTCATCATTAAACTACCAAGATGCTATAATTGTGTTATTTTGCAAGAGGTTTTAGCTTTTCCCTACTTCATACCTCTGAATCCCTAGAAATGTTTCTTGTATGGTTTGTCTAATGGGAGTGGCTATTCCCGCAAAAAAAAAGAGTGATTAGGTCTCAGTCAACTGAGATTTAACCAAATCTCAGTCAAGTATGCAAAAGCGAAAAAGAAAAAAAAACTGAAAAGAAAATTTTGTAGGGACCCTAATACTCCCTCCGTCCCAAAACGTGTTCGTGTTAGATACAAAACGAGTTAGATACATTCATATCTAGATAAATTTAAGACAAGAGTTTTGGAACGGAGGGAGTATAAAATATTACGGATATACTGAGACTTAGCAAGACTGTTGTCTAATTCTTAGGATTGAATTCTAAACTAAATGTTACTTCCTATGTTCATAAATATAAGATTGATTTTTTTTGTGAAACAAATGTACATAGACACATGTTACTGTGTTTCTTCACTCATTTCAGTCCGTATAGAAATACTCGAAATATCTTATATTTGTGAACAAATGGAGTATTTGCGTCGCATTTCGTTTTCAAAGAAACGTTAGCATACATTCAAACCTCTTAAAAAAATTCTTAATTTTCCCGTGGCGCAAGGAAACAAATCAAGAACCCGCAAGATTCTAAATGA
>NC_041384.1:662316962-662397620 GCF_002162155.2 Triticum dicoccoides
TTATAAAGCAACGGCACCAAGCATCCAACAACAAGTCAAGACAGGCTCAAGTTCAAGGAAGTCTCAAATAACCGCTGGGGCACATCAAAACAAACCCCAAACATAAAAGAAAACATGTGCTATTCCGTCTCCGAAGGGGGTGGCGGTGGTGGCGGCGCTAACGCCGATGCAGAGGAGCGAAGACCCGTGATGGTGGAGTTGATGATGTCCCGATCGCGCCACTTGCTAAGCGGTCTCCATAGCTGTAAGAAGTCACACATTTTGTAGATTGCGTCAGTCACACGACACGGGATCACGCGTTCGATGACTAGTTTATTGCGGATACACCAAAGGGTCCATGCAAGGGTACCCATAGCCACCCAAAAGGGGGCACGTCTAGGGTTGGGGAGCCTAAGGATCTCCCCAAACATGTTCAGAAGGTTGTCATGGCACCAATCACCACCAACAACTTCCCGGAAGCAGCTCAAAAGGAACTGAGCCGCCGGGCACCGAAAGAAAATGTGGTTGGAGTCTTCTGGTACAATGCAAATGGGGCAAAGGCCGTCCCCGTGGCCATTTCTCTTACGCACGTCCGTGCCCGAAGGCAGACGGTCGCGAACCCATTGCCAAAGGAATATGCGGATTTTCATAGGGAGCTTGATCTCCCCTATCACTGAAAGCTCAATAGGCCCAGGAGTGGGCACAATAACCTGGTACAAGGACTTTGTGGAGAACCGGCCATTGGGCTCAAGGCGCCAGGTCAGAGAATAGGGCTCAAGGGAGGGGGGTGTGTAGGGCAATACAGTCGAGCAGCTCCTCACATTGTGCGTGCTCCGCCGCCCCAAAGGTACGCCGGAAGGCAATAGAGCCTAGGTCAGCTAATGACATGCCCACAGTAAGTTGTGGGCAGGCGCATATAGAGAATAATGCGTAAAACGGCTCCGCAAAGGGTCTAGTCTGGACCACCTATCTAGCCAAAATAAGGTACCGGAACCATTGCCCACCTTAATGGAGGTCCCAATACTAGAATCGGTAAAAGTAGGATAACCGATTGCCAAAACTGGGACCCTCCAGTTCTAGAGGTGAACGCGAGAGGTTGCCCATGCAGGTACTTTGTGCGGATAATCTCCAGCCAAAGTCCACATTCTCCGGTCTGAATGCGCCAGAGCCACTTGGAGAGGAGGGAAATATTCATCCTTTTAGATGAAATGACCCCGAGGCCGCCCTAATCCTTGGGCTTGCAAATATCAGACCACTTAACCATGTGGTATTTCTGTTTATCGCCCTCCCCAGCACAGAAGAATCTGGATAGGAGTTTGGTAACTACGGTTTGGAGTCATGCAATGCAAAACAAAGAGGCCCTAACCACCATTCTCTTTAAAACTAGGGCATGTTTGGCTGGCGATTAATTTGTCATAGTTTGCCACACTTATGAGTTCAAATTCTTAGCCACACTTTAGTTTGCATAAGGGTGGCATAAGGAAATCTTGATATGTGAGGCTTGCTTCTCACAAAAATGACCCTGTTTTAGGAGAAATGCAATTCTATCATACATGGAATATCACATGCATGGATCCCTTCCATGGTTGCATTGAAATCCATGCTACTTTTTATCTGTTTTTAGAACTTGTCTTTGTTCCAAAGTGTTCCAATAGGTTTTTCTCCCGTTCCAAAGTGTAGCATAATGTTTAATTGTGTATCATCAGCTAACATGATCTAGAACTGGTGCATTTTTTTGTTGCTACACAATGAACAAAATAATTGAACGAGGCAATTTGAAACAAAACAATTTTGACAGAAAAAACACAAAAATCATAGTAATCACGGACAGTGGATCCATGCACAGGATATCCCGTGCATACCGTTCCGAATTACTTGTCGTGGGTATGGATGTATCTAGATGTATTTTAGTTCTAAATACATCTATTTCTGCGACGAGTAATTTAGAACGGAGACCAATTGAGGAGAAGCTTGTCCAACATCGTTTGAGATGGTTTGGGCATATTCAGCGCAGGCCTCCAGAAGCTCCAGTGCATAGCGGACGGCTGAAGCGTGCGGAGAATGTGAAGAGAGGGCGGGGTCGACCGATTTTGACATGGGAGGAGTCCGTTAAGAGAGACCTAAAGGATTGGAGTATCGACAAAGAGCTAGCTATGGACAGGGGTGCGTGGAAGCTTGCTATCCATGTGCCAGAGCCATGAGTTGGTTGCGAGATCTTATGGGTTTCACCTCTAGCCTACCCCAACTTGTTTGGGACTAAAGGCTTTGTTGTTGTTGTTGTTTGTTGTTGAGTAATTTAGAACGGAGGTTGTTTTAGGGTGGCCCGTAGTCAAAATCAAACATCAACCTAACTTTCCCCCTCAAAGTAACTTGGTCAAACTTGCCTAATTGAAGGTGTACTATAGTGTGGCTAGGAACCAAACCTAAACCTTGAGTGAGCTGTTGCATTCTCACATTTTCACTTGACGAAGCTCTAAAATTACTGTCGAGCCATTTCCTTGTAGAACTGTGTTCATCATTGGACTATGACATAATTTATCGACATAATGCTTACATTCTTGGGCATTTATGGATTTGGCGTGTGCAAGCGTGCAAAGTATGAGAGCAATGCGTTGCGCATCCGGCCAGAGATATGGCTCCGCCAAGCTAGCGATGCATTGCGCATCTGGACGGAGATTTGGGCCAAGTGCGATATGACGAACATAGACGCAGGAATGCATCGGGTCGTAGCGCCTCTTGCTCGGACAACCAACCACCAGTCAGTCACGAGTGCATTTCTTTTTAGGGTAATCAACCATCGCATTTCAGTTAGCGAGCATCGCCCCCCCTCACGCATCTGGACGGAGAACTGGGCTGCATCCCTTGAAACGGCGGTGACGTTGACGCTGCCTCACGTCCGTGAGGTGAGTAATTTGCACGAGCATCGCATGCCATGCAATTTTTTTCAAGTAGAGAATTTTCTTTTCTTCTTTTGGTCAGGTGACTAGTAGAAGCTGCGATGTGATATTCTGGGAGGACGAGGTCGGAAAAACACATTAACACATTAGGGCTCCTTTGATTCAAAGGAATTCTATAGAATTTCTGGAGGATTGAAATCCTTAAGAATTTTTTCTATGTTGGTCCTTTGATTTATAGGATTGAATCCCATAGGAATTTTTTTTATGAAATCTTTTGTACTACATTTCATAGGAAATCTAACATCCACTCCAACCTCTTTTTACAATTCCTTTGCTTTTTCTGTGCCATCAAACACTCCATGCTAATCCTGTAGGATTCATGTGTGCATGCCACTCCAACCCTATACTTTTCCTATTCCTACGTTTTGAAAATCCTGTGAATTAAAGAAGGCCTAGCATATTACACGTGCACGTGGCACGCATGGCGATCAGTAGTCTATTTCTAGGCATCCATCCTAAATTCCCAATTAAGTAAAGCTTCTTTCCCTCTCCCCAGATGAGCCATAGAAGACTCGCAAGTTGCAGCTAATCGTAACCTAAAGTACGTTATCTAACGATCCGTGCCCGAAACGGAAAGATCCGTCGAGACCTAGTTTTGCCGTCTTTGATGGCCTGCCACTCTGTCACGTGACCCCACTCGCCCATTCCGATCCATGTTTTCTGTAGTAGCTTAGTCGCGTAGGGGTGCACAAGATCTTTGCATCCACATAGTCACCTGACCTCTGATCTATCCTGGCCTGCCCCGCGCGGTCGCGAAGGGCCCTTCCGATCCATGCATATCGGCCGTAGCATTTGACGGGCGTGGGTGTGATATGTAGCAGCAGTATATGCTTCTCTGACACGTTAAATATTGTGGGCTTATCCAGAGGCATGCAGCAAGCTGTCCACGTAATATACATGCAAGTGGATCACGCACACGCAGATCGATCGACGTGTACACGGGTCCAAGTTATGCCGTGATTACACCCATCGACTCGAATCTTTCTGGGCGTAGGCCGTGATCGCCCTGGTTTTACGGTGCTCTAGCTGTGTTTACCTCTCGCTTCGAGGAGACAGAAAGGGAGTTTGCTGCCCTTTGGCTCTCTGGGCTCTGGCAGGTCTTCCCAGCCGCAGCGGACATGTGCATGTATCCTAATTGCTACTCCCTTTGACACTACACTAGTGTTAAAAACATTCTTATATTTTAAGATGAAGGGAGTAGTATACTTCTGTGTCAATTTTATGTTTAACATATCGTGACTCACAGGGCAAAGGTCAGACTCGTGAACTCCCTTTTTCTTCCTTCTTCTCCTGAAATAGCGGCTTGAGCCAACTTGGAGGACACGTTAAGGACCGAGCTTGTCCCGCTCCCTCGCTCGGTCCAAGAGCTCTCAAGGAAATCATCTGAAGTGTTGTAGCAAACAACAAGAACAATCCTCCTTTTCTTCTCCTCCTCCTATTGTTGTAACCTTATGCAAGGAGCAGGGGATTCTGGTCCAAGTGTTTTTTCTTGAATATGCACGAGTGTGCATAATTGCATATCATATATTAAAAAAAGGAAAGGCATAGAAAGCCTCCATCGATCATTTACAAGTGGTGTGATTTCTCACGACCGTATGTATAACTCCACCCCACGTACTATAGCTCGCCTACTCCTCACCACCGATCCACCTAGCTAAGCCTGCAAACACAAAGTCTACGTTTCCTTTCATGAGTCCACACATCGACCAAATCCGTCCTTCCGCTTCAATTCTCTGCATGAGGCGACCTGTCGATGGCGAAGCACCATCAAACACAACTGCATTTCTATGCTTCCACAACTCCCACGGCGTGAGAATCAGTATAGTGTGAAGATCCTTCCTTGCCATGGTACCTGCCGCTTGTTTTCCACATAGCCATGGCATAAGGGCAACATGCGTGGAAGGCTTCCACTCTGGCTTCCCTAATGCCCGACAGACCACCATCCAAACCGTCCTGGCGAAGACGCATGTTAGTAACACATGATCCATTGTTTCCTCCTCTTGATCACAAAGAGGGCATTTGTCCTGATGCGGCAGCCCCCTCCTAGCAAGCTGGTCAGACGTCCAACATCTGTTTCGTAGTGCCAGCCACGCGAAGAACTTGCATTGTGATGGAGCTTGCGATTTCCAAGTTAACTCCGCGGAGGGAATAACCTACCTTCCCCAAAACTTCGCTGCGTACGCAGATCTCATTGTGAACTGTCCAGTCGTCTCCCCAGACCAAGCAATCCTGTCCGAAACATTCTGAACCGGCTCCCAAGCCTGGACCCTCTGCCAGAGCTATAGGAACTGCTATAGTGCCACCATACTCAGATTAGGGCCAAGGCATGCTGCCCACGATCCATCGGTCATCACATGTCCTAGTATGCTCGTCTGTCTAACCCGGCGCGACACCATGTCATAGATGGCCGGGGCAATCTCCTGATTCCTCCTCCCGTCCAGCCACCGATCTTCCCAGAATAAGGTGTTTAGTCCATTGTTCGTCGTGCATCTTGTGGCCGCTTGGAAGATTTGCATTGCATCCGCTGGCACTTTGATTTTGAATTCACTCCATGGTATGCTACTATCCGTTCTCTGCAACCATGGCCATTTAGCCTGCATTGCCATATTCATCCACCTCAAGTTAGGCAATCCTAAGCCTCCTTCCCACTTCGGGGCACACACAGTCTCCCAGGCCACCGCATAGTTGCCTCCATTTGCCTCCGCTTTCCGGCAGAGAAACCCACGACAAATCTTGTTCATGGCCGCAAGCGTTTTGACAGGAAGGTCCAAAGCCATCATCGCTTGAATGGGCATCACACACAGAACCGAAAGCACCAACGTGAGCCTACCACTTTTAGGCATAAGCGCGGCCTTCCACCTTGGTAGGCGATTCGCCATCTGATTCGCCATCTGGTCCAAGTGTTACCCTATTATAAAGATTGGATTGGTTATGATGCGAGCAAATTTGTCTTATACTTCAAGTTGGTCTCTTATAATGCGATGTACTCCCTCCGTTCGTAAATATAAGTCTTTTTTAGACATTTTAAATGGACTACAACATACAGATGTATGTAGACATATTTTAGAGTGTAGATTCACTCATTTTGCTCCGTATGTAGTCACTTGTTGGAATCTCTAGAAATACTTATATTTGGGAACGGAGGGAGTATACTTGTTCTCGAGTCTCAATAGACACATGCCAAACTTCATAATTTTCAATATCTTTCATGGTATCAAGCCTTCTGGTTTTCTGCTTCCGAGATTTCATAAGAAGGATAAGTAGAGAAGAAGAGCACAACCTGTTGGGAATGTAGTAAGTTCAAAAAATTTCCTACGCACACGCAACATCATGGTGATGCATAGCAACACGAGAGGGGAAGAGTGTTGTCCACGTACCCTCGTAGACCGTAAGCGGAAGCGTTATGAAAACGCGGTTGATGTAGTCGTACGTCTTCACGATCGACCGACCCTAGTACCAAAAGTATGGCACCTCCGCGATCTGCACACGTTCAGCTCGGTGACGTCCCACGAACTCTCGATCCAGCCGAGTGTCGAGGGAGAGCTTCGTCCGCACGACGGCGTGCTACGTCTTGAGCTTGCGTTGGTTTCCCCGAAGAGGAAGGGATGATGCAGCAGAGTAGCGTAAGTATTTCCCTCAGTTTTTGAGAACCAAGGTATCAATCCAGTAGGAGGCCATGCTCAAGTCCCTCGTACCTGCACAAAACGATAGCTACTCGCAACCAACGCGATTAGGGGTTGTCAATCCCTTCACGGTCACTTACGAGAGTGAGATCTGATAGATATAATATTTTTGGTATTTTTGGTATAAAGATGCAAAGTAAAAAGTAAAGGCAAAGTAAAAAAGCAAAGAAAGATTAAAGTGATGGAGATTGATATGATGAGAATAGACCCGGGGGCCATAGGTTTCACTAGTGGCTTCTCTCAAGAGCATAAGTATTCTACGGTGGGTGAACAAATTATTGTTGAGAAATTGACAGAATTGAGCATAGTTATGAGAATATCTAGGCATGATCATGTATATAGGCATCACGTCCGTGACAAGTAGACCGAAACGATTCTGCATCTACTACTATTACTCCACTCACCGACCGCTATCCATCATGCATCTAGAGTATTAAGTTAAAAACAGAGTAACGCCTTAAGCAAGATGACATGATGTAGAGAGATAAATTCATGCAATATGAAATAAACCCCATCTTGTTATCCTCGATGGCAACGATGCAATACGTGCCTTGCTGCCCCTTCTGTCACTGGGAAAGGACACCGCAAGATCGAACCCAAAGCTAAGCACTTCTCCCATGGCAAGAACTACCAATCTAGTTGGCCAAACCAAACAGATAATTCGAAGAGACTTGCAAAGATAACCAATCATACATAAAAGAATTCAGAGAAGATTTAAATATTATTCATAGATAGAGTTGATCATAAACCCACAATTCATCGGTCTCAACAAACACACCGCAAAAAGAAGATTACATCGAATAGATCTCCACAAGAGAGGGGGAGAACTTTGTATTGAGATTCAAAGAGAGAGAAGAAGCCATCTAGCTACTAACTATGGACCCGAAGGTCTGAGGTAAACTACTCACACTTCGTCGGAGGGGCTAGGATGATGTAGAAGCCCTCCGTGATGACGGTCCTCTTCCGGCGGAGCTCTGGAACAGGCCCCAAGATGGGATCTCGTGGATACAGAAAGTTGCGGCGGTGGAATTAGGTTTTTGGCTCCTGTTCTGATCATTTGGGGGTACGTATGTATATATAGGAGGAAGGAGTACGTCGGTGGAGCACCGAGGGGCCCACGAGGCAGGGGGGCACGCCCTAGGGGGGGGGGCGCCCCCCACCCTCGTGACCTCCTCTTTGACTCCTTGGAGTAGGGTCCAAGTCTCCTGGATCACGTTCGGTGAGAAAATCACGTTCCCGAAGGTTTTGTTCCGTTTGGACTCCGTTTGATATTCTGTTTCTCCGAAACACTGAAATAGGCAAAAAAACAGCAATTCTGGGCTGGGCCTCCGGTTAATAGGTCAGTCCCAAAAATAATATAAAAGTGGAAAATAAAGCCCAATATAGTCCAAAACAGTAGATAATATAGCATGGAGCAATCAAAAATGATAGATACGTTGGAGACGTATCACGGCGTGATGACGGTGATGATGATGCTACCGTCGAGGGCTTCACCTAAGCACTACGATGATATGGCCGAGGTGGATTATGGTGGAGGGGGGCACCGCACACGGCTAAGGGATCAATGTTCAACTTGTGTGTCTATGGGGTACCCCCTGGCCACGTATATAAAGGATGGAGGGAGGAGGAGGCTGGCCCTCATAGGGCGCGCCCAAAGTGTGGAGTCCTACTAGGACTCCCTAGTCCTAATAGGATTCCACCTCCCACATGGAATATGAAAAAGGGAAGGGAGAAGGGAGAAGGAAGGAAGGGGGCACCCCCTTTCCCTAGTCCAATTCGGACCAGTCCATGGGGAAGGGGCGAGGCCACCCTTGAGGCCTTTCTCTCCTTTCTCGTATGGCCCATTAAGGCCCAATACAAATTCCCGTAACTCTCTGGTACTCCGAAAAAATTACCTGAATCACTTGGAACCTTTCCAATGTCCGAATATAGCCTTCCAATATATCGATCTTTACGTCTCGACCATTTCGAGACTCATCGTCATGTCCCCGATCTCATCGGGGACTCCGAACAAACTTCGATCATCAAATCACATAACTCATAATACAAATCGTCAAAGAACATTAAGCGTGCGGACCCCACGGGTTCGAGAACTATGTAGACATGACCGAGACTCATCTCCGGTCAATAACCAATAGCGGAACCTGGATGCTCATATTGGTTCCTACATATTCCACAAAGATCTTTATCGGTCAAACCGCATAACAACATACGTTGTTCCCTTTGTCATCGATATGTTACTTGCCCGAGATTCGATCGTCGGTATCATCATACCTAGTTCAATCTCGTTACCGGCAAGTCCCTTTACTCATTCCGTAATGGATCATCCCGCAACTAACTCATTAGTCACATTTCTTGCAAGGCTCATAGTGATGTACATTACCGAGAGGGCCCAGATACCTCTCCGATAGACGGAGTGACAAATCATAATAGCGATCTATGCCAACTCAACAAACACCATCGGAGACACCTGTAGAGCATCTTTATAATCACCCAGTTACGTTGTGATGTTTGATAGCACACAAGGTGTTCCTCCGGTATTCGGGAGTTGCATAATCTCATAGTCAGAGGAACATGTATAAGCCATGAAGAAAGTAGTAGCAATAGAACTGAATGATCATTATGCTAAGCTAACGGATGGGTCTTGTCCATCACATCATTCTCTAATGATGTGATCCCATTCATCAAATGACAACACATGTCCATGGCTAGGAAACTTAACCATCTTTGATTAACGAGCTAGTCAAGTAGAGGCATACTAGGGACACTCTGTTTGTCTATGTATTCACACATGTACTAAGTTTCCGGTTAGTACAATTCTAGCATGAATAATAAACATTTATCATGATATAAGGAAATATAAATAACAACTTTATTATTGTCTCTAGGGCATATTTCCTTCGCGACCACGGGAGGAAACCAGAGTGCTCTTCCGCCTATATCATTGGTGGCCCAGGCCTATCATGATGCCTGTGGTCTGACGCAGTTAGACTTGGTCATCCTTGTAGGTGATGAATCCAAACCCCTGAGAACGCCTTTATTACTCACCCACTTATTTTAGTGCCTTTTATATTTTATTCTTGTTCGTAGTTTCATCAAATACCCCTTTATTATCGTTTACTTAGAAACCGGTAGAATATAACATTTTCATACTATCGTTCGGGTGTGAGGATAGCTATGTAGGTGAGAACGTAGTTGCGGTGATGGCAGTTACCTTACTTTTCGCTCCCTGTGAGAATCAACACCCTATTGGGTTATTTATCGAAAGTGCTACAAGTGACTATGTGAGTGCTGCAGGACACGAGTACCAGCATCTATATAGGCAAATATGTAAGGACCCTTTTCTGTTTGGACCCGTGACTTGGCAGGATCCGGTTACACACCAAATTTCATGGCATGTATGCAATATGCTTAGAAAATTTTTGTTAGTTGCCTCGGCTGCACACAATGAGAATTGGAACATCTCGTTTGATAAACAGTTGTCCCTACAGAGACCTTAACTTGGGCCGACTAGTGGGCGACCCTTCCGCCGGTGCTGTCGGGCTCTCCAAACATTGTGTCTTGGCACCTGGCCCTGTCAGGCCTTTTTTTGTTGGCTCGGCATATCTTGTCCAATATTTGGTGAGCCGGCTCTTACATGGGCCACTCTCTTGTAGACAATGTCACTTCCATTGAAGATCATATTTTGATATTGCAGCTTCTTCGAGATTGCATCTGCTCAGGGGCGATGGGCAAGCAACATGGACCAGACGATGGTCTGTGCCCTCTTTGTGGCATCCCCTAGTCCAGGACCCATATTTTGTTCTTTTCCAGTTGCTCGCTTCTTGTGGAGCTTTGTTTGTGAGGCTCTAGGGCCTAAGTGGCAGGACTTGAACCTGGCCGAGTTCCCGGAAGCTCAGGCCAACCATACCGGGAGTAGGAGATGCCCCTTCTGGTTAGTATTCACGATGGTGAACTGGACTCTATGGACGACGTGGAACAAGATGGTTATCAAGATATTTTTGCGGCGTGCCGCTAACTTTTTGTTTAAATTGTTGGCCTTCTTGGAGCACCAGCACCTGCTTTCTAAGAAGCAGCATAGAAATCATCTAGGCGACATGATTAACGATTTAGGTGTGACATGCCACATTTTGCCTCCTAGTCGTTGATCTGACCGCATTGTGGAGCCTTGTATCGCCTTCTCCTTTTTATTTTCAGGCATGTTTGTGTTGTTGCCCAGCAAACCTAATTTTCGCTCCTACACTTGGACCTTTTTATTTTCAGGCATGTTTGTGATTTTTTTCCAACGTAACAAACCAGATTGGCTGAACCACATGACATGCCTCAAGTTGTTCTCTTTGCTTTCATTTTTTGCTTATCACTACCTTTGGTATGCCAGAGCATCAATTTATCTTCTTCCCGTGACTCCACCGAATGATTCACCCGCCTTCACTGTCAAGGGTAGCTTTAAATCCTGGATCTCACCCTGACACCGTGATATCCCATAAGTGTAGAGAATAAATGGAAGATTTTTTTGATAAGGTAAAGTGTTGAACCCAATGAGAAACGGAAGGAATTGGTGCGTGGATGATAGCAAGGAATCACTTCAAGTGCTAAAAAGAATAGCATTGGTGTATTTTGTTGTTTGAAGAGTTGCAGTAATATAAATGATGACGAATATAAAAGAGTCCGTCAAGTGGCCCAATCGTTAATTGGACCAAGGACAAACCTGATTCTTATACGAACTAAATCATTCTCGAGGGTGGCGGGAATATTGCCTAGTTGTTAACCTTCATAATAACTTGCATTGATTACTGTTGCTTGATCATTGTTGTTAGGGAACGTAGTAATTTCCAAAAAATATTTCCTATGCACACGCAGGATCATGGTGATGCATAGCGACAAGAGGGGAGAATGTGTCCACGTACCCTCGTAGACCGAAAGCAGAAGCGTTAGCACAACGCGATTGATGTAGTCGTACGTCTTCACGATCCGATCGATCCAAGTACCGAACGCACGGCACCTCCGAATTCTGCACACGTTCAACTCGATGACGCCCCGCGAGCTCCGATCCAGCAAAGCTTCACGGGAGAGTTTCGTCAGCACGACAGCATGGTGACGGTGATGATGTTGCTACCGACGCAGGGCTTCGCCTAAGCACCGCTATGATATACCCAAGGTGGAATATGATGGAGGGGGCACCGCACAAGATCGCACCCGATCATCACGTGGTGTCTCGGCACGACGAACTTTGGCAACGGTGCTGAAAGTGCGTTATATCGACTAGAGGGGGGGGGGGGTGAATAGGCGATTTTTATGAAAAAGTCTTCAGAACATAGAAGTTTTGAAGACAAACGATAAAATTAAACCTATTACCATGCAGCAGAAGGTAGACTACACTAGGCAAACCATAGTCAAGTATTCAATTGAAGTGAAAGCACAAAGACTAATAGCAGCTAGGTAGTAAGGATCAGGTAGGAAGATATTGTGAAGCACAAAGACCACTCTGGTAAGTCTTCAAGGTAGACTCCCAAACCTTCACAGACTTTGTTCACCGGCAATCCACAATGTCTCTTGGATGCTCAGAACGCGACGCCTAACCGGCTGCAGGATGCACAGTCCTCAAGTGTAATAAGTCTTCAGATCACACAGACAAGAAGACTTAAGTGATGCCCAATTCTCTCTGGCTCTGGGTGGTTAGGGCTTTATCCTCGCAAGGAATTCTCTCTCAAAGGATTCGAGGTGGGTTGCTCTCAAACGACAAAAGCCGTACGTTCACTCTGAGCAGCCAACCGTTTATGGTTGTAGGGGGTGGGCTATTTATAGCCACTTGGCAACCCGACCTGATTTGTCCAAAATGACCCTGGGTCACTAAGGAACTGACACGTGTTCCAACAGTCAGATTTCAAACTCACACGGCAACTTTACTTGGGCTACAAGCAAAGCTGACTTGTGTGACTCTGGACAAGATTCGCTCTCATAGTCTTCACTCGAAGACATAGGTTTTTGGTTTAGGCATCACTTCAGTCATTCTGACTGGTTCTCTTGGACCCCATTTAACAGTACGGTGGTTCCTATGACTCAACACAAAAGAAAAAGAACTACGAAAGATCTAAGTCTTCGAGCTTCATAGGCTTCATATAGTGTCTTCTCATGTCATAGTCTTCAATGTGAATATCTTCATATACCACCTTTGACTTCAATGTCTTCATACATTTTTAGGGGTCATATCTGGTAGTAAAACCGAATCAATGAGGGACTTCTACCTGCGTTATCCTGCAATTCTCACAAACACATTAGTCCCTCAACTAGGTTTGTTGTCAATACTCCAAAACCAACTAGGGGTGGCACTAGATGCACTTACAATCTCCCCCTTTTTGGTGATTGATGACAAACTAGTTGAAGGTTTCAACGGGGAATATAATCTGTGAAATTATAAAGGATAAGGAATTGTCTTCATAAGTTGCAAGGGCTCCCCCTGAAGATGTGCATATAAGTTAATTTGCTTTTTGGAATGCAAATGCACATGGCAGGTTGTACTTGTGGAGATCCACTTCAACTTATGATGACAATCCACTATGCATGTGAAAGTATATGAAGATAATGACATGCATAATGGAAAATTGACGTCTGCAGAATGAGCTAAGTGCGGAATTTATCGTCGCACATGCGGAATTTATCTTCGCAAAACAAGGTGGCAAATAAGTAGCAGACGACCATCTAGTTTAAGTGTTACAACTCATAAGAACCAAATGTAGCAAAAACGAGAGTTGTAAGCACGAAGCAAAATATAAAGCACCCGCCCATATGGACCCGCTTGAAGACTATCAATCTCATATGCTTCTCCCCCTTTTGTCAGTAATGACCAAAAAGGTTTAAAGACATAGAGCCTCTACTCGTTCCCATGAGGAGTAGGTGAAGTAGCAGGGTTGTTGGTGTTGTTTGGCGGTGCAGAAGAGCTTGGAGGTGCTGAAGGAGGTGGCGGTGAAGTAGCATCGTCTTCTTCCTCAATAATTCTGGCAGTCACTGTGGCAGCAAAGGAAGAGAACTCAGAGTCTTCAAGGGATGGAGTTCCTAGCAGCACAGCCCTTCGAGGAGGTGTGGAATCAAACTTGAATCTCTCAGCGAAGCCATCCTCTTGAAGATCAGCTTTAGAACACATCATCGTGAGCCCTTTCCATGTGCGGCGACAGGTTTCATGGGTAACGAAAGCATTCTTGGTGGCAAGATTTCAAGTGCGATTTGTTGGGGAACGTAGCAGAAATTCAAAATTTTCCTACGAATCACCAAGATCTGTATATGGAGAGACCAGCAACGAGTAGAAGGAGAGTGCATCTACATACCCTTGTAGATCGCTAAGCGGAAGCGTTCAAGTGAACGGGGTTGAAGGAGTCGTACTCGTCGTGATTCAAATCACCGATGATCAAGTGCCGAACGCACGACACCTCCGCGTTCAACACACGTACAGCCCGGTGACGTCTCCCACGCCTTGATCCAGCAAGGAGAGAGGGAGAGGTTGAGGAAGACTCCATCCAACAGAAGCACAACGGCGTGGTGGTGGTGGAGGAGCGTGGCAATCCAGCAGGGCTTCGCCAAGCACCACGAGAGAGGAGGAGGAGGAGAGGCAGGGCTGCACCAACGAGAGATCAAATCGCGTGTTATGGGCAGCCCCATGCCTCAATATATATAGGGGGGAAGGGGGCTGCGCCCCCTTTAGGGTTTTCCCATCCCCTAGGGGCGGCGGCTAGCCCTAGATGGGTTTTGGGGTGCGGCCAAGAGGGGAGGAGGAGTCCATCCTCCCCAAGGCACCTCGGAGGTGCCTTCCCCCTTGAGGACTCTTCCCTCTAGGGTTCCCTAGGCGCATGGGCCTCTTGGGGCTGGTGCCCTTGGCCCATGTAGGCCAAGGCGCACCCCCTACAGCCCATGTGGCCCCCCGGGGCAGGTGGCCCCACCCGGTGGGCCCCCGGGACCCTTCCGGTGGTCCCGGTACAATACCGATGACCCCGAAACTTGTCCCGATGGCCGAAACAGGACTTCCTATATATAAATCTTTACCTCCGGACCATTCCGGAACTCCTAGTGACGTCCGGGATCTCATCCGGGACTCCGAACAACATTCGGTAACCACATACAAGCTTCCTTTATAACCCTAGCGTCATCGAACCTTAAGTGTGTAGACCCTACGGGTTCGGGAGACATGCAGACATGACCGAGACGTTCTCCAGTCAATAACCAACAGCGGGATCTGGATACCCATGTTGGCTCCCACATGTTCCACGATGATTTCATCGGATGAACCACGATGTCAAGGACTTAATCAATCCCGTATTCAATTCCCTTTGTCTATCGGTATGTTACTTGCCCGAGACTCGATCGTCGGTATCCAATACCTTGTTCAATCTCGTTACCGGCAAGTCACTTTACTCGTTCCGTAACACATCATCCCGTGATCAACTCCTTGGTCACATTGCGCATATGATGATGTCCTACCGAGTGGGCCCAGAGATACCTCTCCGTTTACACGGAGTGACAAATCCCAGTCTCGATCCGCATAAAACAATAGATACTTTCGGAGATACCTGTAGTGCACCTTTATAGTCACCCAGTTACGTTGTGACGTTTGATACACCCAAAGCACTCCTACGGTATCCAGGAGTTACACGATCTCATGGTCAAAGGAAGAGATACTTGACATTGGCAAAGCTCTAGCAAACGAACTACACGATCTTTGTGCTATGCTTAGGATTGGGTCTTGTCCATCACATCATTCTCCTAATGACGTGATCCCGTTATCAACGACATCCAATGTCCATAGCCAGGAAACCATGACTATCTGTTGATCACAACGAGCTAGTCAACTAGAGGCTCACTAGGGACATATTGTGGTCTATGTATTCACACGTGTATTACGATTTCCGGATAATACAGTTATAGCATGAATAAAAGACAATTATCATGAACAAGGAAATATAATAATAATACTTTTATTATTGCCTCTAGGGCATATTTCCAACAGTCTCCCACTTGCACTAGAGTCAATAATCTAGTTCACATCGCCATGTGATTAACACTCACAGGTCACATCGCCATGTGACTAATACCCAAGAGTTTACTAGAGTCAGTAGTCTAGTTCACATCACTATGTGATTAACACTCAATGAGTTTTAGGTTTGATCATGTTGCTTGTGAGAGAGGTTTTAGTCAACGGGTCTGAACCTTTCAGATCCGTGTGTGCTTTACAAATCTCTATGTCATCTCCTAGATGTAGCTACCACGCTCTATTTGGAGCTATTCCAAATAACTGTTCTACTTTGAGCTATTCTAAATTATTGCTCCATTATATGTATCCGGTCTCTCTACTCAGAGCTATCCGGATAGGTGTCAAGCTTGCATCGTCGTAACCTTTACGACGAACTCTTTTACCACCTCCATAATCGAGAAAATTCCTTAGTCCACTAGTTACTAAGGATAACTTTGACCGCTGTCCTGTGAGCCATACTTGGATCACTCTTGTACCCCTTGACTGACTCATGGCAAGGCACACTTCAGGTGCGGTACACAGCATAGCATACTGAAGAGCCTACGTCTTAAGCATAGGGGACGACCTTCGTCCTTTCTCTCTATTCTGCCGTGGTCGAGCTTTAAGTCTTAACTTCGTACCTTACAACTCAGGCAAGAACTCCTTCTTTGACTGATCCATCTTGAACACCTTCAAGATCATGTCAAGGTATGTGCTCATTTGAAAGTACCATTAAGCGTTTTGATCTATCCTTATAGATCTTGATGCTCAATGCTCAAGCAGCTTAATCCAGGCTTTCCATTGAAAAACACTTTCAAAATAACCCTATATGCTTTCCAGAAATTCTACGTCATTTCTGATCAACAATATGTCAACAACATATACTCATCAGAAATTCTATAGTGCTCCCACTCACTTCTTTGGAAATACAAGTTTCTCATAAACTTTGTACAAACCCAAAATCTTTGATCATCATCAAAGCATACATTCCAACTCCGAGATGCTCACTCCAGTCCTTAGAAGGATCGCTGGAGCTAGCATACCTTTTAGCATCCTTAGGATCGACAAAAACTTTCTGATTGTATTACCTACAATCTTTCCTCACGAAAACTGGTAAGGAAACTCGTTTTGATATCCATCTGCCAGATTTCATAAATACAGCTAATGCTAACATGAATCCGACGGACTTTAAGCATCGCTACGGATGAGAAAATCTCATCGTAGTCAACTCCTTGAACTTGTGAAAAACTTTTCGCCACAAGTCGAGCTTCATGGACGGTGACATTACCATCCACGTCCGTCTTCTTCTCAAAGATCCATTTATCTTAATGGCTTGCCGATCATCGGGCAAGTCCACCAAAGTCCATGGATCCGTTCTCGGATTTTATGGCTTATAACCATTTGTCGGAATTCGGGCCCACCATCGCTTCTCCATAGCTCGTAGGTTCATTGTTGTCTAGCAACATGACCTTCAAGACAGGATTACGTACCACTCTGAAGTAGTACGCATCCTTGTCATCCTACGAGGTTTGGGAGTGACTCGATCCGAAGTTGCATGATCAATATCATAAGCTTCCACTTCAATTGGTGTAGGTGCCACAGGAACAACTCCCTGTGCCCTGTCACACACTAGTTGAAGAGACGGTTCAATAACCTCATCAAGTCTCTACCATCCTCCCACTCAATTCTTTCGAGAGGAACTTTTCCTCGAGAAAGGACCCGATTCTAGAAACAATCCATATTGCTTTCGGATCTGAATTAGGAGGTATACCCAACTGTTTTGGGTTTCCTATGAAGATGCATTTTATCCGCTTTGGGTTCGAGCTTAATCCTAAAACTTTTTCACATAAGCGTCGCAGCCCCAAACCTTTAAGAAACGACAACTTAGGTTTCTCTAAACCATAATTCATACGGTGTCATCTCAACGGAATTACGTGGTGCCCTATTTAAAGTGAATGTGGTTGTCTCTAATGCCTAACCCATGAACAATAGTGGTAATTCGATAAGAGACATCATGGTACGCACCATATCCAATAGGGTGCATCTACGATGTTCGGACACACCATCATACTATGGTGTTCCAGGCGGTATTAATTGCGAAACTATTTCCACAATGTCTTAATTGTGTGCCAAAACTCGTAACTCAGATATTCATCTCTATGATCATATCATAGACATTTTATCCTCTTGTCACAATGATCTTCTACTTCACCCTGAAATTACTTGAACCATTCAATAATTCAGAGTTGTGTTTCATCAAGTAAATATTCTCAACATCTACTCGAATCATCTGTGAAGTAAGAACATAACGATATTCACTGCATGCCTCAGCATTTATTGGACTGCACACATCAAAATGTGTTACTTCCAACAAGTTGCTATCTTGTTCCATCTTATTGAAACCGAGGCTTTTCAGTCATCTTGCCCATGTGGTATGATTTGCATATCTCAAGTGATTCAAAATCAAGTGAGTCCGAACGATCCATCTGCATGGAGTTTCTTCATGCGTATACACCAATAGACATGGTTCGCATGTCTCAAACTTTTCAAAACGAGTGAGTCCAAAGATCCATCAACATGGAGCTTCTTCATGCGTTTTATACCATTATGACTTACATGGCAGTGCCATAAGTAAGTGGTACTATCATTACTATCTTATATCTTTTGGCATGAAAATGTGTATCCCTACGATCAAGATTCAATAAACCATTCCTTTAGGTGCAAGAGCACTTATTCAGGTTTAATACTAATCTTGATGGTAGAGGGAGCGTGCGATGTTAGATCACATCAAACTTGGAAACACTTCCAACACATATCGTCAGCTCACCTTTAGCCAGTCTCCGTTTTATTCCGTAGCTTTTATTTCGAGTTACTAACACTTAGCAACCGAACCGGTATCTAATACCCTGGTGCTACTAGGAGTACTAGTAAAGTACACATTAACATAATGTATATCCAATATACTTCTATCGACCTTGCCAGCCTTCTCATCTACCAAGTATCTAGGGTAATCTTGCTCCAGTGGTTGTTCCCCTTATTACAGAAGCACTTAGTCTCGGGTTTGGGTTCAATCTCGGGTTTCTTCATTGGTGCAACAGCTGATTTGCCGTTTCATGAAGTATCCCTTTGTTCCCTTGCCCTTCTTGAAACTAGTGGTTTCATCAACCATCAACAATTGATGCTCCTTCTTGATTTCTACTTTCGCGATGTCAAACAACGCGAATACCTCAAGGATCATCATCTCTATCCTTGATATGTTATAGTTCATCACGAAGCTCTAGCAGCTTGGTGGCAATGACTTTTGGGGAAACGTCACTATCTCATCTGGAAGATCAACTCCCACTCGATTCAAGTGATTGTTGCACTCAGACAATTTGAGCACAAGCTCAACGATTGAGCTTTTCTCCCTCAGTTTGCAGGCTAAGAAAATCGTCGGAGGTCTCATACCTCTTGACGTGGGCACGAGCCTGAAATCCCAATTTCAGCCCTCGAAACATCTCATATGTTCCGTGACGTTTTGAAAATGTCTTTAGTGCCTCAACTCTAAACCGTTTAACTGAACTATCACGTAGTTATCAAAACATGTATGTCCGATGTTCGCAACATCCACAAACGACGTTTGGGGTTCAGCACACTGAGCAGTGCATTAAGGACATAAGCTTTCTACTGATCGCATAATCGCTACTATCAACTTTCAACTATATTTTCTCTAGGAACATATCTAAAAACAGTAGAACTAAAGCGTGCGCTACGACATAATTTGCAAAAGGTCTTTTGACTATGTTCAAGATAATTAAGTTCATCTTATGAACTCCCACTTAGATAGACATCCCTCTGGTCATCTAAGTGATCACATGATCCGAGTCAACTAGGCCGTGTCCGATCATCACGTGAGACGGACTAGTCATCATCGGTGAACATCTTCATGTTGATCGTATCTACTATACGACTCATGCTCGACCTTTCGGTCTCCGTGTTCCGAGGCCATGTCTGCACATGCTAGGCTCGTCAAGTTAACCCTAAGTGTTTTCGCTGTGTAAAACTGTCTTACACCCGTTGTATGTGAACGTAAGAATCCATCACACCCGATCATCACGTGGTGCTTAGAAGCGACGAACTGTAGCAACGGTGCACAGTTAGGGGAGAACACTTCTTGAAATTGTTGTAAGGGATCATCTTATTTACTACCGTCGTCCTAAGTAAACAAGATGCATAAACATGATAAACATCACATGCAATCAAATAGAGTAGTGACATGATATGGCCAATATCATATAGCTCCTTTGATCTTCATCTTCGGGGCTCCATGATCATCTTGTCACCGGCATGATACCATGATCTCCATCATCATGATCTCCATCATCGTGTCTTCATGAAGTTGTCACGCCAACGACTACTTCTACTTCTATGACTAACGCGTTTAGCAATAAAGTAAAGTAGTTTACATGGCGTTCTTCAATGACACGCAGGTCATACAATAAATAAAGACAACTCCTATGGCTCCTGCCGGTTGTCATACTCATCGACATGCAAGTCGTGAATCCTATTACAAGAACATGATCAATCTCATACATCACATATATCATTCATCACATCCTTTTGGCCATATCACATCACATAGCATACCCTGCAAAAACAAGTTAGACGTCCTCTAATTGTTGTTTGCATGTTTTACGTGGCTGCTATGGGTTTCTAGCAAGAACGTTTCTTACCTATGCAAAACCACAACGTGATATGCCAATTGCTATTTACCCTTCATAAGGACCCTTTTCATCGAATCCGTTCCGACTAAAGTGGGAGAGACTGGCACCCGCTAGCCACCTTATGCACCAAGTGCATGTCAATCGGTGGAACCTGTCTCACGTAAGAGTACGTGTAAGGTCGGTCCGGGCCGCTTCATCCCACAATACCGTCGAAACAAGATTGGACTAGTAACGGTAAGCATATTGAACAACATCAACGCCCACAACTACTTTGTGTTCTACTCGTGCAAAGAATCTACGCAATAGACCTAGCTCATGATGCCACTGTTGGGGAACGTAGCAGAAATTCAAAATTTTCCTACGAATCACCAAGATCTATCTATGGAGAGACCAGCAACGAGTAGAAGGAGAGTGCATCTACATACCCTTGTAGATCGCTAAGCGGAAGCGTTCAAGTGAACGGGGTTGAAGGAGTCGTACTCGTCGTGATTCAAATCACCGATGATCAAGTGCCGAACGCACGGCACCTCCGCGTTCAACACACGTACAGCCCGGTGACGTCTCCCACGCCTTGATCCAGCAAGGAGAGAGGGAGAGGTTGAGGAAGACTCCATCCAACAGCAGCACAACGGCGTGGTGGTGGTGGAGGAGCGTGGCAATCCAGCAGGGCTTCGCCAAGCACCACGAGAGAGGAGGAGGAGGAGAGGCAGGGCTGCACCAACGAGAGATCAAATCGCGTGTTATGGGCAGCCCCATGCCTCAATATATATAGGGGGGAAGGGGGCTGCGCCCCCTTTAGGGTTTTCCCACCCCCTAGGGGCGGCGGCCAGCCCTAGATGGGTTTTGGGGTGCGGCCAAGAGGGGGGAGGAGTCCATCCTCCCCAAGGCACCTCGGAGGTGCCTTCCCCCTTGAGGACTCTTCCCTCTAGGGTTCCCTAGGCGCATGGGCCTCTTGGGGCTGGTGCCCTTGGCCCATGTAGGCCAAGGCGCACCCCCTACAACCCATGTGGCCCCCCGAGGCAGGTGGCCCCACCTGGTCGGCCCCCGGGACCCTTCCGGTGGTCCCGGTACAATACCGATGACCCCGAAACTTGTCCCGATGGCCGAAACAGGACTTCCTATATATAAATCTTTACCTCCGGACCATTCCGGAACTCCTCGTGACGTCCGGGATCTCATCCGGGACTCCGAACAACATTCGGTAACCACATACAAGCTTCCTTTATAACCCTAGCGTCATCGAACCTTAAGTGTGTAGACCCTACGGGTTCGGGAGACATGCAGACATGACCGAGACGTTCTCCAGTCAATAACCAACAGCGGGATCTGGATACCCATGTTGGCTCCCACATGTTCCACGATGATTTCATCGGATGAACCACGATGTCAAGGACTTAATCAATCCCGTATTCAATTCCCTTTGTCTATCGGTATGTTACTTGCCCGAGACTCGATCGTCGGTATCCAATACCTTGTTCAATCTCGTTACCGGCAAGTCACTTTACTCGTTCCGTAACACATCATCCCGTGATCAACTCCTTGGTCACATTGCGCATATGATGATGTCCTACCGAGTGGGCCCAGAGATACCTCTCCGTTTACACGGAGTGACAAATCCCAGTCTCGATCCGCATAAAACAATAGATACTTTCGGAGATACCTGTAGTGCACCTTTATAGTCACCCAGTTACGTTGTGATGTTTGATACACCCAAAGCACTCCTACGGTATCCAGGAGTTACACGATCTCATGGTCAAAGGAAGAGATACTTGACATTGGCAAAGCTCTAGCAAACGAACTACACGATCTTTGTGCTATGCTTAGGATTGGGTCTTGTCCATCACATCATTCTCCTAATGATGTGATCCCGTTATCAATGACATCCAATGTCCATAGCCAGGAAACCATGACTATCTGTTGATCACAACGAGCTAGTCAACTAGAGGCTCACTAGGGACATATTGTGGTCTATGTATTCACACGTGTATTACGATTTCCGGATAATACAGTTATAGCATGAATAAAAGACAATTATCATGAACAAGGAAATATAATAATAATACTTTTATTATTGCCTCTAGGGCATATTTCCAACACGATTAACATCCACCAAGAGGCTTTTCATCTGACGCTTCAGCCAGTCATGATGCCTATCCTGTTTCTGATGTAGAGCTACAAGAAGCTCTCGGTCGTTGATAACACAAGCGCGCTTCTTGGGTCTTGGAGCAGTGGCACTGTCAGTGGCTTCAGTGGAAGCAGGGTGTGGTGCACGTGTAGTGCCAGCCAAAGGATACACCCGAGAAACTACTTCAACGCCTTCAACGTTCTGAGTAAAACTCTGATGTTCTGCATTTTGAAGACTTAGAGGTTGCTTGGCAGGCTCAGAATATATGGCTTCAGTAGACATGTCCACGTCAGGCAAGAAGATCCGATGGTTGCGGGCTGAGGGCTGATACGAGATGGCGGAGTGTAGCTTGATCAGCCGCATGACCCAAGGGGCGTAGAACTTCAAACCAAACAGATCAATGCCTGATGCAGCAAGTTGGCGTATGAAGAAGTCCTATGCATTGAAGCATTTGCCATGAAGTATATAGAAGACCAAAGTCTTCATTGCACCTTGAAGCTTGGCATTTGGAGAGTGCCCTTTGATAGGCCAGAGAGTTTGCCTGATGATGTGATAGATGGTTCTGGGCAGGTACTCAAGGTCTTCAACGAAGAACTCTATGGGATAAGCAACATCTTGGGGCAATGGCTTCATCATGCTGAGCATTTGACTCATATCAGGTTCTGGCCGCTGAAAGATGCTCTCAATAGCTTCAGCATGCAGCTGACAGCCTTGCTCGAAGAGATCGCCAGGAGTGGGCAAGCCAGTGAGCTCAATGATGTCAAATGCATTGGCTTCGTGATGAACGTTGCCAGTCATCCACTCCAGGACCCAAGTCTTCGGATCTCTGTTATACCCTCTGATGTGAAGTGTGGCATAGAATTGAAGCAGCAGCTCTTCATTCCAATGCTCTTCGTCAGTAATGAACGGCAGCAGTCCAACTTCCTTGAAGCAATCTAAAGCTTCTTCCAGACAGGGCAGACCAGCTATAGCTTCAACGTCAAGGCGCTTGTGTGGGAAGATGCGACCTTGGTTGTATAGAATGCAAGAGTAATAGCTTCGCTGAGGATAGCTCCAGAACCGATCAGATGATATCCTTTCCCTTGAGTAGGGGTTCCTGGAGCTATTGAAGAACGTGTTGTCTGCCCTGAAGCCATTGATGTTGAAGGAGCCAGGTGCTGATGCAGGACCTGGAAACCTTGGCAGTCTTGGGATTGGCTTCTGGACCGGAGGCATGTGCTCAACATGATAGTCGAATTGAGGACCGGCAGCAGACTTAGGAGCAGAAGTGGCGGGATCAGTGGCTTCGCTGTCTTCTGATGCCTTTGTTGGGGAGGGCTCCACATTAGCTTCATTGGTGATTATGGCAGCCTCACGATTTTCATCCTCCACTTGACTAGCTGGAGGGTCGGTCACAAGCACATTCTCCTAGAGAACTGCTTCTTGGTGGGACAGGGGAGTGGGATCTTGCGGGACTCCTTCTTCTGCGTCTGATGCAGCCGGAATGTCTTCAACAGAGACTTGAGGCCTTGGACCTTTGCGAAGCCTGCGGAGCGCAGATGACGCCTGTGGAGTTGGAGTGGGCTAGGCCTCATAGTCTTCTTCCTCTTGTGGGCGATCCGCCCATGAAGCGTCCTATGCAATTGGCGTCAGTGGACGACCAATGCTGATGAGTTCGCTATTTTCAAACTGAGGAAGGACTGCACCATCGACTACATTGTCATGATGACCAATGTCTTTAGCAGCGAAGGGATCAGCTACTGGAATGTCTTTAGCATCATGAGCCTCTGTGGAAGCAGGCTCATGAATTGTCAGTTGTCGTTCAGCTTCAGGATAGACCATAAAAATGCGTTCAACTATCAAGGGCTCTATGGAAGCAGCCCGAGCTTTCTTGGTCTTCCTCTTCTTCTTGGAGGGGGCAGTAGGAGAGGCTTCAGAGTGTTTCCTCTTCCTGGCTTCAGCCTCAACAGTCCTTGTCTTCTTGAGCTCTGAAGCTGTTGACCGGCTTTTTGGCTTCGAGCCAGTCAGTCTAGTTGGGAAGACAATCGGAACTGCTTCCTGCCTTGGTGCGTTAGGTTCAGCCGTAGTAGGCTTCTTCTTCTTCTTTGCGGCCATCCTAGGGTCGATGCCAGGACGCCCAAGTGCCTTGCGCTTCTCAGCCTCATTATAGGCTTGCACACATCTGTCAGCCAGAGTCTTCATGCGCTCATGCGAACCCTGAGCTTCTGCACGCTTCTTCACAAAGGCTTCCTTGAGCTCGTGCATCATTGTCTTGAAGTTCTTCCCTTCTTGCACGCTGAACTTGGCCATATGCTTCTTGAACTGAGCCTTTTCGTAGTCAATCTTCTGCTTCAGTTCAACAATGCGCTGGGCAATAGCAAGTTCTGAAGCAATGGCGCCTTGGAAGGCGGCATTGAGGCCAATGGGTAGCTGCAGATCTTCAAAGCTGATGTCTGGCGTGTCAAACCACTCGTCAATGAAGTTGTGGATGATGGTGACATCAAAGAGAGGCAGATCATTGAATATTTCTGCTTCTTCTTTGCTCTTGATGAGTTGCTCAAGAGCGTCATCTGCAAGATCTTCATCACTTGATAGATCAATGTCGTCGTTGCGCAGAATGGCAGCAACTATTAGCTCTTTGCCAGTGTGAGACAGAGGCATCTTGGCCTTCTGGGGCTTGGAGACGCGTGATAAGTCTTCAGACTGCACACTGTCTTCAGGAGGTGCAGTTGCCAGTGGCTTCGCCCATGAGACTTTTGGTGAAGGGGCAGGTTTTGAAGCTTTAGGCTTCTTCAGCTTCTTTGTCTTCAGAGCTGCAAGAGCTTCTTCTGATTCAGTGTCAGCTGCAGGCTCATTCACTTCAGTCCCTTGGACTAAGATGTAGGTGATGAGGCCTTCAAGATTGGCGAAAGGACCGATGAGATTGGGTTCAGCATCTCGTGTGCCATTTGCCCTTGGTGCTGAGGGACCAGGGTTGAAGTCTAACCCAAAAGTCTTCTTGTTCTGCTTCGCTGAGTTCTGAGCAAACTGGAAGTTGCGCTTGAACAGATTGTCGTCACGACACCATAGCAGTGACGACGAGTGTGCATCAGCAGGTTGTGGTCCACGGACCATGCATGGATAGAAGCCTTGAGCAATGGCTTCATCTCTGGACCTGGGTAGAAGATTCTTGAATAGGATGTCTCCCCATAGTCTCTTGATGGTGTTTTTCTCAGCATACTCCTGGGTCACAAATCTGCATTTGAACCATTGTTCTGCCCAATATCTTCGAATCCATTGTATTCGGGTCTTGCGCTGACTGTAATCCTCTTCAGGATCTGTCTTGTACATTTCTGAGAGTTCATTTGGCAGATCTCTGGAGGTCTCACCACGACGCTTTCTGCCACCCTTCCTTGCTGCTTTCTCTGAAGCCATACACTTTAACCTGAAAGGCTTCAAGACGTTCAAAGGCTTCAAAGGTTTTTGTTTGCTGGACCAACAGGAACTGGCTTCGGGAGAATTTATGTGATGCTGTAAGAATTCTGCAAATGAATGCAGACTATGAGAACCAAAGGATTCTCCCACGGACATGTAGCTGTGACAACATTAAGGTGCGAGGGAAGGGGAAGAGGTCATATGCATTCTCAGAAGATTTTGAAGATAAATCAGTTTAGAAGACATTGACCTCATCGTGCAAAGACATTCACTCACAGATAAGAAGTTGGTTCCAGATTTGTACGAATCCACAGATCAGTACAAGTGAGGAATCTAACTACTTTGTGAAGCACAAGTGAATATACTAGGCATGTTATGAGATGCAGTATGAGAGAGATCTAGCTTGTGTGAACAGAAACTGCTTGTGGTAGAAAGTGACAAATCCATAGGATCAATGGTGCTGTAAAAAGAGGAAGTTTTATTTACCACACTAAGAACTGCTAGACGGAGTGTAAGATGAGGCCGAGCAGTTCGATCTTCCGTGCCCTAACTTGGCGACGGAGGACACCTACGGCGACGGCGGAGAGGACGATGTCCGCGGTCGGCGTGAAGACGGCGTCGGAGAGGTTGCAGCAGCGAAGTGCTTCATCGCCTGCGTCGTCGAGGGCTAGCGGTGGCGCTAGGGTTCGTGCGAGGGTGGAAGAAGAGATAATGACCGTTGTGAGTGTGTATTTATAGGCACAGGGGCGGCACTGTGCTATTACACAGGTGCCCCTGGTGATTTGCATCTAAGGAACACGTGGCCATTATGCGGAATTTTGGGGTTTGTTCCACGTCCCACACATGCCTGGATTGTCGGGTGATCGTTCCTACTTCTCTAGATTTCATGTGGAGGAATGAGCATTGAAAACGGACTTAATGGTTGTCTCTGTATCTTCTGCTGACAAGGACGCAGAGAAGACATTCGACAATTTCAATAGAATGCATATGACTTGGAGAGATAGAGTTTGATATAGAAAGCATAGAGAGGTTAGGGTCCGATCACATTCACTTAGTTCAAAAGATTCAACACGAAGACATAGCTATAAGTGAATGCTGTAGAGGACAAAACACTAGTATATATATATATATATATATAATCAACATAGTGAAGATAATCATGAAGATATGTTGAGATCGAAGCCAAACCAAATGTGAAGACATTGCAAGGTAACGCCATGAGTGAAACACTTCAAAATAGAACATTTGGTGGTGGCGTTACCCACCGTATAGGAAGTATTAGACCCAGACACGGCGCACAATTATCGTGACGCTCCGAAGTCAAATTCCACATTAATGTATTCACACTTAGAATGTATGTCTTCATTGATTGAAGATATACTTTACTTCGTGTGTTGCACACCTAAGTCATCAATATGCATAAGGGTTAGGATGTGTGCCTGATCACAGGACATTTGAGGATTCCAGGATATTTAGCTCACACCATAACTTGCAAAATCTCTTCTCATCCAAGGGCTTGGTGAAGATATCTGCCAATTGCTCTTCAGTGTTGACGTGTATGATATCAATATCTTCCTTCACAACATGATCTTTGAGAAAGTGATGACGAATTTCAATGTGCTTTGTCTTCGAGTGCTGAACTGGGTTGTTGGCGATCTTGATGGCACTTTTGTTGTTGCAGTAAAGTGGCACTTGCTTCAGATGAATGCCATAGTCCTTGAGTGTTTGCTTCATCCACAGAAGCTGAGCGCAGCAAGATCCAGCAGCAATGTATTCAGATTCAGCAGTGGAGAGAGATACACAGTTCTGCTTCTTTGAAGACCAACATACAAGTGATCGTCCTAGAAAGTGACACGTGCCTGATGTAGACTTGCGATCAACTTTGTCACCAGCATAATCAGCATCCGAGAATCCAACCAGATCAAACTCTGAGCCCTTTGGATACCATAATCCTAGAGTTGGGGTGTGAGCCAAATATCGAAGAATTCGCTTCACAGCTAAGTGATGCGACTCCTTTGGTGCCGCTTGAAATCGAGCACACATGCAAACACTAAGCATAATATCTGGCCTAGATGCACATAGCTAAAGTAAGGAACCAATCATGGAGCGGTATACCTTTTGATCGAACTCTTTACCATTGTCGTCAGGACCCAGATGATGTTTGGCTGGCATTGGTGTTGTGAAGCCTTTGCAGTCTTGCATACCGAACTTCTTCAGGCAATCTTTGAGATACTTCTCTTGAGATATGAAGATGCCATTGTGTTGTTGTCGTATTTGAAGACCGAGGAAGAACTTCAGCTCCCCCATCATGGACATTTGATATTGCTCTTGCATCATATATCCAAAATCTTCACTGTACTTCTGATTGGTGCAGCCGAAGATAATGTCATCCACATATATTTGGCACACAAATAGTTCACCATCATATGTCTTCGTGAAAAGAGTGGGATCTAGGGAACCAGGTATGAAGCCTTTGCTCTTCAGGAAGTATTTGAGTGTGTCATACCAGGCCCGAGGGGCTTGTTTGAGGCCATAGAGTGCCTTGTTGAGCTTGTATACCATGTCAGGATGTTTTGGATCTTCAAAGCCAGGCGGTTGTGCAACATACACTTCTTCTTCAATCTTGCCATTGAGAAAGGCACTCTTCACATCCATTTGATATAGAAGTATGTTATGATGATTTGCATAGGCCAGCAGTATGCGTATGGCTTCAAGTCTAGCCACAGGAGCAAATGTTTCATCGAAGTCAATGCCTTCCACTTGAGTATATCCTTGAGCAACAAGACGAGCTTTGTTTCTAACAACTTGACCATGCTCATCTTGCTTGTTGCGGTATATCCATTTGGTGCCTATTATATTGTGCTTCCGTGGATCAGGACGCTTAACTAGTTCCCATACATTATTCAGCTCAAACTGTTGAAGCTCTTCTTGCATAGCTTGAATCCATTCAGGTTCCATGAAGGCTTCTTCAACTTTCTTGGGTTCTGCTATTGAGACGAATGCGAAGTGCCCACAGAAATTTGCTAGCTGAGTTGCCCTTGCACGAGTGAGTGGACCAGGTGCATTGATGCTATCAATTATTCTTTCAATCTGCACTTCATTGGCAACGCGCGGATGTACAGGGCGAAGACTTTGCTCTTGCTGTTCACTGTCGTTGTTGGAAGGAATGTCTTCAGGCTGAGCATTGTCTTCATGTTGATCAGGTGCTGAAATGATAAGTTCTTCTTCAGGATGAGCTTCAGAAGGTATAATTTCTCCAGTTCCCATTAGCTTGATTGATTCACTGGATGGAACTTCATCTAGCACATTTGCCAGCTGCTCTCTTTGTGGACCATTGGTCTCATCGAACCGCACATCCACTGTTTCAACCACTTTGTAATGAAAGAGATTCAAGACTCTGTAGGAGTGCGAATCCTTTCCATATCCAAGCATAAAACCCTCATGTGCTTTCGGTGCAAACTTTGAGGTGTGATGTGGGTCCTTGATCCAGCACCTTGCACCAAATACTGTGAAGTAACTGACATTTGGCTTCTTGCCAGTAAGGAGCTCATAAGATGTCTTGTTCAGAAGCTTGTGCAGATAAACACAATTGATTGTATGGCATGCAGTATCAATGGCTTCAGGCCAGAATTTTCTTGGGGTCTTGTATTCATCTAGCATCGTTCTGGCCATCTCAATGAGTGTTCTGTTCTTGTGTTTGACGATGCCATTCTGCAGTGGCGTGTACGGGGCTGAGAATTCATGTGTGATGCCCAAGGTATCAAGATATGTATCAAGGCTAGTGTTCTTGAATTCAGTGCCATTGTCACTTCTGATGTGCTTTATCTTGGCGCCATAATTGTTCATAGCTCAATTGGCGAAACGTCTGAAGACATCCTGCACTTCAGTCTTGTAAAGGATTATGTGCACCCAAGTGTATCTAGAGTAATCATCAACAATAACGAAGCCATAGAGGCATGCAGTAGTAGTTACAGTTGAGTAATGAGTGGGACCGAAAAGATCCATGTGAAGCAGTTCGAAGGGTCGAGTAGTGGTCATGATTGTCTTCGAAGCATGTTTGGCCCTCGTCATCTTCCCTGCTTCACAGGCACCGCATAAGTGGTCTTTCTTGAACTTGACGCCCTCGATGCCTATGACATGCTTCTTCTTCGCAAGGGTGTGGAGGTTCCTCATGCCAGCATGCCCAAGCCTCCGATGCCAGAGCCAGCATTCTGAAGCTTTTGCTAGAAGACATACGACAAGTTGTGCTCCTGCTGAGAAATCTACTACGTACAGATCATCTTTTCGATACCCTTCAAACACTAGAGACTTGTCAGATTCCATTAGTACAAGGCAACGATATTTTCCAAATATTACGATCATGTTCAAATCGCAAAGCATTGAGACAGACATTAAGTTGAAGCCAAGGGATTCAACAAGCATGACTTTGTCCATGTGTTGATCCCTTGAGATTGCAACTCTACCTAGACTACCTTACTTTTACCAGTGTCAGCAAATGTGACGTGGCTCTTGTCGGATGGACGTAAGGTTGAGTCCATAAGAAGACTTCTTTTGCCAGTCATGTGATTTGTACACCCACTATCAATAATCCATTCTGAAGACGCTGGTGTCGTACCCTACAGTGCAGTTAGGGGGATAGGCTTCACCAAGAGCATTGTGAAGCAAAAACATTTGACGAACCAGTGAGTTATGAAAACTTAGATCCAGATTAGGACTAATAGGGAGAGTAGCAAGCGATTCAGGAATGAAGTACATAGTAAGACCATTCGGGCATTTGATCTTGCGCCCTACAAGATGTTTAAGGTCCCTAGCAATGGCGTCAGACGATTTTGGTTTTCTGCTGGAGACCTTTCCCTGCAAAAGAGAGTTAAGCTTTCTTAGCCACCCACATCTTCAAGGGTGGCTGAGAAGCAATGAGTCTAAGTGCAGCATCTGAGAATTTTGGCTTTGGAGCCCTAGCAAACAGTCTTGCAGGCGGTCAATAGTACTCATAAGAATAAGCAGAATAGTTCTTGGTCTTATGAACGTGGCGGTTTGATGAACCGCTCTCATATTCATATGCCTGAGTATGGTTTCCCTGCAAAACATTTGCGTTAGTGCGACTCAGGTGATTCCTCTGTCTGTATGAAGCCTTTGGACCGTATGAAGCCTTTGGTCTGAGGTTTGTCTTCTTCACGTGAGGTGTCATGATGACATTCACAGGAAGATTTTCCAGACACCTTTTCGGAACCCAGATCTTCTTCATAGGCGGTCCATTCCTGCAGTGAGTACCAATGTACCTGGCAAACACTTCACCATTCTGATTCTTAGACAGTATATAGTTTGCATCAAAGGATTCATCAATGATAATGGGGTTAGCACAAGTGAAGCCAGGTAGATAGGATGGGTCTGCTGAAGGTTCCTTTGCAGCAACCCACATGGTTTTGGGGTACTGCTCAGGTTTCCAGTAAGAGCCATCAGCATTCATTTTCCTTATGAACCCAACACCCTTTTTCCTTGGGTTTCGGTTCAGTATCTGCTTTTTGAGGAGATCACATAGTGTCTGATGCCCTTTAAGACTTTTGTACATCCCTGTTTCAAGCAATGTCTTCAACCTAGCATTCTCATCAGCAATAACGGTGGTATCCTCAGTAGAGGGGTTAGTTACCACATCAACAGTTGAAGATATTGCAACAGTAGTAGCAGTAGAACATTCAGCAACAGAAATAGAATTATCACGCTCAATGCATTTAAGACATGGTGGTTCAAATCCTTCATGAGCGGTACTGATCTGTTTTGAGTGAAGTGACTCGTTTTCCTTTTGAAGATCTTCATGAGCCGCTCTCAATTTCTCAAGATCTTGCTTCCTTTGAAGATAATCATAGGAAAGCTTTTCATGAGTTGTTGAGAGAGTTTCAAGACGACTTTCAAGTTCCTGATACTTAACTTGAAGATTTTTTATGTCTTCAATTAATGATTCAGATTGAGTCATTTCAGCACCTAACAGATCATCGATTCTGTCTAACAGTTTTTGAATATGTTCCATAGCTTTCTGTTGTTCAGTTGCAATTTTAGCAAGTGTTTTGTAGCTAGGTTTTGAACCACAATCAGAGTCATTGTCACTAGATGTTTGATAGTGAGTAGTGCGTGTGTTTACCTTGGCACCGCTCATGAAGGTGGGCCAACAGGGGAAGCATAATATCTCACCCAAAACTAACAAATCCTACATCCAGCTGTATCCATCCTTCAACACATAACCAAGAAACCTTCGGAAATCGTTTACCTCAACCTTCGAAAAGCATCCGTTATACCAGTTATGGCTGTCGGAGTAATGGGCCACGGGTAGGCCAACCCGAGCCCCAGAACCTTTCAAGACATCGGGGCAGGCTGCGCCCCTCAAGACCCCAAGACGAAGAGCCGCCTTCTGAGGAGTCAACGGCAAGACGGCCGACTGACCGCTCATGGCCGAGTCCCAGGGGCGACTTCAGGATAAAGCCGACTCCCGACTGGCGACTTCCAGAGAAGCCGGCTTTGGAGAGTCGGCCTGCGACTCCAACAAACCCCATGACCTCATCAAGGGGGACGGGGCAGGGGCGTGGCTACAGCGAAGCCCGCCCCCGCCCCTTACCAAGGGCAGGCATGGCCACAACATGCCGTACCCCGGAAGATCTCCGTGCGGCGTGGCACTGTCGCCATGCCAGCCCTGACGTCACCCACGACGGCTTGTCTGTACGGCCTAGAGGCAGCAGGCCCCACCAGTTAGCGAGACCTCAGGAGACGGCAGGAGAGCCACCAGTCGGACCCGTCGGGAGTCGGCCTGGGGAGGTTGGCCGAGCCCTCCCCCGGGGCCCACACGCCATTAATCAAGATGTGATGGGGAGTGGCAACAGTGATCGCCCGCCAGGCGGCGGGGCTGTTGCCACGACCTCATGATCAAGCCCGCGTCATTAGAAGTATGGCTACAGTAATCAGCAGCCGGCAAGACCCGCCCGCGGCGGACACGGCCTGTCGGCTCCGTACCAGGCCAGTCGGCGGGCCCCAGCGGTCGGCAGAAAATACGGAGGCCAAAGGCACTGACGGCTGGGCCCACGTCCAGCCGGATTACCATTGTACCCCTGGGGGGTAGGCCTATATAAACCCCCCAGGGCACCCATGCAAAGTGTTGGAACCCATTAGCTCTAGGCCAGATCATATAGAAGGGAGAGAGCTAGCCTTGCCCTCTCCGACCCCCAAGAAACAACTCAAGGAGCAACCATGTAAACCCTTTGCCATAGTGATCATGCGGAGACCCCGCAGAGCAGCAGTAGGGGTATTATCTCCTCGGAGAGCCCTGAAGCTGGGTAAGATTCGCTGGCGTGCATGTCTTCGCCTCATCCCTTTTCCAGGCACCGGCGACGTTCTACTCGCCCCCACCATGATAAGCCATCCTTTGGCATATGTCGCACCATACCCCCGACATTTGGCGCCCACCGTGGGGCCTGGTGCACCGCCGTCCAGAGATCTATTCTGGATGGGAACCATTTTCCTCCCTAGCGAGCGCAGTCAGCCAGGCACGCCAGACGGAGTTTGCACCGACGCGCTGAGCAGCGTCGAGATCGCTTGCGCGGCCAGCTCCTTGGCCGAACTTGACGGCGAGGTCCGCCTCTCCGACGAACCTGCATCCAACGCAGGCACGGGCGGCCCCGAGAACCTCCTCGCGGGCCTCCTCGATCAACTCCATGTTTCCGGCGAGCCTGCTGTAGACTTGGAGTCCGTAGGCTCCACCGACCCGATGCTGGTCGACTCTGACACCGTGTCGCTCGACGCGTTCCCCACCAATGTGGTGGTCTACGACGAGTCTCTCCCTCGCGTAGAGAGCAACAGAAGCACCATCACCGAGGTGCTAGTCATCAGTCATGATGAGCTCCCCGGTGGAGGAGCGCAAGACTCACTCGGCGCGGCGCTGCAAGACCTAACTGCACCCATTTCGGAAGACGCTGACGCAGAGATGTTGGAGGCGCGCCGCCTTCAGCTCGTTGAAGGCGCGAAGAAGCTGGCCAGCATGAGGCTCTTGTCGGAAGCCTACCAGCGGGAGATGGATCGCACCGTCGGCGGCTCGCCAGCCCCGGCGGGGCCCAGCCGCCCTGGTGCGGTCCGGCAGCGCGGCGTAGCCATCGCCAACCTGTTTGGGGCAAGCCGCCCTGTGTACGCTACACCAGCGGAGAACATCCGAGCCGCCCAGGCAGCGGCGGACGAGCTGGACAATTTTGAGGGCGAGGAACGCCGCCTCATGATGGAGCGAGTCCAGCGGCTCCTCGACGCGGCCGCCGCGTAGAACGAGGCTGGCTGCCGCACGGAGGCGCCTCAACGGCCCAAGGACGACCTTCACCGAGATCAAGGCGCGACGTCCCGGACGCCGACTAGCGGCGCCCGAGGTAGAAGAAACAAGGAGCCGACTGTCAGCCACAGTCGGACTCGCATTACCATAGAGCGCGACCGAAACGGCCGCCCAAGAGCAGTGGAACGACGAGACGACTGTCCGCCTCCCCCTCCCCGCAAGGAGAGGCGAGTCTCCCCGCCGCCTGTTAACCATCCCACTCTCGGTGACCGCCTTTGCCGCCGAGAGGGAGTTGGAGAGAATGACGCCCGCCACCGGATCGACCGACTTCACCGATCCTTAGCGCTGGAAGAAGAAGACGAGCTGGGTCCGCCTTGTTTCGGGCCCTGCATTCGGAACGAGCCCTTTCCTAGAGGGTTCATGCTCCCAAGAGACACGCTGAAGTATACCAGCTCCGTGAAGCCGGAAGACTGGCTAGTCGACTACTCCACGGCTGTCAGCATAGCAAACGGCAACAAGCGTGTCGCCGTAAAGTACGTTCCGCTCATGCTCCAGGGCACGGCCCGGACATGGCTGAATAGCCTAAAGCCCCGCAGCATCAACAGCTGGGTCGACTTCACTGAAGCATTCGTCCGCAACTTCACAAGCACGTACAAGCGTCCTCCCAAGCCTCGTCAGCTCTCCTTGTGCGTGCAAGGCCCCGACGAGTCGACTCGCGATTACCTCACGCGTTGGGCTCATGATGAAGTATGCCACGACCGACTCCTCCATGAAGGCGGAGATTCAAATCAGCACAACTGGCAAAGTGGCTCCTCAAGCTCCTAGAACTCCGGCGGCAGACGCCGGCCGGCGACAACAGCAGGGCGACCACAAGCGCAAGGCCCCGCAGCCGGCTTCCAGCAGCCGGCAGGTCACGACCGTTGAAGCCCAGCAGTCAGATGAGCAGCCCCCGCCCAAGCGACAGAAAGGCGGCAAGCCAAACTGGTTGCCGGCCTTCTCCTATGAGCAGACCTTGGATGGACCTTGCAAGTTCCACAGCGGTGCAAAGCCGTCGAATCACACCACCCGGAAGTGCCACTGGCTCACCAGGATCGCCAAGGGAGACGGCCTCCTGCCTCCCCCGCCTGCTGGGCAGCCGCCTCCGCCGCCGCCCCAGCAGCCAGCTGTCAGGCCAATCAGCGCAGTACAAGACGAATACCCTGAAGAGCATGGAGCCTATGTGGTGTTTGCCAGTGTGGCTGATGATCGACGCAGCACGCGGCTGCAGCGAAAAGAGGTGAATGCAGTAGCATCGGAGACACCAGAGTTCATGCACTGGTCCGAGAAGCCCATCAGCTGGAGCAGGGCTGACCACCCAGAAGTGATGTCGAGTCCGGGCTCCTATGCCTTGGTCCTAGACGCCACCTTTGCTACGGACAGACGGGCCACGCGTTTCTCGCGAGTTCTGATAGACGGAGGCAGCAACATCAATATCCTGTACAAACACACCATGGAGAAGTTAGGAATCAAGCAAAGACAGCTTCAGAACAGCCGAACTGTGTTCCACGGCATTGTTCCTGGGTTTTCCTGCTCGCCAATCGGCAAGATCATGATGGACGTCCTCTTTGGGGACAAAGATCACTTCCATAGGGAGTCTGTTTGGTTTGAGGTGGTGGACCTTGAGAGCCCATAAAATGCACTGCTTGGCCGACCTGCCTTGGCTAAGTTCATGGCGGTCCCCCACTACGCCTACCTCAAGATGAAGATGCCCAGTTCCAGGGGAATTCCGACTGTTGCTGGCGACTACCTGAAGTCGTCTGCTTGTGTAGCTGAGAGCAGTCGGTTGGCCGAGTCCCTGGTAATCGCGGCCGAGAAGCGGCTCCTTGAGCGAGTTGTCGCGATGGCCAGCAAGCAGCCTGAGGTATCGCCCAACCCAAAAGAGTCGGAGGCTGAGGGTTCGTTCAAGCCGGCCAAAGAGACAAAGAAGATACCCTTGGATCCGGAGCATCCAGAGAGGTACGCTGTCGTAGGGGCAAACCTCGACAGCAAATAGGAAGGCGAGGTCGTCGATTTCCTCCGTGAGAATCGGGACATCTTCGCATGGTCCCCCAAAGACATGCCAGGTGTACCGACGGAATTCGCTGAGCACAAGTTACATGTCCGATCTGATGCAAAGCCGGTCAGGCAGCCCCTGCGCCGCCTGTCAGAAGAGAAGAGAAGAGTTGTCGGAGAAGAGATAGCCCGACTCCTAGCAGCCGGCTTCATTATGGAAGTGTTCTTTCCAGAATGGCTAGCAAATCCGGTCCTGGTACTGAAGTGAAAGTGCGTTATATCGACTAGAGGGTGGGTGAATAGGCGATTTTATGAAAGTCTTCAAAACATGGAAGTTATGAAGACAAACGATAGAAATAAACCTATTACCATGCAGCGGAAGGTAGACTACACTAGACAAGCCATAGTCAAGTATTCAATGAAGTGAAAGCACAATGACTTAATAGCAGCAATGTAGTAAGGATCAGGTAGGAAGATATTATGAAGCCATACCGAGCATGCAGTCACTCAGTAAAGACAAAAGATAGTGCGAACATACAATGAGTTCACAAGGAGCAACAGTAAGTAAAGGGAAGGGAAGATGAAACCAGTGACTCGTTGAAGACAATGATTTGTTGGACCAGTTCCAGTTGCTGTGACAACTATACGTCTGGTTGGGGCGGCTAGGTATTTAAACCTTAGTACACACAGTCCTGAACACGCAGCTCAGGACACCCAATCCTCACCGTATTCCCCTTAAGCTAAGGTCACACAGACCTCGCCCAATCACTCTGGTAAGTCTTCAAGGTAGACTCCCAAACCTTCACAGACTTCGTTCACCGGCAATCCACAATGTCTCTTGGATGCTCAGAACGCGACGCCTAACCGGCTGGAGGATGAACAGTCCTCAAGTGTAATAAGTCTTCAGATCACACAGACAAGAAGACTCAAGTGATGCCCAATTCTCTCTGGCTCTGGGTGGTTAGGGCTTTATCCTCGCAAGGAATTCTCTCTCAAAGGCTTCGAGGTGGGTTGCTCTTAAATGACAAAAGCCGTATTCTCAATTTGAGCAGCCAACCGTTTATGGTTATGGGGGGTGGGCTATTTATAGCCACTTGGCAACCCGACCTGATTTGTCCGAAAATGACCCTGGGTCACTAAGGAACTGACACGTGTTCCAACGGTCAGATTTCAAACTCACACGGCAACTTTACTTGGGCTACAAGCAAAGCTGACTTGTCTGACTCTGGACAAGATTCGCTCTCATAGTCTTCACTCGAAGACATAGGTGTTTTTGGTTAGGCATCACTTCAGTCATTCTGACTGGTTCTCTTGGACCCCACTTAACAGTACGGTGGTTCCTATGACTCAACACAAAAGAAAAAGAACTACGAAAGATCTAAGTCTTCGAGCTCCATATGCTTCATGTGGTGTCTTCTCTTGTCATAGTCTTCAATGTGAATATCTTCATATACCACCTTTGACTTCAATGTCTTCATACATTTTTAGGGGTCATCTCTGGTAGGAAAACCGAATCAACGAGGGACTTCTACCTATGTTATCCTGCAATTCTCACAAACACATTAGTCCCTCAACTAGGTTTGTCGTGAATACTCCGAAACCAACTGGGGGTGGCACTAGATGCACTTAGAATCTCCCCCTTTTTGGTGATTGCTGACAAATTAGTTGAAGTTTTCAACGGGGAATATAATCTGTGAAATTGTAAAGGATAAGGAATTGTCTTCATAAGTTGCAAGGGCTGCCCCTGAAGATGTGCATATAGGTAATTTGCTTTTGGAATGCAAATGCACATGGCATGTTGTACTTGTGGAGATCCACTTCAACTTATGATGACAATCCACTATGCATGTGAAAGTATATGAAGATAATGACATGCATAATGGAAAATGGACGTCTGCAGAATGATCTAAGTGCGGAATTTATCATCGCACATGCGGAATTTATCATCGCAAAACAAGGTGGCAGATAAGTAGCAGACGACCATCGAGTTTAAGTGTTACAACTCAAAGAACCAAATGTAGCAAAACGAAAGTTGTAAGCACGAAGCAAAATATAAAGCACCCGCCCATATGGACCCGCTTGAAGACTATCAACCTCATATGCTTCTCCCCCTTTTGTCAGTAAGGACCAAAAAGGTTTGAAGACATAGAGCATCTACTCGTTCCCAGGCGGAGTAGGTGAAGTAGCAGGGTCGTTGGTGGTGTTTGGCGGTACTGAAGAGCTTGGAGCAGAGTTGACGCGTGTTGAAGGAGGTGGTGGTGAAGTAGCATCATCTTCATGCTCGATAACTCTGGCAGTCACTGTTGCAGCAGATAAAGAGAACTCAGAGTCTTCAAGGGGTGGAGTTCCTAGCAGCACAGCTCTTCGAGGAGGTGTGGAGTCAAACTTGAATCGCTCAGTGAAGCCATCCTCTTGGAGATCATCTTCAGAAAACATCATCGTTAGCCCTTTCCATGTACGGCGATAGGTTTCATGGGCAACGAAAGCATTCTTGGTGGCAAGATTGCGAATGCGATTAACTTCCACCAAGAGGCTTTTCATCTGATGCTTCTGCCAGTCATGATGCCTATCCTGTTTCTGATGAAGAGCCACAAGAAGCTCTCGGTCGTTGAGAACACGAGTGCGCTTCTTGGGTCTTGGAGCAGTTGTACTATCAGTGGCTTCAGTAGACGAAGGGTGTGGTGCACGTGTAGTGCCAGCCAAAGGATACACCCGAGTGACTGCTTCAACTCCTTCAATGTTCTGTGAGAAACTCTGATGCTCTGCATTCTGAAGACTTAGAGGTTCCTTTGCAGGCTCAGGATAGATGGCTTCAGTAGAGATATCCACATCAGGCAGAAAAATCCTATGATTGCGAGCAGATGGCTGATATGAGATATCGAGTGAAGTTTAATTAGCCGCATTACCCATGGGGCGTAGAACTTCAAGCCAAACAGATCAGAGCCTGATGCAGCAAGTTAGCGGATGAATAAGTCCTGTGCATTGAAGCATTTTCCATGAAGAATATAGAAGACCAAAGTCTTCATTGCACCCTCAAGCTTGGCATTTGGAGAGTGCCCTTTGATGGGCCAGAGAGTTCGCCTGATGATGTGATAGATGGTTCATGGCAGATACTGAAGGTCTTCAACGAAGAACTCTGTTGGATAAGCAGCATCTTGGGGCAATGGCTTCATCATGCTGAGCATCTGACTCATATCAGGTTCCGGCCTCTTAAAGATGCTCTCAATAGCTTCACTATGCAGCTGACAGCCATGCTCGTAGAGATCGCCAGGAGTGGGCAAACCAGTGAGCTCAATGATGTCAAATGCATTGGCTTCGAGATGAACATTTCCGGTCATCCACTCCAGGACCCAAGTCTCCGGATCTCTGCTGTACCCGCGGATGTGAAGTATGGCATAGAATTGGAGTAGCAGCTCTTCATTCCAATGCTCTTGGTCAGTAACGAACGGCAGCAGTCCAACTTCCTTGAAGCAATCCAAAGCTTCTTCCAGACAGGGTAGACCAGCTATGGTTTCAATGTCAAGGCACTTGTGTGTGAAGATGCGACCTTGGTTGTAAAGAATGCATGAGTAATAGCTTCGCTGAGGATAGCTCCAGAACCAATCAGATGATATCCTTTCCCTTGAGTAGGGGTTCCTGGAGCTATCGAAGAATGTGTTGTCTGCCCTGAAGCCATTGATATTGAAGGAGCCAGGTGCTGATGCAGGACCTGGGAACCTTGGCAATCTTGGGATTGGCTTCTGTACCTGAGGCGTGTGCTCAACATGATAGTCGAACTGGGGACCGGCAGCAGACTCAGGAACAGAAGTGACGGGATCAGTGGCTTCGCTGTCTTCTTTTTCCGTTGGGGAGGGCTCCACATTAGCTTCATTGGTGGTTGTGGCAGCCGCAAGATTTTCATCCTCCACTTGACGAGCTGGAGGGTCGGTCACAGGCACGTTCTCCTTGAGAACTGCTTCTTGGTGGGACAGTGGAGTGGCAACTTGTGGGACTTCATCTTCCGCGGCTGATGCGGCCGGATTGTCTTCAGCAGAGACTTGAGGCCTTGGACCTTTGTGAAGCCTGCGCAACGCAAACGACGCCTGTGGTGTTGGAGTGGGTTGGGCCTCATAATTTTCTTCCTCTTGTGGGCGATCCGCCCATGAAGCATCCTGTGCAATTGGCGTCAGTGGACGACCAATGCTGATGAGTTCACTGTTCTGAGGAAGGACTGCACCATCTTCTACATTGTCATGTTGACCAATGTCTTCAGCAGCGATGGGATCAGCTGCTGGAAAGTCTTCAGCTTCATGAGCCTCTGTGGAAGTAGGCTCATGGATGGTCAGTTGGCGTTCAGCTTCAGGATAGACCATAGAAATGGGTTCAACTATCAAGGGCTCTGTGGGAGCTGCCCGATCTTTCTTGGTCTTCCTCTTCTTCTTGGAGGGGGCAGTTGGAGAAGCTTCAGAATGTTTCCTCTTCCTAGCTTCAGCCTCAACAGTCCTTGTCTTCTTGAGCTCTGAAGCTGTTGATCGGCTTTTTGGCTTCGAGCCAGTCATTTTAGTTGGGAAGACAATAGGAACTGCTTCCTGCCTTGGTGCGTTAGGTTCAGCCGTAGCAGGCTTCTTCTTCTTCTTTGCGGCCATCCTGGGGTCGATGCCAGGACGCCAAAGGGCCTTGCGCTTCTCAGCCTCATTATAGGCTTGCACACATCTGTCAGCCAGAGTCTTCATGCGCTCACGCGAACCCTGAGCTTCTACACGCTTCTTCACAAAGGCTTCCTTGAGCTCGTGCATCATACTCTTGAAGTTCTTCGCTTCCTGCACGCTGAGCTTGGCCATATGCTTCTTGAACTGAGCCTTTTCATAGTTAATCTTTTGCTTCAGTTCAACAATGCGCTGGGCAATAGCGAGTTTTGAAGCAATGGCGCCTTGGAAGGCGACACTGAGGCCAATTGGTAGCTGCAGATCTTCAAAGCTGATGGTTGGCGTGTCAAACCACTCGTCAATGAAGTTGTGGATGATGGTCACATCAAAGAGAGGCAAATCATTGAAGATTTCTGCTTCTTCTTTGCTCTTGATGAGTTGCTCAAGAGCGTCATCTGCTAGATCTTCATCACTTGACAGATCAATGTCGTCATTGCGCAGAATGGCAGCAGCAGTTAGCTCTTGTCTGGTGTGAGGCAGAGGCATCTTGACTTTCTGGGGCTTGGAGATGCGAGATAAGTCTTTGGACTGCACACTGTCTTCAGGAGGTGCAGTTGCCAGTGGCTTCACCCTTGAGATTTTTGGTGAGGGGGCAGGCTTTGAAGCTTTAGGCTTCTTCATCTTCTTTGTCTTCGGTGCTGCAGGAGCTTCTTCTGCTATAGCGTCAGCTGCAGGCTCATTCACTGCAGTCCCTTGAACTAAGATGCGGGTGACGAGGCCTTCAAGGTTGGAGAAAGGACCGATGACATTGGGTTCTGCATCTCGTGTGCCATCTGCCCTTGGTGCTGAGGGACCAGGGTTGAAGTCTAGCCCCAAAGTCTTCTTGTTCTGCTTCGCTGAGTTCTGGGCAAACTGGAAGTTGTGCTTGGACAGATTGTCGTCACGACACCATAGTAGTGACGATGGGTGTGCATCAGCTGGCAGTGGCCCACGGACCATGCAGGGATACAAGCCTTGAGCAATGGCTTCATCTCTAGACCTGGGTAGAAGATTCTTGTATTGGATGTCTCCCCACGGTCTCTTGATGGCATTTTTCTCAGCATATTCTTGGGTTACAAATTGGTATTTGAACCATTGTTCTGCCCAATATCTTTGAATCCATTGGATTCAGGTCTTGCGCTGATTGTAATCCTCTTCAGGATCTGTCTTGTACAGTTCTGAGAGTTCATCTGGCAGATCTCTGGATGTTTCTCCACGATGCTTTCTGCCACCCTTCCTTGCTACTTTCTCTGAAGCCATAAACTTTAACTTGAAAGGCTTCAACGCGTTCAAAGGCTTCAAAGGTTTTCGCTTGCTGGACCAACATGAACTGGCTTCGGGAGAATTAATGTGATGCTGTAAGAATTCTGCAAATGAATGCAGACTATGAGAACCAAAGGATTCTCCCGCGGACATGTACCTGTGACAGCATTAAGGTGCGAGGGAAGGGGAAGAGGTCATATGCATTCTCAGAAGATTTTGAAGATAAATCAGTTTAGAAGACATTGACCTCATTTCGCGAAGACATTCACTCCTAGATAAGGAGTTGGTTCCAGATTTGTACGAATCCACAGATCAGTACAAGTGAGGAATCTAACTACTTTGTGAAGCATAAGTGAATATACTAGGCTTGTTATGAGACGCAGTATGAGAGAGATCTAACTTGTGTGAATAGAAACTGCTTGTGGTAGAAAGTGACAAATCCATAGGATCAACGGTGCTGTAGAAAGGAAGTTTTATTTACCACACTAAGAACTGCTAGACGAAGTGGAAGATGAGGCCGAGCAGTTCGATCTTCCAAGCCCTAACTTGGCGACGGAGGACACCTACGGCGACGGCGGAGAGGACGATGTCCGCGGTCGGCGTGAAGACGGCGTCGGAGAGGTTGCGGCAGCGAAGCGCTTCGTCGCCGGCGTTGTTGAGGGCTAGCGGTGGCGCTAGGGTTCGTGCGAGAGTGGAAGAAGAGATAATGACCGCTGTGAAGTGTGTATTTATAGGTACATGGGCGGCACTGTGCTATTACACATGTACCCCTGGCTATTCGCATCTGAGGAACACGTGGCCACTATGCGGAATTTTGGGGTTTGTTCCACGTCCCACGCACGCCTTGATTGTCGGGTGGTCGTTCCTACTTCATGTGGAGGAATGAGCATTGAAAACAGACTTAATGGTTGTCTCTGTATCTTCTGCTGAGAAGGACACAGAGAAGACATTCGACAGTTTCAATAGAATGCATATGATTTGGAGAGATAGAATTTGAGATAGAAAGCATAGAGAGGTTATGGTCCGATCACATTCACTTAGTTCAAAAGATTCAACAATGAAGACATAGCTATAAGTGAATGCTGTAGAGGACAGAACACTAATATATATATATATATATATATATATATATATATATATATATATATATATAATCAACATAGTGAAGATAATCATGAAGATATGTTGAGATCGAAGCCAAACCAAATGTGAAGACATTGCAAGGTAACGCCATGAGTGAAACACTTCAAAATAGAACATTTGGTGGTGGCGTTACCCACCGTATAGGAAGTATTAGACCCAGACACGGCGCACAATTATCGTGACGCTCCGAAGTCAAATTCCACATTAATGTATTCACACTTAGAATGTATGTCTTCATTGATTGAAGATATACTTTACTTCGTGTGTTGCACACCTAAGTCATCAATATGCATAAGGGTTAGGATGTGTGCCTGATCACAGGACATTTGAGGATTCCAGGATATTTAGCTCACACCATAACTTGCAAAATCTCTTCTCATCCAAGGGCTTGGTGAAGATATCTGCCAATTGCTCTTCAGTGTTGACGTGTATGATATCAATATCTTCCTTCACAACATGATCTTTGAGAAAGTGATGACGAATTTCAATGTGCTTTGTCTTCGAGTGCTGAACTGGGTTGTTGGCGATCTTGATGGCACTTTTGTTGTTGCAGTAAAGTGGCACTTGCTTCAGATGAATGCCATAGTCCTTGAGTGTTTGCTTCATCCACAGAAGCTGAGCGCAGCAAGATCCAGCAGCAATGTATTCAGATTCAGCAGTGGAGAGAGATACACAGTTCTGCTTCTTTGAAGACCAACATACAAGTGATCGTCCTAGAAAGTGACACGTGCCTGATGTAGACTTGCGATCAACTTTGTCACCAGCATAATCAGCATCCGAGAATCCAACCAGATCAAACTCTGAGCCCTTTGGATACCATAATCCTAGAGTTGGGGTGTGAGCCAAATATCGAAGAATTCGCTTCACAACTAAGTGATGCGACTCCTTTGGTGCCGCTTGAAATCGAGCACACATGCAAACACTAAGCATAATATCTGGCCTAGATGCACATAGATAAAGTAAAGAACCAATCATAGAGCGGTATACCTTTTGATCGAACTCTTTACCATTGTCATCGGGACCCAGATGATGTTTGGCTGGCATTGGTGTTGTGAAGCCTTTGCAGTCTTGCATACCGAACTTCTTCAGGCAATCTTTGAGATACTTCTCTTGAGATATGAAGATGCCCTTGCGTTGTTGTCGTATTTGAAGACCGAGGAAGAACTTCAGCTCTCCCATCATGGACATCTGATATTGCTCTTGCATCATATATCCAAACTCTTCACTATACTTCTGATTGGTGCAGCCGAAGATAATGTCATCCACATATATTTGGCACACAAACAGTTCACCATCATATGTCTTCGTGAAGAGAGTGGGGTCTAGGGAACCAGGTATGAAGCCTTTGCTCTTCAGGAAGTATTTGAGTGTGTCATACCAGGCCCGAGGGGCTTGTTTGAGGCCATACAGTGCCTTGCTGAGCTTGTATACCATGTCAGGATGTTTTGGATCTTCAAAGCCAGGCGGTTGTGCAACATACACTTCTTCAATCTTGCCATTGAGAAAAGCACTCTTCACATCCATTTGATATAGAAGTATGTTGTGATGATTTGCATAGGCCAGCAGTATGCGTATGGCTTCAAGTCTAGCCATAGAAGCAAATGTTTCATTGAAGTCAATGCCTTCCACTTGAGTATATCCTTGAGCAACGAGACGAGCTTTGTTTCTGACAACTTGACCATGCTCATCTTGCTTGTTGCGGTATATCCATTTGGTTCCTATTATATTGTGCTTCCGTGGATCAGGACGCTTAACTAGTTCCCATACATTATTCAGCTCAAACTGTTGAAGCTCTTCTTGCATAGCTTGAATCCATTCAGGTTCCATGAAGGCTTCTTCAACTTTCTTGGGTTCTGTTATTGAGACGAATGCGAAGTTCCCACAGAAATTTGCTAGCTGAGTTGCCCTTGAATGAGTGAGTGGACCGGGTGCATTGATGCTATCAATTATTATTTCAATCTGCACTTCATTGGCAACACGAGGATGTACAGGGCGAAGACTTTGCTCTTGCTGATCATTGTCGTTGTTAGAAGGAATGTCTTCAGGCTGAGCATTGTCTTCATGTTGATCAGGTGCTGAGATGATAAGTTCTTCTTCATGTTGAGCATTGATTGTATGGCATGCAGTATCAATGGCTTCAGGCCAGAATTTTCTTGGGGTCTTGTATTCATCTAGCATCGTTCTGGCCATCTCAATGAGTGTTCTGTTCTTGTGTTCGACGATGCCTTTCTGCTGTGGCGTGTACAGGGCTGAGAATTCATGTGTGATGCCCAAGGTATCAAGATATGTATCAAGGCCAGTGTTCTTGAATTCAGTGCCATTGTCACTTCTGATGTGCTTTATCTTGGCGCCAAAAATGTTCATAGCTCGATTGGCGAAGCGTCTGAAGACATCCTGCACTTCAGTCTTGTAAAGGATTATGTGCACCCAAGTATATCTAGAATAATCATCAACAATAACGAAGCCATAGAGGCAAGCAGTAGTAGTTAGAGTTGAGTAATGAGTGGGACCGAAAAGATCCATGTGAAGCAGTTCGAAGGGTCGAGTAGTGGTCATGATTGTCTTCGAGGGATGTTTGGCCCTCATCATCTTTCCTGCTTCACAGGCACCACATAAGTGGTCTTTCTTGAACTTGACACCCTCGATGCCTATGACATGCTTCTTCCTCGCAAGGGTGTGGAGGTTCCTCATGCCAGCATGCCCAAGCCTCCGATGCCAGAGCCAGCATTCTGAAGCCTTTGCTAGAAGACATACTGCAAGCTGTGGCCCTGCTGAGAAATCTACCACGTACAAATCATCTTTTCGATACCCTTCAAACACTAGAGACTTGTTAGATTCCATTAGTACAAGGCAACGATATTTTCCAAATATTACGATCATGTTCAAATCGCAAAGCATTGAGACAGACATTAAGTTGAAGCCAAGGGATTCAACAAGCATGACTTTGTCCATGTGTTGATCCCTTGAGATTGCAACTCTACCTAGACTACCTTACTTTTACCAGTGTCAGCAAATGTGGCGTGGCTCTTGTTGGATGGACGTAAGGTTGAGTCCATAAGAAGACTTCTTTTGCCAGTCATGTGATTTGTACACCCACTATCAATAATCCATTCTGAAGACGCTGGTGTCGTACCCTACAGTGCAGTTAGGGGGATAGGCTTCACCAAGAGCATTGTGAAGCAAAAACATTTGACGAACCAGTGAGTTATGAAAACTTAGATCCAGATTAGGACTAATAAGGAGAGTAGCAAGCGATTCAAGAACGAAGTACATAGTAAGACCATTCGGGCATTTGATCTTGCGCCCTACAAGATGTTTAAGGTCCCTAGCAATGGCGTCAGACGATTTTGGTTTTCTGCTGGAGACCTTTCCCTGCAAAAGAGAGTTAAGCTTTCTTAGCCACCCACATCTTCAAGGGTGGCTGAGAAGCAATGAGTCTAAGTGCAGCATCTGAGAATTTTGGCTTTGGAGCCCTAGCAAACAGTCTTGCAGGCGGTCAATAGTACTCATAAGAATAAGCAGAATAGTTCTTGGTCTTATGAACGTGGCGGTTTGATGAACCGCTCTCATATTCATATGCCTGAGTATGGTTTCCCTGCAAAACATTTGCATTAGTGCGACTCAGGTGAGTCCTCTGTCTGTATGAAGCCTTTGGACCGTATGAAGCCTTTGGTCTGAGGTTTGTCTTCTTCACGTGAGGTGTCATGATGACATTCACAGGAAGATTCTCCAGACACCTTTTCGGAACCCAGATCTTCTTCATAGGCGGTCCATTCCTGCAGTTAGTACCAATGTACCTAGCAAACACTTCACCATTCTGATTCTTAGACAGTATATAGTTTGCATCAAAGGATTCATCAATGATAATGGGGTTAGCACAAGTGAAGCCAGGTAGATAGGATGGGTCTGCTGAAGGTTCCTTTGCAGCAACCCACATGGTTTTGGGGTACTGCTCAGGTTTCCAGTAAGAGCCATCAGCATTCATTTTCCTTATGAACCCAACACCCTTTTTCCTTGGGTTTCGGTTCAGTATCTGCTTTTTGAGGAGATCACATAGTGTCTGATGCCCTTTAAGACTTTTGTACATCCCTGTTTCAAGCAATGTCTTCAACCTAGCATTCTCATCAGCAATAACGGTGGTATCCTCAGTAGAGGGGTTAGTTACCACATCAACAGTTGAAGATATTGCAACAGTAGTAGCAGTAGAACATTCAGCAACAGAAATAGAATTATCACGCTCAATGCATTTAAGACATGGTGGTTCAAATCCTTCATGAGCGGTACTGATCTGTTTTGAGTGAAGTGACTCGTTTTCCTTTTGAAGATCTTCATGAGCCGCTCTCAATTTCTCAAGATCTTGCTTCCTTTGAAGATAATCATAGGAAAGCTTTTCATGAGTTATTGAGAGAGTTTCATGACGACTTTCAAGTTCCTGATACTTAACATGAAGATTTTTTATGTCTTCAATTAAGGATTCAGATCAAGTCATTTCAACACCTAACAGATCATCGCTTCTGTCTAACAGTTTTTGAATATGTTCCATAGCTTTCTGTTGTTCAGTTGCAATTTTAGCAAGTGTTTTGTAGCTAGGTTTTGAACCACAATCAGAGTCATCGTCACTAGATGTTTGATAGTGAGTAGTGCGTGTGTTTACCTTGGCACCGCGTGCCATGAAGCAGTAGGTAGAAGCGGAGTAGTCCTTGTCATTTGCATCGGTGTCGGTGATGAAGTCATTGTCTTCAGTGTTGAAGATGGACTTGGCAACGTATGCTGTAGCCAGACTTGCGACGCCTGAGTCGGATTCCTCCTCAGACTCCACCTCCGCCTCCTCAGAAGCAGACTCCTCCTCTGAATCCATTTCCTTGCCAACAAACACATGTGCCTTGCCAGATGAGCTCTTCTTGTGTGATGAAGACTTTGAGGAAGACTTGGAAGAAGACTTTGAGTATTTCTTCTTCTTCTTCTTGTCGTCAGAGTCATATTCCTTGCTCTTCTTCTTCTTTTTGTTCTCATTGTCCCACTGTGGACACTCAGAGATGAAGTGGCCAAGTTTCTTGCACTTGTGACATGTTTTCTTCTTGTAGTCATGAGCAGGAGCTTCATCATTCCTTGAACTTGATCGAGAAGACTTTCTGAAGCCTTTCTTCTTGGTGAATTTTTGGAACTTCTTGACAAACATAGCAAGTTCCCTTCCAATGTCTTCAGGATCATCAGAACTGCTGTCAGATTCTTGTTTAGACGAGGAGACAGCTTTTGCCTTCAAGGCACGAGTTCGCCCATAGTTTGGACCGTAGATATCTCTTTTCTCCGAAAGCTGAAACTCATGTGTGTTGAGCCTCTCAAGTATGTCAGACGGATCGAGTGTCTTGAAATCAGGACGTTCTTGAATCATCAGGGCCATGATGTCAAACGAACTATCAAGTGAACTTAGCAGCGTCTTGACGACTTCGTGTTTGGTAATCTCAGTGGCGCCGAGGGCTTGAAGCACATTTGTGATGCCAGTGAGACGGTCAAATGTGTGCTGGACATTCTCATTGTCATTTCGCTTGAAGAGATTGAAGAGGTTGCGAAGGACACTGATTCTCTGATCTCTCTGGGTTGAGATGCCTTCATTGACCTTGGAGAGCCAGTTTCAGACCAGCTTGGATGTCTTCAAAGCACTCACACGGCCATACTGTCCTTTGGTCAGATGACCACAGATGATATTCTTGGCAGTAGAGTCCAGTTGAATGAATTTCTTGACATCAGCAGCAGTGACACCTTCTCCAGCCTTAGGAACGCCGTTCTCGACGACATACCATAGGTCGATGTCAATGGCTTCAAGATGCATGCGCATCTTATTCTTCCAGTAGGGATATTCAGTTCCATCGAAGACGGGGCACGCAGCGGAGACTTTAATTATCCCTGCAGTCGACATAGCTAAAACTCCAGGTGGTTAAACCGAATCACACAGAACAAGGGAGCACCTTGCTCTGATACCAATTGAAAGTGCGTTATATCGACTAGAGGGGGGGTGAATAGGCGATTTTTATGAAAGTCTTCAGAACATAGAAGTTTTGAAGACAAACGATAAAATTAAACCTATTACCATGCAGCAGAAGGTAGACTACACTAGGAAAACCATAGTCAAGTATTCAATTGAAGTGAAAGCACAAAGACTAATAGCAGCTAGGTAGTAAGGATCAGGTAGGAAGATATTGTGAAGCCAAACAGAACACGCAGTCACTCAGTGAAGACAAATGATAGTGCAAACATACAATGACTTCACAAGGAGTAACAGTAAGTAAAGGGAAGTGAAGATGAAACCAGTGACTCGTTGAAGACAATGATTTGTTGGACTAGTTCCAGTTGCTGTGACAACTGTACATCTGGTTGGAGCGGCTAGGTATTTAAACCTTAGGACACACAGTCCCGGACACCCAGTCCTGAACTCGCAGCTCAGGACACCCAGTCCTCACCGTATTCTCCTTGAGCTAAGGTCACATAGACCTCGCCCAACCACTCTGGTAAGTCTTCAAGGTAGACTCCCAAACCTTCACAAACTTCGTTCACCGGCAATCCACAATGTCTCTTGGATGCTCAGAATGCGACACCTAACCAGCTGGAGGATGCACATTCCTCAAGTGTAATAAGTCTTCAGATCACACGGACAAGAAGACTTAAGTGATGCCCAATTCTCTCTGGCTCTGGGTGGTTAGGGCTTTATCCTCGCAAGGAATTCTCTCTCAAAGGCTTCGAGGTGGGTTGCTCTCAAACGACAAAAGCCGTATTCTCAATCTGAGCAGCCAACTATTTATGGTTGTGGGGGGTGGGCTATTTATAGCCACTTGGCAACCCGACCTGATTTGTCCGAAATGACCCTGGGTCACTAAGGAACTGACACGTGTTCCAACGGTCAGATTTCAAACTCACACGGCAACTTTACTTGGGCTACAAGCAAAGCTGACTTGTCCGACTCTGGACAAGATTCGCTCTCATAGTCTTCACTCGAAGACATAGGTGTTTTTGGTTAGGCATCACTTCAGTCATTCTGACTGGTTCTCTTGGACCCCACTTAACAGTACGGTGGTTCCTATGACTCAACACAAAAGAAAAAGAACTACGAAAGATCTAAGTCTTCGAGCTCCATAGGCTTCATGTGGTGTCTTCTCTTGTCATAGTCTTCAATGTGAATATCTTCATATACCACCTTTGACTTCAATGTCTTCATACATTTTTAGGGGTCATCTCTGGTAGGAAAACCGAATCAATGAGGGACTTCTACCTGTGTTATCCTGCAATTCTCACAAACACATTAGTCCCTCAACTAGGTTTTTCGTCAATACTCCAAAACCAACTAGGGGTGGCACTAGATGCACTTACATGAAGAAGAACAAGCAGTGGCGAATGTGTATTGACTACACGAGCCTCAACAAGGCCTGCCCCAAGGACCCATTTGCTTTACCAAGAATCGATCAGGTGATATACTCCACAACCGGATGCGAGCTGTTGAGTTTTTTGGATGCATACTCAGGATATCACCAGATCAAGCTGAACCCGGCTGACAGACTGAAGACCGCCTTCATCACGCCATTTGGAGCCTTCTGCTACCTCACCATGATGTTCGGCTTAAGGAATGCCGGTGCTACCTTTCAGTGTTGCATGCAGAAGTGCCTCCTCAAGCATCTCGGCAGGAACGCCCATGTCTACGTAGACGACGTGGTGGTGAAGACGAAAAAGCGCGGGACACTGCCGGAAGACCTCAAGGAGACCTTTGAGAACCTGCGCCAATTCCAGATCAAGCTCAACCCCGAGAAGTGTGTCTTGGGAGTACCAGCCGGCCAGCTCCTAGGCTTCCTGGTCTCTGAACGCGGCATAGAATGCAACCCACTAAAAATCAAGGCCATTGAGAGAATGGAGGTACCCAGCCAACTGCTGGATGTGCAGAAGTTCACCGGCTACTTGGCGTCCATCAGCCGATTCATCAGTCGGCTGGGCGAGAAAGCTCTCCCCTTATACCAACTCATGAAGAAGACCATTTTTTCGAGTGGAACCATAAGGCAGACGAAGCCTTTCTTCAGTTGAAGAAGATGCTGACTACTCCACCCGTCCTGGCGGCTCCGACCCCCAAAGAACATATGCTCCTGTACATCGCCACCACCAGCCGGGTAGTCAGCACGGTCATTGTAGTGGAACACAAGGAGGAAGGAAATGTGCTACCTATCCAGAGACCGGTATATTACCTGAGCGAGGTAATGTCGACCTCCAAGCAGAACTACCCCCACTACCAGAAGATGTGCTATGGCGTACACTTTGCTGCCAAGAAATTGAAGCCTTACTTTCAAGAGCATCCAATCACGGTGGTCTGCACGGCCCCGCTTGCCGAGATCATTGGTAGCCGAGATGCTTCTGGCCGAGTGGCCAAATGGGCCATAGAGCTGGCTCCCTACACCATCCACTACCAGCCCCGCACCGCTATCAAGTCACAAGCACTGGCCGACTTCCTCGTCGACTGGGCCGAGACCCAGTACCTACCTCCAATTCCTGATTCCACCCATTGGCGGATGCATTTTGATGGCTCCAAGATGCGCACTGGCTTGGGAGCCGGCGTCGTCCTCACCTCTCCCAAAGGCGACAAGCTCAAATACGCGCTGCAAATCCACTTTGCCGCCTCCAACAACATCGCCAAGTACGAGGCGCTCATTCATGGGCTCCGGCTTGCCAAAGAACTTGGCATCCGCCGGATCTTGTGTTATGGCGACTCGGACTTAGTGGTCCAGCAATCATCTGGCGACTGGGACGTGAAAGATGCAAACATGGCGAGTTACCGTTTCCTCGTGCAGCAACTCAGCGGGTATTTCGAAGGGTGCGAGTTTCTCCATGTGCCAAGAAACGACAACGACCAAGCAGATGCCTTGGCACGAATCGGCTCTACCCGCCAAGCAATACCATCTGGCGTCGCCCTTCAACGCCTCCTCAAGCCGTCTGTCAAGCCTTCACCAGAATCAGACTCCATTTTTGTGCCGGCTCCTCCCGAAGACGTCGGATCCGACTCTAGAGCTCCGACAGTCGGTACGAGGATTTTGGCGGAAGACTCCAAAGCTGCCACAGTCGAACCCGGCCCGGGGACTGCGGCAGCAGACTTGAAGACTCCAGAACTCAACCCAAGGACCGCGCCAGTCGGCCTAGGGACTTCATTAACCCAGCAAGCGGCTGTTGACTCCAACCCGCCGCCTCCCAGCCCAACCGCCCTCGTCCAAGTCGCAGTTCTGACAGTCGAAGAAATAGCAGCACCCTTATGGGCCCAGCCCATCCTCAAATTCCTGGTGAACAAAGAGCTACCGACTGATGAGACCTCAGCTCGGCAAATACAACACCGGGCGGCAGCCTACACCATAGTCAACAGAGAGCTGGTCAGGCGCAGCGTCACTGGTGTCTAGCAGCGCTGCGTAGAGCCAGAGCAAGGCCAAGCGATTCTCAAAGACATCCATCAAGGTGAGTGCGGCCACCATGCGGCTTCAAGAGCACTCGTCGCCAAAGCCTTTCGACACGGTTTCTTCTAGCCAACTGCCTTGGAAGAGGCCAATGAGTTGGTCCAAAAATGCAAAGGGTGCCAGAAGTTCAGCTCCAAGCCGCATCAGCCGGCTTCTGCACTCAAGACCATCCCCATTGCCTGGCCTTTCGCAGTTTGGGGTCTAGACATGGTGGGACCATTCAAGATAGCACGAGGTGGCTTAACTCACTTACTTGTCGCAGTGGACAAGTTCACCAAGTGGATAGAAGCAAAGCCAATCAAGAAGCTGAACGGTCCGACTGCCGTAACTTTCGTATTCGATATCACAATTCAGTATGGCATACCACACAGCATCATCATCGACAACGGCTCAAATTTTGCCAAAGGCGCCTTGGCCCGTTTCTGCGCAACACATGGCATCCGACTGGACCTAGCGTCCGTCGCCCATCCGCAGTCAAACAGCCAAGTGGAGCGAGCAAACGGCCTCATCCTGTCCGGCATCAAGCCTCGGCTAATCGAGCCTCTAGAGCGCTCGGCTGGCTGCTGGCTCGACGAGCTGCCAGCCATCCTCTGGAGTCTGCGCACGACTCCAAACAAGTCAACCGGCTTCACGTCCTTCTTCCTCGTCTACGGTGCTAAAGCCGTCATCCCAACGGACATAGAGTTCGACTCCCCACGAGTCACTATGTACACCGAGGAGGAAGCAGAAGAAGCACGACAAGACGACATCGATCTACTGGAAGAGGGCCGGCTGTTGGCAGTCAGCTGGTCCAGCATCTACCAGCAGAGCCTGCGCCGATACCACAACAGGAAGGTCAGGCCAAGATCTTTCCAAGAAGGCGACCTTGTGCTCCGGCTGATCCAGCGAACAGCCGGCCAGCACAAGCTATCGGCACCTTGGGAAGGCCCTTTCATCATCAGCAAAGTACTGGGCAACGACTCCTATTACCTGATTGACGCTCAGAAGCCCCGAGCACGCAAGAGGGACGACTCCGGCAAGGAGACAGAGCGGCCATGGAATGCAAATCTCCTCCGAAGATTTTACAGTTGATGCAGTATGTACCACACTACCTTTTGTATTAAAGTACCAAGACTTCGGGCCCCCCGAGATGAGCTCGGGGACTGCCCTCTTTTGTCTGTATGATAAAAATTATGCCTACAAGTATGTTACTCTTTGTCATGCCGCTTGGCACCGGGCTCGACAAGTCGGCTCGGGGACTTGCCGCCTTGTGCTATGAAATGCTTCCTGCAGCCGGACAAGTAGTGTGTAACACCTAAACCGTCTTCTGTCAGAAGCCGCAGCTCGCAAAGCGACTGTACGGTGGGCAGAGGTAAGGTAGAATGGGCGTTCGCATAAAAAATGGTTAAGGACTCAAAGCATAAAACATAGCTCAAGACGGCTTCCAGCCTCTTTTCGCAAACCGACTCTCGAATAGTCGGATTGCCGCCTTCTATTCAACTTGCTCAGAAACTCCTAAAAACGGCTAAGTACTTGCTTTCCCAAAATAGCCAAGCACTTGATCCAGCGACAGTCCGCAGAGCGGCTGTCCGATTGGCAAGGCAGGCAACTAAGAGAAAGCGGCAAAGGAAAAAGCCAAAAGAGCAATGAGCAAGAAAATATAGAACTCGGATGAACATATTTACATAACATAGGCTCTTGGCCGAATTTTCATGCAGAGGTTCAAAATACACCCCGCGGGTGGAATTGTGCGAATTAACAAGTTCATCAAAGACTACTGAAGCAGACAAAACAAAGATACAACGGCAGCTTAGGAAGCAGCAGACGGATTCAGAGGGTCGGAGGAGGCGCCAGCGTCAGGCGTCGGGGCGGCCGGCTGGCTAGTCTCGGCTTGATCGCCTCCGGCGGCAGTCGGGTCGGTCGCACGCGGCTCGTTGCTAGAGGCACGGTCGAGCTGAGGCTGGCCGTCTGCTCCGTCTTCTGGTGCCTCCGCCTCACCTCCGTCCTCCGCCTCGCCCTCTTCCTCGACGCTGGAGCCAATCACCTCCGCCGAGTCCTCGCCGTAGTCTGGGTTCATCCCAAACCACTCCGGCGGTACCTCCTCGCCGTCTTCAGACCGCTCGGGGACGAAGATGCTGGTGTCGGTGTATTCGGTGATCGCCGCAGCACGCTTGACGAGGGCGTCTTCCGCGGCTGCCAGCTCTGGCTGGGCCTCCGACCAAAGCGTGGCCAGCCAGTCTAGATCCAGCCCCGGATACCATGCCTTGACGAACTCCAAAGCCCGGCGCGCTCCAGCTCGGGCCGAAGAGCCCTTCCAGGCCTCAAGACGACCAGCCGCGACCTCCAGCCAGTCGACCGTCAGGCTAGGGGTGCGTGGAGCCTGCATATCCGGCCACAGGGCGGCAATCGCCTGGGCACCGACACGCTGAAGTCGGCGCAGCATCCGGTGAGCCGGCCGAAGGCGAGCCTCGATGCTCAGGATGTGCTCATCAAGAGTTCGGGGGGCGTCGGTGGCAATCTCTACGCCCTCCGCCCTCTGACCTTCACGGTCAGCCTCGATGGCTTGGATGGCGGCCTGCGACTGCCCAGGAAAGAAGTCTGCAAAGACAGGAAGAAACAAAGAAGCAAGTCAAAAACCGGGAGTCGGCACGACTTAAATCGGCAGCTCAAAGAAAGAAAGTAAAGAAACTCACCATCAACGATGTCTTCAATCTCGTGGAAGCCGGAGGCCAGCAGCGCCTCCTTGTCAGACCAGGAGGAGCGCTCGCTCGCAAATTCGGCCAGGAGGGCTGTCTCCGTGTCCTCCGCCTCCCTCTGCGTGTTCACAAGCAGCTCCTTCTACTCTGCCAATTGAGTGGCCAGCAGATCACGCTCCGTGGCGAGCTTGCTGCACTCCTCCTCTTTGGCGCGCAAAGCGAAGTTGGCGTCGCTCAGCTGCTGTTGAAGAGCAGCGTTGGCCCCTGAGAAGAAAGAAAGAAAGAAGGCGTTAAGTCATCAAAAGAAGGTCGCCAGGGAGATCCGGCCCGACTGCTCAGTAGTCGGCCCGAATCTCGGGGACTACAGCCCGCGGGTGCGCCAGCGCGCCCCCGCGAAGAAGGAAAAAGACTTACTCCGGCTCTCCGACAAATCGGCGGTCCGCTTGCCCAGCTCTTCAATGTTACAGTTGAAGGCAGTGACGCGGAGGTTGTGGTAATCCTGTGATAAGCATTTCAGACAAAAAGTCAATACCGAGAGTTCATCAATTAGAGTTCTGGGCCGCCTACTCAGCAGCCAGCCCAAAACTCGGGGACTACACCCAGTGGGTGCGCCGGCGCGCCCCCATAGAGAGGAACAAGAAAACAAAGGCCAAAGGAAAAACATATCCGGGCGGCTGCCCGTGACGCCAGGTATGCCTTGGTGCAATTCTGGAGAGCATCGCCCTCGGCACGAAGCTTCGCCTGGACGTCCAGAAGCGCCTGGTTCAGCGGCCATGTGCCGCCTCCTTGCACCCACCCAATGAGCGCAGCGCTCGTCGCTTCGGCGTCTGGGATCGCCGACCTGGCGGTGCCGGCTTCTAGGGGGCAGGGTGCCGAAGCCGCCTTCTCCAGACGGCGACACGTTGGCGAGCCGACTTGGAGGAGTAGCCTCGCCACGGCCTCATCTTCGGTCGGCGGCACCGGAGGGTCCGCTGGCTGCCTGCCTTGCGCACCTTCAGACGGCGGCGGAGGCGGCGGCGGAACGTTCACGTTCGACGTAGAGGGGTCGCCGCCTTCCTCCTCCACGACGGGGTTCTCCTCGCCGGCTTCCCCAGTCTGTCCTGTGAACTCCGGAGGCGGCGGCGCAGAGTTTAACGGGGTGACGAACACCGCCGACTGGCGGCGTGCGGCTTCCTCAGCCTGTCGCTTCGTCGCGGTGGCGGCTTCGGCCTCCGCCAGTTTTTTCTTGGCGGAGGCCTCCGCCCTATCGGCCTCCGCCTTCTCCAGGCGGAGGGCCTCTTCTTCATTGCGCTTCTCCTGCGCATTCTGCTCCATCGCCTCCCGGAGGTCAGCAGCAGGGTCAATCCGCCGAGTGGTGGCGGACGTCTCTGCTGACCCCATGATGAAGGCGGCGGTGACCCTCTCAAGAGAGAGGGGAGCCCTGAAGCAAGAGGGATAAGTAGAGACTCAGACAAAGTCACAAAGAAAGAATAAAGCTTTGAAGACAGAATACTCACGCGGAGACCAATGGCGGCTTCTTCACTTCCTTACGGAAGCGGATGGCCTTCGCAGCCGCCTCGTCCCGCCGGGTCGCCGCAGCCGAGCCCTTGGGCTTCTTCGGCCGACTGCCGAACAAGGTCGGCACGGCCCTGCGCTTCTTCCCGCCGCCTGGAGCGCCCAGCGTGGCAGAAGAGCCCGCGCCAGGCTGGCTGGCTCCTGACCGATGGCGAGGGGCGACTTCTCCCTCAGCGTCGTCGTCAGGCCAGTCGGCGAAAGTGGCCGAGGGCCTGAAGTCGCCTGTTGTTCCTCCTCCTCCCTCGGTGTCGTCTTCCAGAGCCGCCGCCCCCAGATCGGGGTCGTCGACGTCGCCCTCCGCCCGGTCAGCGAGGAACTCGCGGGCCGGCCCCGAAGTGCCGGCTGGTGGGTGGAGGAGGGGATTCTGACCAAAGCTGACTGGTCAAAACAAACTCGGCGAGAAAGAAGACAGTCCAAAGAAAGAAAGGAAAGGCAACTCACCACGGGCGGGGGGTTGGCGCGGGAGTACGGCTCCTTGCCGAACCGCCAATCCCCCAGGAGCTTGCTGTCCGAGAGGTAGTTCACCATGAAGGCCACCTCTTCGTGAGACATGTCCTTGGTGCACATCCGACTCGGGTCGCGGTGCCCGCTTATCTGGCATATCATGTGGGGGCGGCCTTGGAGCGGGAGAACTCGGCGCGCCACGAAGGCGGCCAGCAGGTCTGGACCAGTCAGGCCCTTCGACTGCGTCAGCACTCGGAGTCGCGTGATGGCGCCGGCTCCCGCAAGCGTCAGTGACTTGGCCCGGTATGACCAGTTAGGCAGTCGCCCAGCCAGTGGGCCGGCTTCGAAAGCCGGCAGGTTGACCCAGTCCCCCCTCACGGAGGCATTCTTGATGTAGAAGTAGGATCTCTGCCACATCTTCACCGACTTGATCAGCGAGATGGAGGGGAAGGGATTGTCGGCCCACGACCTTCGCACGACGATGAAAGCGCCGCACTGGGCCGGCACGCCCGCAGCCTGGGTGCCGAGCTTGGAGAAGAAGAACTCCCCCAGAGCTCGAGGGTGGGGAGGACTCCGAGGAAGCCTTCGCACAAGGCCACGAAGGCGGACAGCAGCACCACTGCGTTGGGGGTGAGGTGGTGCGGCTGGAGGCTGTAGAACTCCAGGAAGGATCGGAAGAAACTGCTCGCCGGCAGCCCCAACCCGTGCAGGCAGTGCGAGCGGAAGATAACCCGCTCGCCCTCCTGCGGCGCGGGGGAAATCTCCCCCTTCGGCGCAAGACGCACCTGCACGCGATCCTCGCCGGGGAGCCGACGGGTCCGGCGGAGGAACTCGATGTGGTCTTCATGAACTTCGGAGCCGTCCCAGGTGCCGGAGCGCACCGGGGGAGGCGCGGCGGTGGAGGAAGAACTCATCGCGAGCTGTCGCCGCAGCGTTCCCCGGAGCTTGGGCGCGCGGCGGAGCGAAGAAGAAGAGGAAGGAGGAGAGCGAGGAGCAGCAAGGAGGAAGAGAGCGAGGAGTAGTGGGAAGGAGGGGCGCGTGTGCCCCCCTCTACCCCCTACTTATAGCCCTGTGGGCTGCGAAGCCGAGGGGGCGGTCGTGGGGATTTACTGCGCCCACGGCCCCATGACCCCTACGATCCACGATAAAGTTACTGTGCGCAGTAACTCCACGGGAATCCCAACCGTCCACCAGGGCCATAGCGGATCCGCTCGGCCGCCAAGGCGCGGTAGTGGCGGGCCCCGCCTATGGGCCTGTCCTATAGCGCGCGTAGGCTGGCAGGACGGCCCAGCCACGTGCCATTGCGTGACAGGCCTAGAGCGGGCGGCAGACTGGAGGCTTAGCTAGCACGCCACTTAAATCCCGCCGCGACGTTCGAAATACTGAGCGAGTCGGAATTGAGTGAGTCCGAATCGAGCGAGTCCGACTCCTTCTAGTCGGCCCGGCAGAAGTCCATAAAAGACCTTGTGTTGAGCACCCGGAAAGAGAAACTGCTGAGGCTTCTCGGCCGATCGTCCGCGGCGCCTCACCAGCTTCGGGGACTACTGTCAGAGTAATGGGCCACGGGTAGGCCAACCCGAGCCCCAGAACCTTTCAAGACATCGGGGCAGGCTGCGCCCCTCAAGACCCCAAGACGAAGAGCCGCCTTCTGAGGAGTCGACGGCAAGACGGCCGACTGACCGCTCACAGCCAAGTCCCAGGGGCGACTTCAGGATAAAGCCGACTCCCGACTGGCGACTTCCAGAGAAGCCGGCTTTGGGGAGTCGGCTTGCGACTCCAACAAACCCCATGACCTCATCAAGGGGGGCGGGGCAGGGGTGTGGCTACAGCGAAGCCCGCCCCCGCCCCTTACCAAGGGCTGGCATGGCCACAACACGCCGTACCCAGGAAGATCTCCGTGCGGCGTGGCACTGTCGCCATGCCGGCCCTGACGTCAGCACCGCAGGGCCGAATCCTGCACCCACGACGGCTTGTCTGTACGGCCTAGAGGCAGCAGGCCCCACCAGTCAAGGAGACCTCAGGAGACGGCAGGAGAGCCACCAGTCGGACCCATCGGGAGTCGGCCCCCGGGGAGGTCGGTCGAGCCCTCCCCTGGGGCCCACGCGCCATTAGTCAAGATGTGATGGGAAGTGGCAACAGTGATCGCCCGCCAGGCGGCGGGGCTGTTGCCACGACCTCATGATCAAGCCCGCATCATCAGAAGCACAGCTACAGTAATCAGCAGCCGGCAAGACCCGCCCGCGGCGGACGCGGCCTGTCGGCTCCGTACCAGGCGAGTCGGCGGGGCCCGCCAGTCGACAGGCCCCAGCGATCGGCAGAAAAGACGGAGGCCAAAGGCACTGACGGCTGGGCCCGCGTCCAGCCGGATTACCATTGTACCCTTGGGGGGTAGGCCTATATAAACCCCCCAGGGCACCCATGCAAAGGGTTGGAACCCATTAGCTCTAGGCCAGATCATATAGAAGGGAGAGAGCTAGCCTTGCCCTCTCCTACCCCCAAGAAACAGCTCAAGGAGCAACCGTGTAAACCCTTTGCCATAGTGATCATGCGGAGACCCCGCAGAGCAGCAGTAGGGGTATTATCTCCTCGGAGAGCCCTGAAGCTGGGTAAGATTCGCCGGCGTGCATGTCTTTGCCTCATCCCGTTTCCAGGCACCAGCGACGTTCTACTCGCCCCCACCATGATAAGCCATCCTTTGGCATATGTCGCACCAAACCCCCGACAATGGCAATACTCCCGAATTCCCGCCCCAGTACTGGGTGGCGTCGAGGTTATCTCACCAACAACTGCATAAAAGAGATTTTCGATGTCAGCGAAACTAATCTCAGGTATTCCAAAACTGCAACGATAAAATTGTGACGACAACACCTCGGAGCTCAACTCCCCGGGACACTGCCACAACCCCTAAATGACAGGAGGCACCAAGAACAATGTTCTCGTCACAAAACCATCGGAACGATTCCAAGATACTCGCGTGATCCTAAATTTTTTTTAGTGAAATTTGAGAAGAGAAGAGTCAAAACTCTACGTCAGGATGCCTCACCAGAGCGACGAAGGGACTGAGGAGTAAAAAGAAATCCTAACTCTCTGATATATATAATCCCAAATGACTCAAAACATTTCTAGACTCACTAACGCCAGCGATTCGATCAAGCAGGGGGCTCCTAAGGTCGAGGAAGGCTCTGATACCAACTTGTAACACCCTTGATGCAGCTATATCTCGCATGTGTCGAGGCACGACTTAGAGGCATAACCGCATTGAAAGCAATGTCGCAAGTGAGGTAATCTTCACACAACCCATGTAATACATAAGGGAAAGAGATACACAGTTGGCTTACAATCGCCACTTCACACAATTACATGAATAAACCATTACATCAACCAGTTACAATCAAGGCCCGACTACGGAGCCAAAATAAAAGAAGACTACCCCAAATGCTACATAGATTCCCGATCGTCCCGACTGGGCTCCACTACTGATCAACTAGAACGAAACAACACAAAGGACAAGATCTTCATCGAGCTCCTCCTTGAGCTTGGTTGCGACACCTGCTCGGTAACATCTGCACCTGCAAACTGGTTTTGGAAGTATCTGTGAGTCACGGGGACTCAGCAATCTCACACCCTCGCGATCAAGACTATTTAAGCTTATAGGAAGGGTAAAAGGTATGAGATGGAGCTGCAGCAAGCGACTAGCATGTATGGTGGCTAACATACGCAAATGAGAGCGAGAAGAGAAGGCAAAAGCACGGTCGAACAACTATGATCAAGAAGTGATCCTAGAACAACCTACGTCAAGATAAACTCCAACACCGTGTTCACTTCCCGGAACCCGCCGGAAAGAGACCATCACGGTTACACACGCGGTTGATGTATTTTAATTAAGGTCAACTTTAGGTTTTCTACAACTGGACATTAACAAATTCCCATCTGCCCATAACTGCGGACACGGCTTTTGAAAGTTCAAAACCCTGTAGGGGTGTCCCAACTTAGCCCATCACAAGCTCTCACGGTCAACGAAGGATATTCCTTCTAGCGGGAAGACCCGATCAGACTCGGAATCCCGGTTACAAGACATCCTCGACAATGGTAAAACAAGTCCAGCAAAGCCGCCTGATGTGCCGACATCCTGATGGGAGCTGCACATATCTCGTTCTCAGGGCAACACCGGATAGGTCAAGCTACGAGTAAAACCAGCCCTCAAGTTTCCCCGAGGTGGCCCCGCAGGCTGCCCATTTCGGACCAACACTTAGACAAGCACTGGCCCGGGGGGGTTAAAATAAAGATGACCCTTGGGCTGGCCTAACCCAAGGGAAAAAGAGGCTAGATGGCGAATGGTCAAACCAAGGTTGGGCCTTGCTGGAGGAGTTTTATTCAAAGCGAACTGTCAAGGGGTTCCCATTATAACCCAACCGCGTAAGGAACGCAAAATCCGGGAACATAACACCGATATGACGGAAACTAGGGCGGCAAGAGTGGAACAAAACACCAGGCATAAGGCCGAGCCTTTCACCCTTTACCAAGTATATAGATGCATTAATTAAATAAGAGATATTGTGATATCCCAACAAGTAAACATGTTCCAACAAGGAACAACATCTCCATGTTCCAACAAGGAACAAACTTCAATCTTCACCTGCAACACACAACGCTATAAGAGTGGCTGAGCAAAGCGGTAACATAGCCAAACAACGATTTGCTAGGACAAGGTGGGTTAGAGGCTTGGTTGAACAATATAGGAGGCATGATAAGCAAGTGGTAGGTATCGCAGCATAGGCATAGCAAAAGAGCGAGCAACTAGCAAGCAAAGATAGAAGTGATTTCGAGGGTATGGTCATCTTGCCTGAAATCCCGCAAGGAAGAAGAACGAGTCCATGAAGAAGACAAACGGACGAAGATGAACGAATCCTCACAAACGCGACGTTATTGGAACCAACCCGAAGAAGCAACACCGGAAAGAAGCAAACAACATAGTAAACAACCACCACATAAACATGACATGATGCACAACCAAGTAAGATGCAAGTCCGTTTAAATATGCATGAAATGGCAAAGTGCAACAACCAAAACTACAAATTAAGTGGAGCTCAATATGTAACGGGTTGCGTATTGACGGAACACCACATCAATTATTTAGTTCTCTCTCGGTTATGTACTCAACAATATTAAATGTTGTTTAAACATGGCAAGAGGTGAAGCATAACAAAACTATACCATCTAAACAATTTAAATGGGGCCGGGTATAATAAACAACAAACCCGATAAATCCCCATATGCATTAGTAATTTAATGCAAACAACAATTTTAACCAATCTTGAAGTTGTTATCATGATGAGGATGACATGTGCAAGTTTATGCAAGTTTTAAGGAAAAGTAGACAATGACAAGATATGGGGCATTTGTCGCCATGGCGGAAGGAAAAGGGGTGCCACGGCGGCGAAACGGAAATGGTGCCACGGCAACATTCCGGTTCCGGTAATTCGATTGAGATACCGATGCAAAGGAGAAGTGTGCGGATGCGTGCAAAAGATGGTGGGGCGTTCCCGGATTCCGGGTGTCCGATGAGTCCACGACGGTGACAAGGCAAAAGAGGGGCAACATGCACTGACAATTCGGGCACGGCGCAAGCTCGAGCATCTCATACATCACACATGCATTCGTTCACGGTAGGCGTCTCGAGGGTTATACCTTCGAAGCGTGTGTTATCGGAGGGGGTTTGAGATCGATGCGGTGTAGGGGAAGTAGACGTTCTCGGGACGTCGAGGGAACTAGTGGTTCACGCGACGGTAGTCGAAGTAGTCGTCCTATCGTTCATCGGCGATCATCGGAGCGGTAGTGGAAGTAGAGGCTCATCACGTCTTGTCAAAAATCACGGCGGCGGTAGTTGTACACATGGTTCGGAGTGGTACTTGCATCTTCAGACTTGTCGGTCTCCATTCTTGCGACGGTAGCGGTATAAGTCTCGTTTTTGGAGAGGTACTTGGGGTCATTTGAACTTGTCGGTCTCGTCATCTCGAAGGGGTGCTTGACGTTCTTAGCGATTCCGAAGATGACGGTAGAGGTACACTTGTTGTAGGGGTACTTGTCGAATCCACGGCGACGGTAGAGGTACAAACATTCTCGCGGTACTTGGGTCGTCGTGAAACTTGGCACATCCAAAGGGAACTTGACGGGTCCGAGGTCTCCGGCCGTAGTGGTACTTGGCGTCTCGTCGCGTAGTCATTTGTTGTAGTCGGACTTCGACAAAAAAACACACCGGCTTTAGTTGTGGCACTTGGCGTTCTCGTCCTTGTCGATCCAAAACAATGCGAGCTAAAAAGGCCTCTGGTGGGCAGCAGCAAGGCCGGGCGGTGCGTGAGCAGCGGCAAGAAGCGGGCACGGGGCTCGCGGACGCAGGAAGGAGGGCAAGGGCAGGGAGGCCCTGGTAGGGTGGGGACGAAGCAACATGGACTTCTGGAGGACCACGGGCGCGCGAGGAGGCAAGATGGTGCGGCGGCAGCACAGGAACGGCGGCTCCGGCGTGGGGCTGCCGGAATCTCGTCGGAGACATGGCCAGAGGCGGGCGGCGCGGCTTCCTGAGGAGCCTCGGACGGCCATGGCGGCGCTGGTCGCCGGCATCAGGCTGCGTGGCCTGCGGGCAGGCAGCGAGGGCGAGGAGGCAGTCCCAGACACGTGGAAGGGCAGCAAGGCGCCGGGTCGTGCGCGAGTGGCCTTCCTGATGGAGCTCGGCGGCGGCGAAGGCATGGGACGTGCGGCGGCGAGGGTGTGTGGCCATGGGGATCAGGATCCCCCTCTTGGTCGCGCTGAGAGGGAGGGAGGAAGCGAGAGGAGGGAGGAGCGAGAGGAAGAGGGAGGTTGGCGGCGCTGGTAGGAGAAGGAGGCGGGGCATCGAGGGAGAGATGCGGTGCGAGCGAGGGAAAGTTTGGGATCGAGCGCTCGGCTCTCCCTGTGGCAGCGCGAGGGGAGAAGCTCCCTGGAGCTAGGGTTAGCTGTAGGTAGGGGCTGGGCCTTAGAGGCCAGCGCTGGAGTGGGCCTAGGGAGGCCCAAGTGGGCTGCGGCTGGCCTGAGGTGCAGCTGGGCCTAAATGGCCTATTGGGCACCCTCTCTCCCACTCAAAAGAGAAAAAACGGAGATAAGGAAGAAAAGAAAGAGAGGATAGGGGACGAAGTTGGATGCGCGGATAATTTTCCCGGACTCACAAAAATGTGCTTTTCCGAGAAAATAAAAAAAGGCCAGGATTGAAAGATTTAAATTCAAACTCATTTGATTTAAATTCAAATGATTTGAATAGGAAGTGAGGGTAGGGAAGGTCCAAAAAAATGTTCGGATTTTTGGTGGAGCTCCGGAAAAAGATAAAAGAATTTATGGGCGAAGTTTGAAGAGCAAACTCGAATCAGAGAAGAAATGTGATTATTTGCAAGTGTGTTTATGGGTGATTCCGAAAATGGAATATTTAATATAGCTCCATAATATCGGGAGGATATGTTATAAAGAGAATCACCATGTGAATTCCCTCGGTTTAAATGGACCGAAGATCCATACGATTTATTTATTTGAGTTGCAAAAGATTGATGGCATGATGACATGATGCAATGCACATGATGCAACGAACCAAAACGAAATCACCCGACAACACTCGAAAACATGGAAGGCATCTGAAGCTCCGGTCTTGGGGCGTCACACTCACTTTCTTGTAAATACAGGCTTCTTCAAAAGTCTGTATAAAACCATATGCTTGATCACACTATCAAAACGTTTATTCCAACTCCGAGAGGTTTGCACCAGTCCATAAATGGATCGCTGGAGCTTGCACACTTTGTTAGCACCTTTTGGATCGATAAAACCTTCAGGTTGCATCAAATACAACTCTTCTTTCAGAAATCCATTCAGGAATGCAGTCTTTACATCCATTTGCCAAATTTCATAATCATAAAATGCGGCAATAGCTAACATGATTCGAACGGACTTAAGAAATTGCTACGTCTTGAGCTTGTGTTGGTTTTCCCCGAAGAGGAAGGGATGATGCAGCAGAGTAGTGTAAGTATTTCCCTCAGTTTTGAGAACCAAGGTATCAATCCAGTAGGAGGCCACGCTCAAGTCCCTCGTACCTGCACAAAATGATAGCTACTCGCAACCAATGCGATTAGGGGTTGTCAATCCCTTCACGGTCACAAACGAGAGTGAGATCTGATAGATATAATATTTTTGGTATTTTTGGTATAAAGATGCAAAGTAAAAAAGTAAAAGCAAAGTAAAAAGAAAAACAAGATTAAAGTGATGGAGATTGATATGATGAGAATAGAACCGGGGGCCATAGGTTTCACTAGTGGCTTCTCTCAAGAGCATAAGTATTCTCCGGTGGATGAACAAATTACTGTTGAGCAATTGACAGAATTGAGCATAGTTATGAGAATATCTAGGCATGACCATGTATATAGGCATCACGTCCGTGACAAGTAGACCGAAACGATTCTGCATCTACTACTATTACTCCACTCATCGACCGCTATCCAGCATGCATCTAGAGTATTAAGTTAAAAACAGAGTAATTCTTTAAGCAAGATGACATGATGTAGAGAGATAAATTCATGCAATATGAAATAAACCCCATCTTGTTATCCTCGAAGGCAACGATGCAATACGTGCCTTGCTGCCCCTTCTGTCACTGGGAAAGGACACCGCAAGATCGAACCCAAAGCTAAGCACTTCTCCCATGGAAAGAACTACCAATCTAGTTGGCCAAACCAAACGAATAATTTGAAGAGACTTGCAAAGATAACCAATCATACATAAAAGAATTCAGAGAAGATTCAAATATTATTCATAGATAGACTTGATCATAAACCCACAATTCATCGGTCTCAACAAACACACCGCAAAAAGAAGATTACACTGAATAGATCTCCACAAGAGAGGGGGAGAACTTTGCATTGAGATCCAAAAAGAGAGAAGAAGCCATCTAGCTACTAACTATGGACCCGAAGGTCTGAGGTAAACTACTCACACTTCATTGGAGAGGCTATGATGATGTAGAAGCCCTCCGTGATGACGGCCCTCTTCCGGCGGAGCTCCAAAACAGGCCCCAAGATGGGATCTCGTGGATACAGAAAGTTGCGGCGGTGGAATTAGGTTTTTGGCTCCTGTTCTGATCGTTTGGGGGTATGTAGGTATATATAGAAGGAAGGAGTACGTTGGTGGAGCACCAAGGGGCCCACGAGGCAAGGGGCGCGCCCTAAGGGGGGGCGCCCCCCACCCTCGTGACCGCCTCTTTGACTCCTTGGAGTAGGGTCCAAGTCTCCTGGATCACGTTCGGTGAGAAAATCACGTTCCCGAAGGTTTTATTCCGTTTGGACTCCGTTTGATATTCCGTTTCTTCGAAATACTGAAATAGGCAAAAAAACAACAATTCTGGGCTGGGCCTCCGGTTAATAGGTTAGTCCCAAAAATAATATAAAAGTGGAAAATAAAGCCCAATATAGTCCAAAACAGTAGATAATATAGCATGGAGCAATCAAAAATTATAGATACATTGGAGACGTATCAGGCATCCCCAAGCTTAATTCCTGCTCGTCCTCGAGTAGGTAAATGATAAAAAGAGAATTTTTAATGCGGAGTGCTACTTGGCATAATTTCAATGCAAATCCTCTTAATTGTGATATGAATATCCAGATTCGAAAGATTCAAGACAAAAGTTTATATTGACATAAAAATAATAATACTTCAAGCATACTAACAAAGCAATTATGTCTTCTCAAAATAACATGGTCAAAGAAAGTTATCCCTACAAAATCATATAGTCTGGCTATGCTCTATCTTCACCACATAAAGTATTTAAATCATGCACAACCCCGATGACAAGTCAAGCAATTGTTTCACATTCTAACTTTTTCAATCTTCACGCAATACATGAGAGTGAGCCATGGATATAGCACTATAGGTGGAATAGAATGGTGGTTGTGGAGAAGACAAAAAGGAGAAGATAGTCTCACATCAACTAGGCGTATCAACGGGCTATGGAGATGCCCATCAATAGATATCAATGTGAGTGAGTCGGGATTGCCATGCAACGGATGCACTAGAGCTATAAGTATGTGAAAGATCAAAAAGAAACTAAGTGGGTGTGCATCAAACTTGCTAGGTCATGAAGACCTAGGGAAATTTGAGGAAGCCCATCATTGGAATATACAAGTCAAGTTCTATAATGTAAAATTCCCACTAGTATATGAAAGTGATAATATGAGAGACTCTCTACTATGAAGATCATAGTGCTACTTTGAAGCACAAGTGTGGTAAAAGGATAGTAGCATTGCCCCTTTTTATTTATTTTATCTTTTTTGGGCCTTTTTTTCTTTGGCCTTTCTCTTTTTTTGGGACAATGCTCTATTAAATGATGATCATCACACTTTTATTTATTTACAACTCAATGATTACAACTTGATTCTAAAACAAAGTATGACTCTATATGGATGCCTCAAATACTATGTCAACTACATGATCATGTTAGGCAATATGACAATGATGAATGTGTCATGATGAACTAGATGGTGGAAAGTCGCATGGCAATATATCTCGGAATGGCTATGGAAATGCCATAATAGGTAGGTATGGTGGCTGTTTTGAGGAAGGTATATGATAGGTGTATGATACCGGCGAAAGGTGCACGGTATTAGAGAGGCTAGCAAAGGTGGAAGGGTGAGAGTGCGTATGATCCATGGACTCAACATTAGTCATAAAGAACTCATATACTTATTGCAAAAATCTAGAAGTTATCAAAGCAAAGTATTACGCGCATGCTCCTAGGGGGATAGATTGGTAGGAAAAGACCATCGCTCGTCCCCGACCGCCACTCATAAGGAAGACAATCAATAAATATATCATGCTCCGACTTCATCACATAACGGTTCACCATACGTGCATGCTACGGGAATCACAAACTTTAACACAAGTATTCTTTAAATTCACAACCACTCAACTAGCATGACTTTAATATTATCACCTCCATATCTCAAAACAATTATCATGCTTCAATCTTTTCTTAGTATTCAACACATTCAAAAGAAAGTTTCACAAATCTTGAATACCAAGCATATTATTATTAAGCAAATTACCATGCTATTAAGACTCTCAAAATAATTTAAGTGAAGCATGAGAGATCAATAGTTTCTTTAAAACAAATCCACCACCGTGCTCTAAAAGATCTAAGTGAAGCACATAGAGCAAAATTATAACGCTCAAAAGATATAAGTGAAGCATATAGAGCAAAACTACATAGCTCAAAAAGATATAAGTGAAGCACATAGAGCAAAACTACTTAGCTCAAAAGATATAAGTGAAGCACATAGAGCAAAACTACTTAGCTCAAAAGATATAAGTGAAGCACATAGAGTATTCTATCAAATTTTAATTCATGTATGGCTCTCTCAAAAGGTGTGTACAGCAAGGATGATTGTGGAATACTAATAAACAAAGACAAAAATAATACAAGACGCTCCAAGCAAAACACATATCATGTTGGTGAATAAAAATATAGCTCCAAGTAAATTACCGATGAAAGTGGACGAAAGAGGGGATGCCTTCCGGGGCATCCCCAAGCTTTGACTTCTTGGTGTCCTTGTATTATCTTGGGGGTGCCATGGGAATCCCCAAGACTAGGATCTTGCCACTCCTTGTTCCATAATCAATCAAAATAATTCACCCAAAACTTGAAAACTTCACAACACAAAACATAAAGTAGAAAACTCGTGAGCTCCGTTAGCGAAAGAAAACAAAAGACCACTTCAAGGTACTGTAATTAACTCATTCTTTATTTATATTTGTGTTAAACCTACTGTATTCCAACTTCTCTATGGATTATAAACTATTTTACTAGACATAGATTCATCAAAATAAGCAAACAACACACGAAAAACAGAATCTGTCAGAAACAGAACAGTCTGTAGTAATCTGTAGCTAGCGCAAGATCTGGAACCCCAAAAATTCTAAAATAAATTGCTGAACTTGAGGAATTTATCTATTAATCATCTTCAAAAAGAATTAACTAAATATCACTCTTAAAATAAAAATGACATCAGTTCTCGTGAGTTCTAAAGTTTCTGTTTTTTACAGCAAGTTCAACAAGACTTTCCCCAAGTCTTCCCAACAGTTCTACTTGGCACAAAAACTAATTAAACACAAAAAACACAACCAAAACATAGGCTAAATAATTTATTTATTACTAAACAGGAGCAAAAGGCAAGGAATAAAAATAAAATTGGGTTGCCTCCCAACAAGCGCTATCGTTTAACGCCCCTAGCTAGGCATAAAAGCGAGGATAGATCTAGGTATTGCCATCTTTGGTAGGCAATCCATAAGTGGCTCTCATGATAGTTTCATATGGCAATTTTATTTTCTTTCTAGGAAAGTGTTCCATGTCCTTTTTTTAATGGAAATTGAAATCTAATATTCCCTTCCTTCATATCAATAATCGCACCAACCGTTCTAAGGAAAGGTCTGCCAAGAATAATAGGCAAGAAGGATTGCAATCTATATCAAGAACAATGAAATCTATGGGCACATAATTCCTATTTTCAACAATAAGAACATCATTAATCCTTCCCATAGGTTTCTTAATAGTAGAATCCGCAAGATGCAAGTTTAGAGAGCAATCATCAAAATTACGAAAATCTAGCAAATCACACAAAGTCTTGGGAATAGTGGAGACACTAGCACCCAAATCACACAAAGCATAAAACTCATGATCTTTAATTTTAATTTTAATAGTTGGTTACCACTCATCATAGAGTTTTCTAGGGATAGAAACTTTCAACTCAAGTTTTTCTTCATAAGATTGCATCAAGGCATCAACAATATGTTCGGTGAAGGCTTTATGTTGACTATAAGCATGTGGAGAATTTAGCACAGATTGCAACAAGGAAATACAATCAACTAAAGAGAAATTCTCATAATTAAATTCCTTTAAATCCAATATAGTGGGTTTAGCAACATCTAGATTTTTATTTCTTTCAATCCCACTTTCATCAATTTTCATCATAAAGATCTAAATACTCTGAATTTTTAGAACGCCTTCTAGGTAAAGGAAGATTATATTCAGTTTCATCAAGATTCATATTGCAAAACAAAGATTTAATAGGTGACACATCAATAACTTTTAGATCTTCATCTTGATTTTCATAGGAATTGGAAGAACACGCTTTAATAAAGGCATCTTCAGAAGCACGCATCCTAGCGGTTCTTTCCTTGCACTCATCAATGGAAATTCTCATGGATTTGAGAGACTCATTGATATCATGCTTAGGAGGAATAGATCTAATCTTTAAAGAATCAATCTCAAGAGAAATTCTATCAACATATCTAGCCAAATCATCAACTTTAAGCAATTTCTCTTCAAGCAAAGCATTAAAATTCTTTTGTGAATTCATAAACTCTTTAACACTATTCTCAAATTCAGAGGGCATCTTATTATAATTTCCATAAGAGTTGTTGTAGGAATTCCCATAATTATTAGAAGGATTACTAGGATATGGCCTAGGATTGAAATTTCCTCTATAAGTGTTGTTACCAAAATTATTCCTACCAACAAAATTCACATCCATAGATTCATTGTTATTCTCAATCAAAGTAGACAAAGGCATATCATTAGGATCAGAAGAAACACTCTTAGTAGCAAATAATTTCATAAGTTCATCCATCTTTCCACTCAAAACATTGATTTCTTCTATCGCATGCACTTTTTTATTAGAAGATCTTTCAGTATGCCATTTAGAATAATTAACCATAATATTATCTAGGAGTTTAGTAGCATTTCCTAAAGTGATTTACATAAAAGTGCCTCCCGCGGCCGAATCTAATAGATTTCTAGAAGCAAAATTCAATCCGGCATAAAAAATTTGTATAATCATCCACAAATTCAAACCATGAGTAGGGCAATTACGTATCATTAATTTCATTCTCTCCCAAGCTTGTGAAACATGTTCATGATCAAGTTGCTTAAAGTTCATAATATCATTTCTAAGAGAGATGATCTTAGCGGGAGGGAAATACTTAGAGATAAAAGCATCTTTGCACTTGTTCCAAGAATCAATACTATTTTTAGGCAAAGACGAAAACCAAGCTTTGGCACAATCTCTAAGCGAAAAAGGAAATAGCTTCAAATTAACGACATTATTATCGACATCTTTTTTCTTTTGCATATCACATAAATCAACGAAGCTATTCTGATGAGTAGCGGCATCTTCACTAGGAAGGCCGGCGAATTGATCTTTCATAACAAGATTCAACAAAGCAGTATTAATTTCACAAGATTCAGCATCGGTAAGAGGAGCAATCGGAGTGCTAATAAAATCATTGTTGTTGGTATTGGTGAAGTCACACAATTTAGTATTATCTTGAGCCATTGCGACAGACAAGCAAACTAGCACGCAAGCAAACAAGAGCAAACGGGCAAAAGAGGCAAATAGAGAGGGAGGATAGAGAGAGAGAGGGCGAATAAAACGGCAAAGGTGAAGTGGGGGAGAGTAAAATGAGAGGCAAATGGCAAATAATGTAATGCGAGAGAGAGGGATTGTGATGGGTACTTGGTATGTTGACTTTTGCATAGACTCCCCGGCAACGGCGCCAGAAATACTTCTTGCTACGTCTTGAGCTTGCGTTGGTTTTCCCCGAAGAGGAAGGGATGATGCAGCAGAGTAGCGTAAGTATTTCCCTCAGTGTTTGAGAACCAAGGTATCAATCCAGTAGGAGGCCACGCTCAAGTCCCTCGTACCTGCACAAAACGATAGCTACTCACAACCAACACGATTACGGGTTGTCAATCCCTTCACGGTCACTTACTAGAGTGAGATCTGATAGATATAATATTTTTGGTATTTTTGGTATAAAGATGCAAAGTAAAAAGTAAAAGCAAAGTAAAAAAGCAAAACAAGATTAAAGTGATGGAGATTGATATGATGAGAATAGACCCGGGGGCCATAGGTTTCACTAGTGGCTTCTCTCAAGAGCATAAGTATTCTATGGTGGATGAACAAATTACTGTTGAGCAATTGACAGAATTGAGCATTGTTATGAGAATATCTAGGCATGATCATGTATATAGGCATCACGTCCATGACAAGTAGACCGAAACGATTCTGCATCTACTACTATTACTCCACTCATCGACCGCTATCCAGCATGCATCTAGAGTATTAAGTTAAAAACAGAGTAACGCTTTAAGCAAGATGACATGATGTAGAGAGATAAATTCATGCAATATGAAATAAACCCCATCTTGTTATCCTCGATGGCAACGATGCAATACGTGCCTTGCTGCCCCTTCTGTCACTGGGAAAGGACACCGCAAGATCGAACCCAAAGCTAAGCACTTCTCCCATGGCAAGAACTACCAATCTAGTTGGCCAAACCAAACGGATAATTCGAAGAGACTTACAAAGATAACCAATCATAGATAAAAGAATTTAGAGAAGATTTAAATATTATTCATAGATAGACTTGATCATAAACCCACAATTCATCGTTCTCAACAAACACACCGCAAAAAGAAGATTACATCGAATAGATCTCCACAAGAGAGGGGGAGAACTTTGCATTGAGATCCAAAAAGAGAGAAGAAGCCATGTAGCTACTAACTATGGACCCGAAGGTCTGAGGTAAACTACTCACACTTCATCGGAGAGGCTACGATGATGTAGAAGCCCTCCGTGATGACGGCCCTCTTCCGGTGGAGCTCCGGAACAGGCCCCAAGATGGGATCTCATGGATACAGAAAGTTGCGGCGGTGGAATTAGGTTTTTGGCTCGTGTTCTGATTGTTTGGGGGTACGTAGGTATATATAGGAGGAAGGAGTACATCGGTGGAGCACCGAGAGGCCCATGAGGCAGGGGGCGCCCTAGGTGGGGGGGCGCCCCCACCCTCGTGACCACCTCTTTGACTCCTTGGAGTAGGGTCCAAGTCTCCTGGATCACGTTCGGTGAGAAAATCACGTTTCCGAAGGTTTTATTCTATTTGGACTCCGTTTGATACTTCGTTTCTTCGAAATACTAAAATAGGCAAAAAAACAGCAATTCTAGGCTGGGCCTCCAGTTAATAGGTTAGTCCGAAAAATAATATAAAAGTGGAAAATAAAGCCCAATATAGTCCAAAACAGTAGATAATATAGCATGGAGCAATCAAAAATTATAGATACGTTGGAGGTGTATCAGGCATCGCTAAGGGTGAGAAGGTCTCATCGTAGTCAACTCCTTGAACTTGTCGAAAACCTTTCGCAACAAGTCGAGCTTTGTAGACAATAACATTACCGTCAGCGTATGTCTTCTTCTTGAAGATCCATTTAATCTCAATGGCTTGCCGATCATCGGGCAAGTCAACCAAAGTCCACACTTTGTTCTCATACATGGATCCCATCTAAGATTTCATGGCCTCAGGCCATTTGGCGGAATCTGAGCTCATCATCGCTTCCTCATAGTTCGTAGATTCGTCATGGTCTAGCAACATGACTTCCAGAACAGGATTACCGTACCACTCTGGTGTGGATCTTACTCTGATTGACCTACGAGGTTCAGTAGTAACTTGATCTGAAGTTTCATTATAATCATCATTAGCTTCCTCACTAATTGGTGTAGATGTCACAGGAACCGGTTTTTGTGATGAACTACTTTCCAATAAGGGAGTAGGTACAGTTACCTCATCAAGTTCTACTTTCCTCACACTCTCTTGTTTCGAGAGAAACTCCTTCTCTAGAAAGGATCCATTCTTAGCAACAAAAATCTTGCCTTCGGATCTGTGATAGAAGGTGTACCCAACAGTTTCCTTTGGGTATCCTATTAAGACACATTTCTTCGATTTGGGTTCGAGCTTATCAGGTTGAAATTTTTTCACATAAGCATCGCAGCCCCGAACTTTAAGAAACGAAAACTTTGGTTTCTTGCCAGACCATAGTTCATAAGGCGTCGTCTCAACGGATTTTGACGGTGCCCTATTTAATGTGAATGCAGCCGTCTCTAAAGTATAACCCCAAAACGATAGCGGAAAATCAGTAAGAGACATCATAGATCACACCATATCTAGTAAAGTACGATTACGATGTTCGGACACACCATTACGCTGTGGTGTTCCAGGTGGCGTGAATTGCGAAACTATTCCGCATTGTTTCAAATGTAGACCAAACTCGTAACTCAAATATTCTCCTCCACGATCAAATTGTAGAGAACTTTATTTTCTTGTTACGATGATTTTCCACTTCACTCAGAAATTCTTTGAACTTTTCAAATGTTTCAGACTTATGTTTCATTAAGTAGATATACCCATATCTGCTCAAATCATGTGTGAAGGTGAGAAAATAACGATACCCGCCACGAGCCTCAATATTCATTGGACCACATACATCAGTATGTATGATCTCCAAAATATCTGTTGCTCGCTCCATTGTTCCGGAGAACGGCGTTTTAGTCATCTTGCCCATGAAGCATGGTTCGCAAGTACCAAGTGATTCATAATCAAGTGATTCCAAAAGTCCATCAGTATGGAGTTTCTTCATGCGCTTTACACCAATATGACCCAAACGGCAGTGCCACAAATAAGTTGCACTATCATTATCAACTCTACATCTTTTGGCTTCAACATTATGAATATGTGTATCACTACTATCGAGATTCAACAAAAATAGACCACTCTTCAAGGGTGCATGACCATAAAAGATATTACTCATATAAATAGAACAACCATTATTCTCAGATTTAAATGAATAACCGTCTCGCATCAAACAAGATCAAGATATAATGTTCATGCTCAACGCTGGCACCAAATAACAAATATTTAGGTCTAAAACTAATCCCGAAGGTAGATGTAGAGGTAGCGTGCCGACGGCGATCACATCGACTTTGGAACCATTTCCTACGCGCAACGTCACCTCGTCCTTAGCCAATCTTCGCTTAATCCGTAGTCCTTGTTTCGAGTTGCAAATATTAGCAACAGAACCAGTATCAAATACCCAAGTGCTACTGCGAGCTCTGGTAAGGTACACATCAATAACATGTATATCACATATACCTTTGTTCACCTTGCCATCCTTCTTATCTGCCAAATACTTGGGGCAGTTCCGCTTCCAGTGACCACTCTGTTTGCAGTAGAAGCACTCAGCCTCAGACTTAGGTCCTGACTTGGGTTTCTTCTCCTGAGCAGCAACTTGTTTGTTGTTCTTCTTGAAGTTCCCCTTTTTTCTTCCCTTTACACTTTTTCTTTAAACTGGTGGTCTCGTTGACCATCAACACTTGATGCTCCTTCTTGATTTCTACTTCCGCTGCCTTTAGTATTGCGAAGAGCTCGGGAATTGTCTTATTCATCCCTTGCATATTATAGTTCATCACGAAGCTTTTGTAGCTTGGTGGCAGTGATTGAAGAACTCTGTCAATGACACTATCAACAGGAAGATTAACTCCCAGTTGAGTCAAGTGATTATGATACCCAGACATTTTGAGTACATGTTCACCGACAAAACTATTCTCCTCCATCTTGTAGCTATAGAACTTATTAGAGACTTCATATCTCTCAATCTGGGCATTTGCTTGAAATATTAACTTCAACTCCTGGAACATCTCATACGGTCCATGACGTTCAAAACGTCGTTGAAGTCCCGGTTCCAAGCCGTAAAGCATGGCACACTGAACTATCGAGTAGTCATCAGCTTTACTCTGCCAGACGTTCTTAACGTCATCAGCAGCATCTGCAGCAGGCCTGGCACCCGGCGGTGCTTCTAGGATGTAATTCTTCTGTGCAGCAATGAGGATAATCCTCAAGTTACAGACTCAGTCCGTGTAATTGCTACCATCATCTTTTAACTTTGCTTTCTCAAGGAACGCATTAAAATTCAACGAAACAACAACATGGGCCATCTATCTACAATCAACATAGACAAGCAAAATACTATCAGGTACTAAGTTCATGATAAATTTAAGTTCTATTAATCATATTACTTAAGAACTCCCACTTAGATAGACATCCCTCTAATCATCTAAGTGATCACGTGATCCAAATCAACTAAACCATGTCCGATCATCACATGAAATGGAGTAGTTTTCAATGGTGAACATCACTATGTTGATCATATCTACTATATGATTCACGCTCGACCTTTCGGTCTCAGTGTTCCGAGGCCATATCTACATATGCTAGGCTCATCAAGTTTAACCTGAGTATTCTGCGTGTGCAAAATTGGCTTGCACCTGTTGTAGATGAACGTAGAGCTTATCACACCCGATCATCACGTGGTGTCTTGGTACGATCAACTTTGGCAACGGTGCATACTCAGGGAGAACACTTTTATCTTGAAATTTAGTGAGAGATCATCTTATAATGCTACCGTCAATCAAAGCAAAATAAGATCCATAAAGGATAAACATCACATGCAATCAATATAAGTGATATAATATGGCCATCATCATCTTGTGCTTTTGATCTCCATCTCTGAAGCACCGTCATGATCACTATCGTGACCGGCGCGACACCTTGATCTCCATCGTAGCATCGTTGTCGTCTCGCCAACTATTTCTTCTACGACTATAGCTACCGCTTAGTGATGTAAAGCAATTACAGGGCGGTTGCATTGCATACAGTAAAGTGACAACCATATGGCTCCTGCCAACTGTCGATAACTCCGTTACAAAACATGATCATCTCATACAATAAATATAGCATCATGTCTTGACCATATCACATCACAACATTCCCTGCAAAAACAAGAGACGTCCTCTACTTTGTTGTTGCAAGTTTTACGTGGCTGCTACAGGTTGAGCAAGAACCGTTCTTACCTATGCATCAAAACCACAACGATAGTTCGTCAAGTTAGTGTTGTTTTAACCTTCTCAAGGACCGGGCATAGCCACACTCTGTTCAACTAAAGTTGGAGAAACTGACACCCGCCAGCCACCTGTGTGCAAAGCACTCAGTAGAACCAGTCTCGCGTAAGCGTACGCGTAATGTCAGTCCGGGCCGCTTTATCCAACAGTACCGCCGAACCAAAGTATGATGTGCTGGTAAAGAGTATGACTTGTATCGCCCACAACTCACTTGTGTTCTACTCGTGCATATAACATCTACGCATAAAACCTGGCTCAGATGCCACTGTTAGGGAACGTAGTAATTTCAAAAAAATTCTTAGCACATGCAGGATCATGGTGATGCATAGGAACGAGAGGGGACAGTGTGTCCGCGTACCCTCGTAGACCGAAAGCGGAAGCGTTAGCACAACATGGTTGATGTTATCGTACGTCTTCACGATCCGACCGATCTAAGTACCGAACGTACTGCACCTCCGAGTTCTGCACATGTTCAACTCGATGACGTCCCACGAGCTCCAATCCAGCAAAGCTTCATGGGAGAGTTTTGTCAGCACGACGGCGTGGTGACGGTGATGATGTTGCTATCGACGCAGGGCTTCGCCTAAGCACCGCTACGATATAACCGAGGTGGAATATGGTGGAGGGGGGCACCGCACACGGCTGGAATAGATCAATAGATCAACTTGTGTGTCCTAGGGTGCCCCCTGCCCCCGTATATAAAGGAGCAAGGGGGAAGGCGGCCGACCAGGAGGAGGGCGCGCCAGGGAGGGAGTCCTACTCCCACCGGGAGTAGGACTCCTCTTTTTCCTTGTTGGAGTAGGAGAGGGAAGGAAGGGAGAGAGGAGGAGAAGGAAAAGGGGGGCACCGCCCCCCTCCTTGTCCAATTCGGACTAGAGGGGGAGGGGGCACGCGGCTGCCCTGGCCGCCCCTTCTCTTCTCCCACTAAGGCCCATGAGGCCCAATTAACTCCCCGGGGGGTTCCGGTAACCCCCCGGTACTCCGGTTTTTATCCGAAACCACTCAGAACACTTTCGGTGTCCGAATATAGTCGTCCAATATATCGATCTTTACGTCTCAACCATTTCGAGACTCCTCATCATGTTCGTGATCATATCCAGGACTCCGAACTACCTTCGGTACATCAAAACACAAAAACTCATAATATCGATCGTCACCAAACTTTAAGCGTGCGGACCCTACGGGTTCGAGAACTATGTAGACATGACCGAGACACGTCTCCGGCCAATAACCAATACGAAACCTGGATGCTCATATTGGATCCTACATATTCTACGAAGATCTTTATTGGTCAAACCGCATAACAACATACGTTGTTCCCTTTGTCATCGGTATGTTACTTGCCCGAGATTCGATCATCGGTATCTCAATACCTAGTTTAATCTTGTTACCGGAAAGTCTCTTTACTCGTTTCGTAATACATCATCCCGCAACTAACTCATTAGTTACAATGCTTGCAAGGCTTATAGTGATGTGCATTACCGAGTGGGCCCAGAGATACCTCTCCAACAATCGGAGTGACAAATCCTAATCTCGAAATACGCCAACTCAACAAGTAGCATCGGAGACACCTGTAGAGCACCTTTATAATCACCCAGTTACTTGTGACGTTTGGTAGCACACAAAGTGTTCCTCCGTTAAACGGGAGTTGCATAATCTCATAGTCATAGGAACATGTATAAGTCATGAAGAAAGCAATAGCAACATACTAAACGATCAGGTGCTAAGCTAACAGAATGGGTCAAGTCAATCACATCATTCTCCTAACGATGTGATCCCGTTAATCAAATGACAACTCATGTCTATGGCTAGGAAACATAACCATCTTTGATCAATGAGCTAGTCAAGTAGAGGCATACTAGTGACACTTTGTTTGTCTATGTATTCACACATGTATTATGTTTCCGGTTAATACAATTCTAGCATGAATAATAAACATTTATCATGATATGAGGAAATAAATAATAACTTTATTATTGCCTCTAGGGCATATTTCCTTCAATTGTTGTGTGGATAAAGCCGAAACTTATATGCTACAACTCCATCTCTCACATATACTTATGATTGTAAATTTAGAAAGCATCCAAAACTACTAAGAATAATTAAACAAATCTCAACCATAGCCTTGAATTCTAGATTCCTTATTCAAGCCCCATTTAATGACTCATAAACTCAAGGAGTGGGCTTCTATCACTCAAGCCTCCCCTACCAGACTTACTATAACATCATCCTCTCCTCTAGGCTCATGTATGTGAAGTAATATACATGCAAGATTACACCACACCATAATCAAACATCAATCTTTATTGCAAGTTTACATGACTAGCAACAACTACTCACAAGGATGGCCTCAAGAATGTAACCGAACTACTCACAAGACATCATAATGAACATGATCAATGGGGTATGAATACTTATGACTTATTAGAATCTAAAAGTATAATTCTTTCACTAATAAAACACACGACATCATAGACTAGAAAGCCATTAACGCTCTAAAGTGATCATGATAACTGATCTACATTGTTCATAGACGGGATGGAGATGAATGTTGGAGTTGGTGATGTGGATTTCACATAGTGATGATGAAGTGAATGAACATTTTAGCTTGATGTTCGTGATGATATTGATGATGATTGCTTTGATTCCCCCTTGCCGGAGGAGATAGATCCTGGCAGAACCAACCATCTACCAAGTGTAGTAGGGGGTTTTTCCACCGCCGGGGCGAAAAAATTCCAGATAATTCTTGATGAAGTTTTGAGAAAGGAAGAGAACGAATACCCCTAAGAGGCCACCTATGGTGCCTATGGGCCTCGTACGCCCAAGCTGTGGGATTTTTGGGCCCATCTTGTGTCCCAAGGCCTCTTTTGGTACATGAAACCCGATTGTATTCTTGCTTTACTTTTCCTCACTTCCAAAAAAGTGAGGTTTTGCATGTAACTTTTATCCCCCCTCTAGCAATTTTTTCTTGTACTTTCTCCATGAAACACTGCAATCATATATATCTAGAGAAAATATCACATGGAAACCAAGTTTCAATGGAAACCGGTGAAAACCACGTGGAAACAATGTTTTGGAGTTTCAAAAAAATCTCAAAAAATACGGGATGTTAAGAGTGTGATGTTCTATTAGCATGTGGAAGTCCTAAGTTCAAAGACATTACCATTTACGAGGTACAAAAGAAATCAGCATTGAATAGTGTTGAACAGTAAATATCACTATTCATTGCTGAATTTGTTCTTTTCATAGCTCGTAAATGGCAACATATTTGAACTAGATTTTCACATGGCAATAGAACATCACCCTCTTAACATCAATTTTTTTATATCTATTTTCAAAACTTTCAAACATGATTTCCACAAAGTTTTCTATGAAACTTGGTTTCCATGCTATATTCTCACTATATCTAAATAGATGATCCCATTTTTAG
>NC_041384.1:662398035-662412843 GCF_002162155.2 Triticum dicoccoides
CCCCCCCCTCATCAAGGGCATACAATCCTCCACTTTCCACGATCCATCAAATGCAAGCCCTCTACATCATCGAGTGTGTGCAACTCCTCCAGTTTTCACTTTCCACCACATGAAAGCTCTTCACATCATCAACCACATGCAAGCTTTCCATGTCATCCCATTTTATTTTTTATTTTTTCAGCAACATGAACCACATGCTAGCCCTTCACATCATCCATTTTTTATTTTTACAACAGTAATTAATTGAAGTAGAAGGTAACAAGGTACTATAAGGTATTGATTTTATATATTTTATTTACTTTTTATAGTTGTTCCTATAAATTTTCGCAGCAACGCGCTAGGCATTATCTTGGTTAAGATAAACATAATGTAAAATGATGCGATGGTGATCGAATTATAAAAAAATTTGTCTTCTTGAAATTTTGATGCAAAATGCATGTATCACTACAGAATGCCCTCTTTTTTCCATAGATATATTTACCAAATGATATCACGGTAGCTCACGTCCTACAACACAAAGATATCCACATCTTTTTTTTTTTTTTGCTCTCCCTTGCCCAAGCACAGCACGTTGCAGGTTGCCTCAGGTATACACTACCTTTCTTCTTTCGTTTCTCAATAATTTGGTGTCCTGGAGCGACGGTAAGGCCAAGAAGTTAATTTGGTTGGATGCATATGTTTGTCAGCGTAATGCACGTACAGTCTAGTAACAATGATTGATCGTGCAAGAAAAGAAGAAGAAAAAAAATCTTGTAACGATGCTAGCTGTGCGGCAGAGAGCCAGAGACATAGTACCCATACCGTCAGCAAGTGCCACTGAGCTAGCCCAAGGGTCCTAGATGCGCCCACCGAGTCCCGGGACGTTCGTGACCAACCTACGTCGACCATGGCTGGTAGCGGCACACGGTGACACGGACAACCCGGCGGGGCAAACGACGTACCGGAGCCTAACACGTCGCGGGGAGTCAGAGAGGGAGTGAGGGACAAACGTACGACCCAAGGAGAACGATCGACACAGATTGTTGGTTGCCCGATGCCCTCACACGGTCGCACTCACGGGACAACGACGACCCGGTTCTTGGTACACCCACCCAGCCAGGCACGATCGTACCTGTGCCCACCGTTCTGCTCGCCCTTCCACGTACTCCGCCACCGGTTTGCCGTCCGTGGTTTGTAAATTTGTACCCCGGCCGGCCAGCCCGACCCCAGCCCCGAACGGCGAAAGGCCAACCCACCCGGCCGCCCGTTGCGCGTAGGTTCCAGCGCCAGCGACCAAGGGTACTATAGTTGACATGCACCCAGCCAGGCACGCTGACATGTACGTGCATGTCAGCGTGTGTGCCCTGGACTTTCCTGGAAGGTGGCTGGATACGGCGGGTCTGTTCTGCAACTTGCGCATGCACCATCCCTCGGGTTCAGTCCGAGTGGCCGATGCATTCAGCCAGCGTTGTCTGCCATCGGCGTGGCTCCGCTACACGGGCAGTGCGTTGTGCATCTGGACGGAGATCAGCGCCAAGCGCGAGATGGACGAACGTAGACGTAGCCACGTAGTTGCATGCATGGACGATGGTGATAGCGTTGATTATCTCCTGAGTGGGCCACAAGAAGAAAAAACGAAGTGTGTGTGACATGTGGCGAGAGAAATTTTGCGGTGATCGATCGATGCCACGACACCACCACCATCCCATTCACTGTCTCACCGACGAATGCTATTTGCGACATGGAAACTTCTTCTGCAGGAATATTTCCAAAAAGGTGACGCAGACAAGCCTAAATAATTCACGTGTACTACTCACTGCTAAGCTGGTACCATTATCTCGCATATGTACTGACTCTCACGGCAATTACCATGTGTCAGTTGCACCTTCGTGACTTTGTCTTCCTGGAGTTCTTTGCTAGCAAAACATATTATTCTCCGTACAGCTTATACGAAATCTTTGACGTAACCCCGTTTATTTACCTGGTAATTAGGCACCGCTTGATTTTACTCTTTTATATAAATGATGAATTTAATTGATTTAAAATAAAACATCAAGTGAATACAAATATAATAAGCATGCATCTGGTCTTTACATAGTTAAAATGCACAAAATAAACATTAAACATCAATGCACCTTAGAAAACACGCCAACCAATGGTACAGTCATAAAAGACCAAACTATGACAAAGCAAGAAAAAAAAACAAGAGATTAAAACGAAGATTGACAAACAAACAACGACCATATCCTACACCAATCATCTCTTCACACCATATGGACAACAAGATTCCTTAACAACGTCTTCTTCTGCAAGGAAACGACACTCGAGCGTCGTGTCACGGATCCAACTACCAGAGGACAGATTATGCGTTTTCACCTTGATGAACTAGTTCGAACATATCTGAGCAATGCCTTCAACAAGGTAACAACACAAAATATCGTCATTGCCAGGTATATAACTCATTCAGGTCAGATCTAGAGTTTTTAGCTCGGAGTTCGAGACCGGGTACTCCAAAAGTGCTACCAAATCAAAGTCAAATATGTGTTGTCATCAACACTTTTACGCAATACCATCAGCTTTATGTGTTGTGTCAAAAATCCTACCGTTGTCGTTGCACAATCATATTCTCTGCATCAAGTCACCGTCCATAAATTGCATCTCGCTGCCGAAGGGAAACTAGACCGGGTGAGGGCCGCCAAAACCCAGAAAGGAGCTTTCCGGCTACATCCTGCAACCTCGCCAGGACGAGCCGATGGCAATAGGCACCGGATCTGGAAAGAGTAACTCTCACAAAGACCCTTGGATGGCCAGCGAAGTCTGTAGCTCGAATGAGATAGCATCACCACATGTAACAACTTGCTCCTTCGTCCAAGGAAACCGATCTGAGGTCAGACCACTGCACACATCCAAAGCAAGCAGCGTGTCCTCAATTGCTCTCCGCAAGGCAACCCCACCGAGAAAGCTACTTTGTGCTTGCCACTCCACATTCCCGCCTGAGAGCCCCCATGTTGCCATGATACGCCGTCTTGCCGTCTGGAGAAGCCGTTGCACCTCCCGACACACCGTCGCGGACCCGCGTCGTGTCGGGAGTGCCCCAACATCGTCTTCCTTGAGACTGGTCCAGGCATCACCGGGGCACCCTTAGGGTCGGCGAGAAAAAGAGGAGCAGGAGAACTGGAGAAGGCACTCGCGGCAAGTAGGGATTTTCCCCAAGCCGCGAGGAAGGTAATGCGGGGTCGGGTGGGCTTTCCTTTTTCTTTTGAAAGGGCTTGGGTTTTTCTTGATTTTACCTAACCATCATATGAATGAACTACTCTCTCCGATCTACAGCATATTAATTGTCGCTAATTTAGTACGTAATATTGTTTTTAACCTTTGGTAGTTGCACTGCGTCTTGTCGTGCCGTGTCTCCTCAAATTTCCCTAGTACCAGTGCAGTGTTATACGTCCAATAATCTTTTCTCGAGGCCTTCACAATGTTTGATGGCTAGGTACGCACGCTTCCACGTGATGATCCCAACCCAGTTGCGCGTTTCCAGTCCATTATTTTCTGTAGCACGCACGCGAAGATCTGCTAGCTAATGAAGCTGGGCGCCCCGCCGGCTCGCGAAGAGCCCTTCCGGCCGGTCGGCATCGCCCGTAGAGTTTCACGTGACTGCCATCGATGCTATGCTCCTCTGACTACACGTTAATGGTGTGGCCTTATCCAGAGGCAGGAACCTGTCCATGTAATATGTACGTGGAGCATGCACATCGCCTGACGTCTATGTGTGTACCGGAGTCAAGACGCGTTCGTGCCAATCCAAGTCAAAACCGTCGGTTTTCACTCTCTGGAGTGGTGTACGTGTAAGTCAAAACAATGTATAGCCTAGGTCCTCAGCATATGTTTCCATAGGCGATGTTTCTAGCCACAAATCAAGTGTGTTATCCCGTAGCTACGACGATTAAATAGTCCGTGTCAAATTACTGTCAATTTGCTTTCATCGATTAGGTCAAGTTATTAAGCATAATGGTTCAACCTAAAGTAGGGACTGGGCGTTGAAGTGGGGGCACGATCAGTATAGCGATCGGGAAGATCAGTCGATGATACTGTCCCCCGGATGGACCTGCTTGCTCCTTTACCCGATTCGTTCTGGATATGCATAATGGATGGGATTATCTTGATCAATCGATGGGGAACAATGATTAAACAACAGCACAACAGTGACATAGCGTCACACGTGGAAAGTGAACATTATCTGGGCCAATAATGTGCTCTGTGCAATCCTTGTTTATGATGAGTTGGGATAAGCCTCACAATGCTTCACATTTTTCTATTTTTTTGCAAATAATGCTTCACATTTTCTTGCCTATACCGGAATGGGAATGACATATTTGATACTACATCTCCCACTTCCGTCGCCATTACACGGCCGGGGATCTTTAAAGATCATTCGCAGCTCAATTTACAAAAGACAAGCGTCATTAGCAGGTCAATTAGTAAGACTTTTGCTCTATCTATCCTATTTGGTTTCCAGTGCAATAATTTGTTAACTTGGTACAAAATCGAAGGGCAACTCTAGCAGAAGCCTCAAGCACTCAGCTCCCGCACCGTCAGACCGCTTCACTATGGCCCTGTTTGTATCCATGGGTTAGAGTTAGTTTGGGTTAGTTTGGACTCAACTAACCCAAAAATATTCAAACAGGAGGGTTAGTTTGAGTTAGATGCATCTAATCCACTCAAAAAAAAAATCTAAGCCACCCAAGAGGTGTTTATTTGGGTTAGTTCTTTCTCGGAAGCACTAAAAAAACACATTTTTCTCTCGCTCTCACCGCAGCAGATTCCTCCCCACTTCCTCGAAACTTCTCGTCATCTCCTCCCTCCCTCCCTCTCGCACCACCTATGAAGGCGCCTCGCCGTATCCGCGCTCCATCTAACTCTGCCGTCCAAACACCTCTTTGGTTAGAGTTAGTTTAGAGTTAGTACAGGGTTAGAATCTAACTCTAACCTTTAACTGAGTTAGAGTATCCAAACAGGGCTGAGTTGTCCGATCAACCCGGCGCAGTCGTCCCTCCCCTTTCCGCACAGTTGCTCCTTCCCTTTCCACCACTCGCAGGAGCCCGCGGCACTAGCCCACGGTGTGGCCACGCCACACCACCACTCGTCCTTGGGGCCCTCCACGTGCTCGCATCGGAGGCTACGGAACCGACTCTTCTGGCAACACTTTGTCCTCCCCTGCTCGCAGCAATGGCCCGCGTCGATCGCAGCACTGGCGGGCGCTATTCCCAGTGTGGTGTCAGGTGTCGCCGTCCGTTGTAGCAAGCGGGTGCTCCCTCAATCACTGCCATCGTGATATTTAAAAATGCTCAGGTGTTTGGGTGGGAAAAAGGTTCGTGACATTTTGAAATATATTCCTACAATGTAAAGAAGTTTATGTAACTAAATTATATTTTGTATCATTTTCTAAACTTGCGAGATTAAAAAGCTTCACGTACTTGAAAAAAAGTTTGTGACATTTTGAGAAAAATCTTAATACAGTGCAACAAATTGTTTGAGTAAGTTTAACAATTGTGCCCTACCATTAATAAAATGTATGTGACATTTTAAAATATAATGTACAAAATATTCATGTAAAAAATAAAAGTGTTCTATACCATTCAAAAAATGGTTCAACGTTTATTTTATTTTTTAACATTTGAGAAAAAATCAGCCATATTTTTATTAAGTATCTAAGAAATATTCAACACATATAAAAAACGCGTATTTGGATTTTTATTAAGTATCTAAGAAATATTCAACACATATAAAAATCGTTTATTTGGATTTTTTATTATGTATCTAAAATATATTCAACACATATAAAAAAAGGTTACATGTGTATACAAAAAAATGTAAACTGTATACTGAAAAAGTTGACATTTAATTGAGAAAAGGAAAGAAAGAAAATAAAAAACCAATAAAACACATAAAAATAAAAGCAAGAAGATCGGAGAAAAAGAAACAAAGCAAAAATCGACGAAAATAAGAAAAAAAAAGGAAAAAAGGAAATGAAAACAATTGGTACAAAATATAAAACGAAAAAAAGAAGAACACGGAAAAGAAACTGTGCACTGCACTGAAGGCACGCTCCACAAAGAAACAATTACATTCTTTGGTCTTTCTGGGCAGGCGATACACATGGCATGAGTGCATGGCCAGTGATGAGAGGTGCATATAACTCGAAGTAAGCGAGATATAGCCTGACCGTCTCTCTTCACAATCATAGCCCCCGTGGGGTAGTCCGGGCGGTACAGAAACGTTTCCTATTCTGCGCTTCAGGCCCTCTGCCTCGGTTACAGCGTATAAACTGTAAACCGACGCACACACCTTCGTCCGCTGCACTAACCACCCAAACGACCTCACTTGTTGCATTTTGTTACTTTCTTTTCTTCTTTTCTATTTTTTATTTTCTTGCTCCTTTATTCTTTTTTTTGGTATGGTTTGGTTCTTTTTTCCTTTTCCTTGTTCCAAATTTGTGCGGTTAGTTTCAAAATCGATGATTTTTTTTCCAAATTTGTGCGGTTAGTTTCAAAATCGATGATTTTTTTCAAATTTGTGCGGTTAGTTTCAAAATCGATGATTTTTTCAAAATTGATGATTTTTTTACAAAATTCAATGCACTTTTTGCAAAACTAATGAAGTTTTTTAAATGATGAACTTTGGCAAAATTGATGAATTTTTTTCTAAAGTTATATGAACTCTTTTCAAATTCGATAAACTTTTCTTAAATTAATGGGTTGTTTTAAAATTTGATGAAATTTTTTAATTTAATGAACTATTTTCAGAATCGATGATTTTTTTTCAATTTGTGAACTTCTTTTAAGTTTGTAAACTTTTTTCACATTCATGAGTTTTTATGAATTCATCATTTTTTCTATTTTTGTGATTGTTTTTCCTTTTTTGAACATTTTTTTTCTCGATTCCCCCCAGCCCACAAGTTTTTCCACTTTCCGAGAGGCACAAATGTGGCTCTTGCGGAAGCAAATCTTGACTCCACGTAAAGTAAATCTGTGTCTGTTGTGAAAAAAATGTATATTGTTCTTTTGGTGAGGCATAACCGCATAACCGTGCCTCTCATGAAAGCACACCTATGCCTCCATAAAAAACAAATATGTTCCTGTAGCGAAAGAAAAGAAACATGTTTTTTTTCTTTTCGAGAGGCACAAATGTGTTTCTCGTGAAAGCAAATCTGTGCTTTCATGAGAAGCAAATCTGTACCTCTCACGGAAGAAAAAATATATGTGACTCACAAAAGCAAATTTGTGCCTCTATGAAAAGCAAATCTGTGCCTCTCAACAGAAAAAATCCGTGTCTCCACAAGAAGCAAATCCATACGACTCGAGGAGGAAAAACGCTTTTTTACGCAAAAAATCTTACTTCTTATTTTTCCTGGCAAAAACTGAAAATCTGTAAAAACCGACGAAAAACACATCGAAAATCCGAAAACGCATATAGATAAATGAAAATAGCTAAATCTTAGGGAGCGTCCAACAAGCGACACATGACGGCAGCTGAATGTGCACAAAGTGGCGTGCTCTCAGCTCACAAAAAATTACCTGAGAATAGGAAACGCAGAATGGCCTAAGGGTGACTGAATAGGAAACGTGACGGCAGCTGAATGTGCACCAAGTGGCGTGCTCTCGTCCATACTGATTTCTCTTAGGAATGGCCTAAGGGTGACTGAATCGGGCTGGCCCATTATCGCAGTCACTCGCCGTTCGTGTGTTGCTGTTGGTTCGCTCGCTTGGTCCTACTTTCCTAATTTTTCTTATTTTTTCTTTGTTTTTCATCGGTTTTCTTTTTCTTTTTCTTTTTTTCATCATCATATTTTTTCACAACTTTTTTCTTCATTATCCTTTGGGAAACGTTGCGTACGCGCCACTCGATCGCGAAGGGATCTAGCGCTAGGATGTCTCCCGATTCACGTTTTCTGTTGTTTGTTTTTCCTTTCCTCGGCCCACCCACGTGCCCTAGGCCCATCATGATTATCTGGTGCGTCGTACTCTGCCTCCATTATCTTCTTCCCCGCGTGGTCGTCTTCAAGCTCCTTCTCCAGAAACCACTCGTTGAAAAGCTCCGACATGAGGGTGGGAAAAGGAGTTGCAACCGGAGCCCAGCGAAGATGCATCTATGGGAGAATCACCACCGGCGAGTTGCGACCTTGACGGTCGCATGCTGGAACCAGCGTCGCGGCATGCTGGAACCAACACCATTTTTTTCTACATGCATTCATGGCGGAGCTACAATCCGCGACGGCGGAGACGAGTTTTTGCTGCAATCGTCATCAGTTTTTGCTACGACCGGCAAGAAATTTTGCTACATCTATTCATGCCAGAGATGCGACTGGGTTGGGACGGCGACGAATATGTTTTTTTTGCTACCACCGGCATTTTTTTTTGCTACAACCACGTTGCGTTTGTGCTACAATCAGCATCTCATTTTGCTACAATCTGCTGCAACCGGCGCGGTCACCATGCTCACCGGTTGCAGCTTATCAAGAACATGGATGAAGCTTTTCAATGTACAACACTTTCAAACTAAAAAAATTGCAACCGCTAAAAAAAAGCTCCAACCTTAGATGAAAAAAGCTTCAACCAAAATATGTACAAAGTTTTCAATCCGGCATTGCTCCACGGAAAAAGCTGCAAACATTCATAGATAAGCTTCATTTGTAGTTGAAAGAAGCTTCAACCCACGAGTAGTCCAAGCAACATTCGGCGAGGATGGAAGTCGTGGGTTTCATGCTACATGCTACAAGCGGTCCTGGATTTTGCTACGACCGGTGTCGTATCCAGCTACAACTGCAGTCATGGTTTGCTGCATCGAACAACGATGCATTTTTTTTGCCGGAAGCGAAGCTGGATTTTTTGCTGGAACGGGGGTGAGCGAGAGGTTGCAACCGCAAGGTATGTGACCGACGAGCTGCGACTGGACGAGCATGAGCAGCGGCAAGCACGCCGGCGAGCTGCGGCCGTCACCACCCAAGCTACGAGTGTCGCCGCCGAGAGCCGCAACCACTGGTGGAGCTGCTACATGGGTTGAGGCGGCAACGAGGATGGGCGGTAAGGGTGGAAACCGGCGACGAGGACGGGCGGTAAGGGTGGAAACCGGCGACGAGGACGGCCGGCGAGGGCAGGGACCGGTGACAGGGACGGCCGACGAGAGTGGGGACCAGTGATGCGGACGGCCACTGGAGAGCGCGGGACTGATGAGATACGGAGGGTCCTTTTCTCGCGAGCCTGAAGTAAGAAGATGATCTGGATGGATAAGGATCTAGCGGCTTGGGAGGGGCCGATCGGGTGGCTAGGGTAGGACCGACCGAAACGTTCGACCGGTGCGCCGGCGCCTAGCAGTGGCCTTATGCTTTTGGCTCTTTATTGGTTTTATTCATATTCCTCGGGTTTCTTTGTTTTTCTTTCTATTTCTTTGTCAGGTTTAAAAAGTTTCTTCTTTTAACACATGTCTATTTTATGTGAATACACAATGTACATTTTTAACGCACAGGACTTGGCGTTAGTGCTCGTATTTTCTGGATATCCCACCGACCATGGGGCTAGGGCATGTGCCGTCGTCCTCACCGCCACGGGAGATTCTTCACCATTCGGTCCGAAAGCCGCCGTCGTTGTCGCCTCCACTTTCGCTGCCTCCTCCGCTGCCTGCACTTCCGCTACCTCTATTTCCACCATTGTCCTCGTCCTCTCTTGACAGCATGATGACCTCTGCCCCCTGGCCGCTAGGTGCTCGTATAGGTGGCGCTCCGCCTCCACTTGCTCTGGGTAGATGTGGCGGAGCTCCGCCATGTACACCTTGTCAGAGGCCTCCGCTGCCAGCCTTTCCCTCGCCTCCCAGTCCTTCCTTGCCTCCCGTGCGTAGACTAACCCCGGCTGAACTGGATCCAGCCGCGGCATGTCACCGAATCCAAAGTTCCGGCGGCCCTCGATGCGTACGCCGGATCCACCAAATGTCATACTTTTTGGCGGTCTGCTCGGCGGTGTGGAAGGATCCGAGCCACAGTTTTTTGTGGCTGTACCGATCCGTGATCTTAGCCACCCACGTTCCCATGCCTACGGCCGCACGCTGATGAATGGCCTCTATGGCGGCGGCGACACGGGGAGGTCGGCGAAGTTGGCTAGCCTGCCGTAGGAGCCAGATGGGGCCCCGCTCGAGGATGCACCATGGTGGCGGCATGAGAAAGATGTGTCGGCGCTGCACTCGTGGCTGTGGGGATCTGCATTGCGGATGGGCGGCGGGGAGCGGTGGCCACATGATCAGGCCATGGCGGCACAGGTGAGGGTGCGGGAGCAAGAGGGGGAGAGAGGGGGGGTGGTGAGGGAGGAGTGGTCGAGATGGAGGGCAGCGGGAGATTTAATGGGGAGAGAGACGGAGAGATGTGTTTTGCTTTTAGTCCGAGTGTGAGCGCCAAGGAGTAAAATTTACACGCCGCTATAGCTTTTACCGGATCGTCTAGGTCTTGATTAGAGAAGTAAAACAAACCGGTTTTAAGCGAGCTCTCGCGCGCAAAGCTACTGAGAGCGAGCGTCACTCGATCGAATCGTTTTGCGCTGACTGGTGAAAAGAGGTCGTGGTCAGCTTTCGCGGCCTTTGCACTGAGCTAGCTAGCCAGGCCGAATTTGTCGACCCAACATGACATCCATACGGCTAACTGCCTCTTGTGTTTGACTTTGTTTTTCAGAGGCAACGGAGGGAGAGAACGCGTACTACTGAATATATGTCTCACTGCTTTCTAGTTTTCGAGAAGCGTATACCATGGCGCTGCCCACTGAAACGAGGCCATCATCGACCCAACCCCGTACGCCCCGGTGCATGTGTGTGACGCCAAGAATCGACCGATGGTGCGACGCAGCTCCGCAGTTTAGACATCTCCCAATGCATTGATACTAAAATAGGGTGTTAAGTGCATTAAAATGCTTAGCAACTAATGTTTTCAATGCATCGATGCTTAGGTTTTGTAGCTAAGCCTCCTCTTTTTAATTATTTAATAATAAAACTTCTTCGTCTATTGGTTGATAATCTTTTTACCTAGATCCACATGCTTATCATTGGTTCTTATTAGGATCATCGTAATGCTTTTTTTTAATTGCTTTGTCACATCATTTCTGGCTATGTAACACCCTTAGCATTTGTACACCACTGGAAAGGGCCTTATCCTATGCACAGGCGACACAAGTTCCAACCATCCATCCCGGCCTATGCACGACGACAGGCGCCCAGTTTGCGTGCGGGCCAGAGGAACCCATCCCCACGCGCGACCCGTACATCTGTCTACGCGGCAGCCCGCCCGCGCCCGCCACGCCCTACGTGTCTCCTCTCCGGCATGCCACCGTCTCGTCCCTATCCTTCCGTCCCGCCGCGGCGCGGCTCGGCCCGTCCACCCACCTAGGTATGCGTGCCGGCGCACGCCATGCCGTCATGCACACCTGCCGTGCGCCGCATCCTTCCATGCCCCAGCAATGCCTTTCCGTTCCCAGCACCGCCCGCACCACGCCTCTATAAATGCCGCCCACGACACCGCACACAGCCACACAGCTTACTCATCCTCATCAAGCAGCACAGCGTCAGTGCTAAGCAGCATCAGTGATCTAGCTCGGACAGACACAGTGCAGGTGAAATGGCTCGGTTGATCGGTGCTTCCGGCGCCTGCGCGCTGCTGGTCGTCCTGCTCGCGGCGTGCGCCGCGTCCGCCGCGCGCACCGAGCCGGGTGCCGCGCGGCAGCTGTGGGACGACGGGAGGAAGGTGGGGGGAAGGACGGAGGTGAGGGACGTGGAGGACGACAAGGAGGTACAGGAGCTGGGCCGTTACTCCGTCGAAGAACACAACCGGCGACGGGAGGAGGGCTGCGAGGGCGGCGGCGTCTGCGGGCGGCTGGAGTTCGCCCGCGTGGTGTCGGCGCAGCGCCAGGTGGTCTCCGGGATCAAGTACTACCTCCGCGTCGCGGCCGCCGAGGAGAACGGCGCGGGGAGCAACGTCGTCAGCGACGGCCGCGTGTTCGACGCCGTGGTGGTCGTCAAGCCCTGGCTCCAGTCCCGCGCGCTCGTCAGGTTCGCGCCGGCCGACGCCAAATGAGCAGCTGCACAAGCGATCGGAGGAGGACCGCTGCGTGTCTTTTTTGCGCGACAGAGTACGTAATGTAAGCTCGAATAACGGTGTGTGAGGTACTGAGGTAGGGTTGAGCGCCAGAGTATGTAGGCTGTACGATGCGGCGGTCGAAGTTTTGTAAGTCTACCGGATAAAAAGTTTTGCAAGAAAGATGAGAGTGTCGAAATAAATACTTACTAGTATGATAAGACTGTTTTTTCCCCATGTATTTGATTTCGTTTTCAGTTTTTTTCTATGCTTCTTTAAAGAATGACCGGGATTTCAAAAATAGTTATGGTTTTCAAAAAAAATATTTATGAATTTTAGAAAATGTTCCGAAATTTAAAAAATTGTTCTAGAATTTGCGAAAATCATAAATTTAAAACATGTTCACAAACTTAAAAAAGTGTACACGAATTTGGAAATTGCTCCCATACTTTGGAAATACTCAGGATCTCAAAAAGGTTCATGAATTTCAAGAACGTGCACAAATTTGAAAAAGGTTTTGTTATTTGAAAAAAATCAAGATTTTTAATTTTTTTCATGCGCTCAAAAAATATTTACAATTTCAAAAAATATTCATGATTTCAAAAACAATTCGTGATTTAAAAATGTTCATGATTTCCGAAAATGATCACGATTCAAAAAATTCTCCACTAATTTTTAAAAAATTCAGGAATTCATTTTTATGAATTTGAAAGATATTTATAATATAAAAAATAAAAAATATTCACAAAAAATGTTTGTGTATTTCTAAAATGATCATGATTTTGGCAAATGTTCGTGAAATTTTAAAAATAAAACAACAAGGGAAAAGAAACAGGAAGAAAAAAGCAAAGATTCCGAATGAAAAATGTGAAGAAAATCAACTGAAAACGAAAAACACAGTTTTAGGAAACAGAACATGCCAAAAACCGGTGGGAAAGACCCAGAAAACAGCCGAATTGAGCCGGGTGTGCGGTCGGGGCTTATGCGATAATTAGTATTCGCCTTCCGGCGGGCCTTTTTGCTTTCTGTCTTGTATTCTCTTCTGTATTGAGCCACTTATATGCGGTGGGCATTTGATCTACGTGGGTTTTTCTTGCATAGATGGTGATGATTCATTTTGTCTGTTTGGGTCCTCATTTATCGGAAACTACAATTCACAAGTAGTCCTATGTTACGTAGAAATAAGCTTTTGCCTCATTTTACAAATAAAGCCAAAAATTCCTCATATAGACTGATCAGAGAAAAAACATGATAAAATAGGCTAGACATGTGCTAAACAAACACCAAGAGTGCACTACTAGACGCCTTCAATACATCGCTGAGAGGAGGCACAAAAGAGGCCAGACTACCGCAAGAAGCAACATGGCTGCATATGACAAGCAAACATGCGCCACCTAGAAGAAACCACCGTACTCGGTCGCACCATCACCACCAAACTATTACCGAAAGGACCCCTTGCCCTCTCATTTAGAACTGTAGAGTGCCAACCCTGCCAACAAGCAGAAATGATAGAGGTAGGAGGTCGTCACATGTAAAGGATAGCTACAAATGAGACCACTAGCCCAAGTAACAGAGGCGTTGTCAATTGGAGCTCCAAACCATAACTAACGTGTCGTTGTGGCCATAAGGCACAAACGCTCATTGGTGACGCCCGGAAGAGGCTCACAATGGAAAGCACCGCCGTCATCACGTTTGTCTGAGTGGACGTGGATTTTCATCTTGAGCATTGGTGAGGGAGGGGAGATCCAAGGTGCCCCCCCCAAGGGGACCGCGATGCCTGCAAGCACCTCCACCATCGGCGCCGAGGTGCAAAGCTTTCGCTCGGCCCCTCCCACACAATTGTCGAGGACCGAGGGATCCAGATCTAGATTGGGGCTTGGCCTCCATTGAGACAACTTCGCTAGGATTACCCGTTGATGTTCCCCTCGCCATTCACATAGCCAAGAGACACAACCAACACCTTCATAGTGTTGCTCGCCGGAGAGCCAACCAGCTTTTAGGGTTGCCTCCCTGGCATACAAAAGCCCAAGCTAGCACCTACTCGCCAACCTTTATTCCATAACTTTCGGAAAGTGCCACCACCACCGATTGTTGGAGAGGGGACGGGAAGGCGAACCCTTACACATCCTCCCTAGACCTACCACACAAAAAGATCGGGGACTGACTCATAACGTCAATGATGCCTTTGTTGGGGAACGTAGTAATTTCAAAAAAAATTCCTACGCACACGCAAGATCATGGTGATGCATAGAAACGAGAGAGGAGTGTTGTCTACGTACCCTTGTAGACCGAAAGCGGAAGTGTTAGCACAACGCGGTTGATGTAGTCATACGTCTTCACGGCCCGACCGATCAAGCACCGAAACTACGACACCTCCGAGTTCTAGCACACGTTCAGCTCGATGACGATCCCCGGACTCCGATCTAGCAGAATGTCGGGGAAGAGTTCCATCAGCACGACGCGCGTGGTGACGATCTTGATGTTCTATCGTCGCAGGGCTTTGCCTAAGCACCACTACAATATTATCGAGGATTATGGTGGAGGGGGGCACCGCACACGGCTAAGAGATCAATGATCAATTGTTGTGTCTCTGGGGTGCCCCTGCCTCGTATATAAAGGAGCAAGGGGGAGGAGGTGCGGCCAGGCAAGGGGCACGCCAGGAGGAGTCCTACTCCCACCGGGAGTAGGACTCCCCCCTTTCCATGTTGGACTAGGACTTGGAGGGA
>NC_041384.1:662413146-662423919 GCF_002162155.2 Triticum dicoccoides
GGGCGTCGCCCCCCCTCCTTGTCCAATTCGGACTTGGGGGGGGGAGGGAGGGGCGCGCGGCTGCCCCTTGGCCTCCTCTCAACTTCCTCCAGTAGGCCCATTAAGGCCCATTAGGTTACCGGGGGTTCCGGTAACCTCCAGGTACTCCGGTAAAATGCCGATTTCACCCGAAACACTTCCGATGTCCAAACATAGGCTTCCAATATATCAATCTTTATGTCTCGACCATTTCGAGACTCCTCGTCATGTCCGTGATCACATCCGGGACCCCGAACAACCTTTGGTACATCAAAACATATAAACTCATAATGAAACTGTCATCGTAACGTTAAGCGTGCGGACCCTACGGGTTCGTGAACAATGTAGACATGACCGAGACACATCTTCGGTAAATAACCAATAACGGAACCTGGATGCTCATATTGTCTCCTACATATTCTACGAAGATCTTTATCGGTCAGACCGCATAACAACATACGTTGTTCCCTTTGTCATCGGTATGTTACTTGCTCGAGATTCGATCGTCGGTATCTTAATACCTAGTTCAATCTCGTTACTGGCAAGTCTCTTTACTCGTTCTGTAATACATCATCCCGCAACTAACTCATTAGCTGCAATGCTTGCAAGGCTTTAAGTGGTGTGCATTACCGAGAGGGCCCAGAGATACCTCTCCGACAATCGGAGTGACAAATCCTAATCTTGAAGTACGCCAACCCAACAAGTACCTTCGGAGACACCTGTAGAGCACCTTTATAATCACCCAGTTACGTTGTGACGTTTGGTAGCACACAAAGTGTTCCTCCGATAAACGGGAGTTGCATAATCTCATAGTCATAGGAACATGTATAAGTCATGAAGAAAGCAATAGCAACAAACTAAACGATCAAGTGCTATGCTAACGGAATGGGTCAATGTCGGTGTCAAAACCGGCGGATCTCGGGTAGGGGGTCCTGAACTGTGCGTCTAGGCCGGATGGTAACAGGAGGCAAGGGACACGAAGTTTTACCCAGGTTCGGGCCCTCTTGATGGAGGTAAAACCCTACGTCCTGCTTGATTAATATTGATGATATGGGTAGTACAAGAGTAGATCTACCATGAGATCAGAGAGGCTAAACCCTAGAAGCTAGCCTATGGTATGATTGTTGTTCTGTATGTTGTCCTACGGACTAAAACCCTCCGGTTTATATAGACACGGGAGAGGGTTAGGGTTACACAAAGTCGGTTACAATGGTAGGAGATCTACATATTCGTATCGCCAAGCTTGCCTTCCACGCCAAGGAAAGTCCCTTCTGGCCATGGGACGAAGTCTTCAATCTTGTATCTTCATAGTCCAGGAGTCCGGCTGAAGGTATAGTCCGGCCATCTGGACACCCCCTAATCCAGGACTCCCTCAGTAGCCCCTGAACCAGGCTTCAATAACGACGAGTCTGGCGCGCAGATTGTCTTCGGCATTGCAAGGCGGGTTCCTCCTCCAAGTACTTCATAGAAGATTTTGAACACAAAGATAGTGTCCGGCTCTGCAAAATAAGTTTCCACATATTGCCATAGAGAGAATAATATTTACACAAATCTAATCTGCTGACGTATTCCGTAGCGTGACATCGCACCACGGCCAAGCCTTTATTCGAATCGTTTTATTATCCCACATCAGCGCGTCATGCGAGGCGGTTTCCTTGGCACGTCTTGTTAAAGCAGAGACCGTGTCCCCTTATTCCGGGATTCTCATCAATACGGGTGTGGGTAACCCAACCGCTTCTAGGACTCCTAGACTATAGGCAAGTCCAAACGGCCATGGAGAGGACGCTTGATATTCACCCTCTTTATAAAGGGACAAGGCTTTTATTTTTTCCCTCCTATGCTCAATCGAATCCTTCCCCCACCTCAAGCTCAAACACCCAAAGTTCAGGTCAGGTGCTCCGAACCTTCAATCATGTCCGGATCTAGCCTTCAAGGCCGATGGGTGCCTACCTTCGTCACGGAAGAAGACATCAGAAAGTTGAGGGAGGCCAGATATCTGACCGCCGAGGTTTTGCATCGGCTGCCTGCCCAAGGGCAGGCCGTCCCCTCCCCCGAACCCAACGAGAACGTCGTGTTCGTCTCCCACTTCCTCTGAGGTCTAGGCCTTGCTTTGGATCCTTTCGTCAGGGGTTTGATGTTTTATTACGGGCTAGATTTCCATGATCTAGCTCCGGACTCCTTTCTTCATATCACGACATTTATTGTCTTGTGTGAGGCCTTCCTCCGGGTTACCCCTCACTTTGGCCTATGGCTCATGACCTTTGAAGTAAAGCCGAAGATGATCGAGGGGCAACATGCAGCGTGCGGAGGTGCCTCAATATGCAAGATGACGGGGGCTCCATGGCACAAAGGTTCCATTCCAGAGGTGTCTGAATTGTGGCAATAGGAGTGGTTCTACATCACGGCTCCTAGAAGTGCCAAGTGGGCGGCCGCCCCTGTTTTTCGCTCGGGCCCTCCACCACCACTGATGTCATCGATCAGTAGAGGTCTGAGCTGGGGTCCAGCCAAGGACGTGCCTATACTGCAAAGCCGCATTCAAGATCTCTTCAATGGAGATTTTAGTTTGGGTCCAGTAATACAAGTTATGCTGGTTCGTCAAGTCCAGCCTTGCAAACGCCAGCCCCTTCGCTTGTGGGAGTTCAATCCCGAGGGACCGCGTGTCATTCAAAATTTCCTCGGCCTGACGCAGGAGGAGATGTACAAGTCATTCTTCGGACCTCAGGCAGAGTGTCCGGAAGTCACCGAGGACGTGGGCCTGAGCAGTAACCGCGCCGCCGAACAGGTAAGGAATCTTCGGGCCGAACATACTATCTCTCATTTGTTATGAAGTTATTTCTGAGAGTTCGCCTTTTGACCAGGACTGGCTAACAAAGGCGAAGTCGATTCGGTGTTCGGCCCCCCTCCCTGAGGGTTTGGACAATCCGGTATTGGAAAAGATGCTCCAGGTCGCACCTTGCCCGGAGCCCTTGAAGGAAGATACTGGGGAGAATAATATGGGCGGACGCGGGCCCCTAATGCTGCCCATTCTAACCGAGGGAGCGAGCGTCTCCATGAAGGAAGACGACTGGAGGAGGAAAAGGACTGCGCCCGGGGATTTGGAAGCCGAAGCTTCCAAACGGGAGAAGAAGTCTCCCACAGAGGGTCCTACCTTGTGGGGTGCCTTTGCCGCACAAAGTCCGTGGGGGGATCAATTCTCCAGCGAGTCGTAAGTGACCCGAAATACTTTAATAGTACATGTATGCCATCTTTTTCTTCTGAGAAAATAACCACCGCATATATCTTTGCAGTTTGGGGCTTAGCCCCTCTCAAATGAGCTCATCTTCGGGGGATCTTCTTCTAGAGATGATGGAGAGCGAAACGCCTCCTCCGGACTCCTCCGCTCCGGAAGCGGGCGACCCCGAAGTGTCATCGCGGAGGGCCTCTCCGAGTCCGGTGAGGCCAGAAGATAATCCCATTGATCCCCGAAGCTCCCAGTGTCCGGCTCCCGAAGAGAGAAGACAAACGAGTCCAGCACCATCTGGTGTGCGATCGGATGTTCTGAGGGAGTTGGTGGGGCGAGCGGCCATCTCAGATGAACACCGTATGCTGATGAATACGGTGATGGAGAGAATCTCGTCCGCCAAAAGCGGATTGCATGAAGCTTTTATGAGTCTACTGACATGCTTTGAGGTACGTAAAATAATGTATGATAGTCCTGCACATGCTAGGTGTGCCCTGTGTAGATAGTAGCCCCTGAGACTCTGGTTGTCATCGGAAACGACGACGAACAGAGGATCATATTCCCAGGTAATAGCCATACTTCCTCTATGTTGGATGCAGGTGATGGAAGCTCTGGTGGCTAGCCGGACTAGCGAGTTTGCCCATTTAAAACGGCAGTTGGATGCGGCAGACGCCGACATCGAGCTTGTTAACAAAAGGCTTGACGAGGCACAGGGTAAGTGTCATTATCTGGTAAACGCCACATAGTAAGAGCAACATGATGCCAGTATCTTTAATATGTTGTGACTGCAGATGGAGCTGTCACTGTTGAAGCCTTGCGGGCAGAACTTGCCCGAGCCAAGGAACAAGCAAGGTTTGGTAATGCGGCTGCTTTGAAGGCGACCGAAGAGTTGAAAGACGAGAAGGCCGCGCATGGTGAGAGCCAAGATAATATGGCCATAGAATTAAAAGCCGCCGCCAACCGTTGCCGGGTTCTTGAAAAGGAAAACCTAGCGAAGGCATCAGACCTTGAGAAGGCTGCTACGACGAGAAAAGACATCCGCTCTGCTATGAGGGCGAAGAAGGAGGATTTGCGGGAAGCCGGGGATATTGTGGCTGGGAAATCCTTTATGTTGCGGAGGAAGTTCAGAGATCCACGGTATGCCCCTCTGGATCAGCTGTGGAGTTCGGAGGATGTGTATATGGATTTGGCGGCGAGTGCTGCCGATGCGGCCAAGTACTTCCAGGGTCAGACGGACCGTGAAGTAGACCAGCTGTTTTGGAGACAATTCCATTCTCCCGAGAGTCCGCTTTCATTGACTGACCAATTAGCGGAATGGGCCGAACTGAACAAGTTGTCTGGACTCGCCATGAGGTCTGTTGTGGATCAGCTATGGCCGGAAACGCCAAAATCGAACAACTATTTCAGCTTGGTGCAGCAGGTCCTTGACGTGGTGCCGCGCATTAATGCGATGAAGAGGTCGGCGTGTATAGAGGGCTCACGGATGGCCTTTGCCCGTGTTAAAGCATATTGGGCGGAGATGGATGCTACGACTGTTGCAGCGCGGGATTTGGCCATAGGCCGAATGACTGCTGAGCACTACTTTGAAGAAGTTCTTAAGGGTGCTTGTTTCATAGAGACCCAGTGCTCAAAAAATGTTATGTTTGAGTGATATGTAATCTCATTGTAAGCGAAATGCTTTTATAAATTTTTATAAGGCTATTTTTATACTTTTGCCTGAAAGTAATATGATGCCTCCTGGGCGGCCGTTTATGTATACATGTGTATAACCTGAAAGATTGCAGCCGTCGGCTTCAACCCCCACGCATATAATGCGGAGGTGCTCGCAAAAAACACGCGTTCACACTTAACCCAACGTCTTGGTCCTATTAAGGAGGTGATAGCGGAGCGAGCGAGGCAACCGGACTATAATGCTTTAGCACTTTCACTTAGCCATAGGAGTTTGACAGTGGGGCTACTAGATAGCCCCTGGTGGCTCCGCACTCTCCCGACCCCGGGGTGCGTACATGCCTGGCCAAAAAACGGCCCTTCGTTAAGGCGGAGGAATTCTAACATTCCAACATGTCATCGAGTGGTTGACCAGTCTCACGCTATATTATGACAGTCAGTTTTCGGCTTTCTCTACTGAGGTGCTCGTCCGGCTGAACCAGGGCACAATCGCAGTAGTTCTCCTGGTGCTACCTTAGCCGGTAAAGCGGAACGTAAGGCACCAAAACACAGGAGCCGGGCAAACCCAACATTTGACTAAACACAATGATTCAGAGCTGATGCATATAGGGCCAAACTCGCGACGCCGAACACTCCCTAAGGTATTCGGTCTTTGCAGTATAAACCGGGCCTAAATAATGGCCTTTGTAAGAAGCCCCTTGTGTCCAGGTACGTGCATTGTTCTGGCATGGCCACATGCCAAGACGTCAGCATCCTTCTCAACGGTGGATATGTATCACCAAGAGACAGTAAAAAAAGTTTACGCAGGGTCTTAATCTAAAAAGAATCCTTGGAGTGGGTCCCTGCTGCACGTCTGCGCCTGTGTCTCCGTTGTGCCGTATCCTGGACGGGTGTAGCACGATGATCTTCTGTAACATAGAGGAATTTAGGTGAAAAAGTTGTCGTGCAAAAAGATAGTTTTTAAAGAAACTATGTATAATTCAAGATGAAAAAAAATTGCCACTTGTCTGCGTGCGTTGAGCCCCTTGTATTGACAAATAGGGGTGTGACCACTTATTCGGTATAAATAGCGGCACCGGACTTGATTAGTTGTGTCTGAGGTCTTGACGACCTATTGGATGTTTTGCTGGTCCGGGTGCCTTTAGTGTGCGGCTGCTAGGGCAGCCGCACTCTCTTCGGCGCGCAGAGATTGCTTGATATTTCCGTTCACTGAAATGATGCCACGTGGACCGGGCATCTTGAGTGTGAGGGAGGCGTAGTGTGGTATTGCATTAAAGCGAGCGAAAGCTTCGCGCCCTAGTAGTGCTTGATAGCCACTTTGGAACAGAGTGATGTGGAAGGTTAAATGCTTGCTACGGAAGTTATCGGGGGAGCCAAATATAACTTGTAGTAGGAGGGAGCCCGTACAACGAGCCCCTGGGCCTGGCGTTACTCCTTTAAAGGTAGTATTGCTATGGCGAATTTTTGTTGGGTCTAACCCCATCCCGCGGATTGTATCCTGATATATTAGGTTTAGATTGCTGCCACCGTCCATCAAGACTCATGTGAAGTGATATCCGCCAATTACTGGGTCTAATACCAGGGCAGCCCATCCTGCGCGTCGGATACTTGCTGAGTAATCGCGATGGTCGAAAGTGATCGGTTGAGACGACCAGTGGCAGGACTTCGCGGTGACAGGCACTTGGGTATATTTTCCTGGGAGTGCCGCGTTGTTTTTTCCCTTGATCACTTGTAACACGTTTACTGTTTTGACTTCTGATGGAAATTTCTTTTGTTCCCCAGTGTCTTGCTTGGGAGGCTCGTCCTCGTCTTCACTTGGTGTATCCTCCCCCTTGTCTACGGCGTTGAGCTTGTCGGACTGCTTGAAGACCCAACATTCTCTGTGGGTATGATTAGCAGGTTTACCAGGGGTACTATGGATCTGACATACTTGGTCCAGAATTTTATTGAGGCTGGACAGTTCATCCCTGGTGCCTTTAGAGGGCGGCTTTTGCTGACCTGGCCCAGAGCTTTTGAATCCAGCGTTTACTGCCGTGCCCTTCGTGTTGTCTTCTTTATTCCGGCATTTGTTATTGCTGTTGCGCCGTGATTTCCTGTTTTCATCTCTAACTTCAGATGTACTTGGGTCGCTGGTGCTGCATCTGGCTAGCCAGCTATCCTCACCCGCGCAAAAGCGGGTCATGAGGTTTGTTAATGCGGCCATCGTTCTCGGCTTATTTTGGCCTAGGTGTCTGGCGAGCCATTCGTCACGGACGCTATGCTTAAAAGCTGCCAAGGCTTCGGCGTCCGGACAGTCGACAATCTGGTTCTTTTTAGTAAGAAACCTGTTCCAAAGTTTTTGGGCTGACTCTCCGGGCTGCTGAGTTATATGACTCAAATCGTCCGCATCCGGAGGTCGGACACAAGTCCCTTGAAAATTTGCCCGAAAGGCGTCTTCGAGCTCTTCCCAACTTCCAATGGAGCTTTCAGGGAGGCCTTTAAGCCAGTGACGAGCTGGCCCTTTAAGCTTGAGGGGTAAGTACTTGATGGCGTGGAGATCATCTCCTCGAGCCATATGGATATGAAGGAAGTAGTCCTCAATCCAGACCCCAGGGTCTGTTGTTCTGTCGTATGTCTCTATGTTTACGGGTTTGAATCCCTCTGGAAATTCATGGTCCAGCACCTCATCGGTGAAACATAGGGGTGTGCGGCACCCCTGTAGCTGGGTGTACCGCATTGTTCGGATGTTTGTTGTGTTGCATTGTATGCTGGGGCGCGCTTGCGTGGTCCATAGATGGATCTTGTTGCGCCGTCATTTGGGTGCGAGGCCTCGCATGGGTCGCGTGTTGTATTGTGAGTGGCGTTGTATGCCACTCTGTGTTGGTAGAGGGGTCGTCTATCCGGCCAGGTGGCTGCTTTGATATTTGGTTGTGGGGGGTGTGAGGCCTCCTCATCGAATTCAGGTAGCAGCTTCCGCTTTGGGTAGCTCTTGGAGGGGCGATTGTCGCCGTACCTCGCTGCTGTGTTGAGTATTTTACTCCATCTAATGTGGAGTGTGTCTTGCGCAGCCTTGAGCCTTTGCTTCTGCTTTTTAAGACTCCTCGCGGTGGCAACAAGCCTTTTACGGGCATTCTGCTGCTCCGGGTGCCTGTCCGGCGTTATGTCGTCCGGACCATTATCCTTGATAGAATTTGTTTGTTCGGTTTGATTATCCGGATTGCCGTTGTCTGGCAGCGGTTCGCCCTGCTCCAGCGCTGGGTCTGTGTGATCGTTATTTCTGTCGAGGCGGGATTTGGGGCGGCGCTTGCATCGCTGCTTTGACTGCTTCTCGAGGGAACAAGCCTTTGGTGCGTCCTTCCGCTCCTCCTCGTCATCTTTTGGTGCGTCCACCATGTATACGTCATATGACGAGGTGGCTTTCCAGGGCCCAATAGGCACTGGTTCTTCATCGTCTCCTTCATCGGCGTCCATAGCGTCGATGTCTTTGGAGTCTAAGTCGAGCATGTCGGTTAAATCGTCGACAGTGGCTACAAAGTGGGTGGTGGGTGGGCTTTGCATTTCTTCATCGTCTGTATCCCAACCTTGCTGACCGTAGTCCGGCCAGGGCTCTTTTGATAAAGAGAGAGACTTTAGTGTCTTCAGAATATCGCCGAAAGGCGAGTGCTGAAAGATGTCCGCGGTAGTAAACTCCATGATCGGCGCCCAATCGGATTCGATCGGCAGGGGCGCGGAGGGTTCGGAGTCCGGCTCCTTGGAGTCGCGAGTCTCGCGGAGTGTGGGGCTGGTGTTCGGCTCGATCGCCGTTGGGATCGCAGCCCCCGAGGCGGCGTCCAACCACCCATCCTCGATCGGCGCAGTTGGCTCCGAATTAAGGGTCAAAGCCGATGCGGGTGCGGCCTCCAGGGCACTGTTCGGCAGAGCTAGATCATGCTTGTCATGACAGTGCGGCGCGCTCGGCAGTGGCTCGAATCCATCGAAGATCAAGTCCCCGCGGATGTCAGCCGTGTAGTTTAAACTTCCAAATCCGACCTGATGGCCAGGGGCATAGCTTTCGGTCTGCTCCAGATGGCCAAGTGAATTGGCCCGCAGTGCAAAGCCGCCGAAGACAGAGATCTGTCCGGGGGGACAAGTCTCACCCCGGACCGCATCACTATCGATGATAGTAGGAGCCATCAAGCCTGACAGCGACGACACAGAGGAACTCTCAATGAAAGAACCAATGTCGGTGTCAAAACCGGCGGATCTCGGGTAGGGGGTCCCGAACTGTGCGTCTAGGCCGGATGGTAACAGGAGGCAAGGGACACGAAGTTTTACCCATGTTCGGGCCCTCTTGATGGAGGTAAAACCCTACGTCCTACTTGATTAATATTGATGATATGGGTAGTACAAGAGTAGATCTACCACGAGATCAGAGAGGCTAAACCCTAGAAGCTAGCCTATGGTATGATTGTTGTTCTGTATGTTGTCCTACGGACTAAAACCCTCCGGTTTATATAGACACCGGAGAGGGTTAGGGTTACACAAAGTCGGTTACAATGGTAGGAGATCTACATATCTGTATCGCCAAGCTTGCCTTCCACGCCAAGGAAAGTCCCTTCCGGACACGGGACGGAGTCTTCAATCTTGTATCTTCATAGTCCAGGAGTCCGGTTGAAGGTATAGTCCGGCCATCCGGACACCCCCTAATCCAGGACTCCCTCAGTCAAGTCAATCACATCATTCTCCTAATGATGTGATCCCGTTAATCAAATTACAACTCATGTCTATGGTTAGGAAACATAACCATCTTTGATCAACGAGCTAGTCAAGTAGAGGCATACTAGTGACACTCTGTTTGTCTATGTATTCACACATGTATTATGTTTCCGGTTAATACAATTCTAGCATGAATAATAAACATTTATCATGATACAAGGAAATAAATAATAAATTTATTATTGCCTCTAGGGCATATTTCCTTCAGTCTCCCACTTGCACTAGAGTCAATAATCTAGATTACACAGTAATGATTCTAACACCCATGGAGCCTTGGTGCTGATCATGTTTTGCTCGTGGAAGAGGCTTAGTCAGTGGGTCTACAACATTCAGATCCGTATGTATCTTGCAAATTTCTATGTCTCCCACTTGGACTAAATCCCGAATGGAATTGAAGCGTCTCTTGATGTGCTTGGTTCTCTTGTGAAATCTGGATTTCTTTGCCAAGGCAATTGCACCCGTATTGTCACAAAAGATTTTCATTGGACCCGATGCACTAGGTATGACACCTAGATCGGATATGAACTCCTTCATCCAGATTCCTTCATTTGCTGCTTCCGAAGCAGCTATGTACTGCGCTTCACATGTAGATCCCGCCACGACGCTTTGTTTAGAACTGCACCAACTGACAGCTCCACCGTTTAATGTAAACATGTATCCGGTTTGCGATTTAGAATCGTCCGGATCAGTGTTAAAGCTTGCATCAACGTAACCATTTACGATGAGCTCTTTGTCACCCCCATATACGAGAAACATATCCTTAGTTTTCTTCAGGTATTTCAGGATGTTCTTGACCGCTGTCCAGTGATCCACTCCTGGATTACTTTGGTACCTCCTTGCCAGACTTATAGCAAGGCACACATCATGTCTGGTACACAGCATTGCATACATGATAGAGCCTATGGCTGAAGCATAGGGAACATATTTCATTTTCTATCTATCTTCTGCAGTGGTCGGACATTGAGTCTTACTCAACTTCACACCTTGTAACACATGCGGCCGGCCCTAGGAGGAGGCGCGCCGGAGGAGTCCTACTCCTACCGGGAGTAGGACTCCCCCCTTTCCCTAGTTGGATTAGGACTTGGGGGGAAGGAGGAGAGGGAAGAAAGGAAAGGGGGGGGCGCCGCCCCCCT
>NC_041384.1:662424099-662430827 GCF_002162155.2 Triticum dicoccoides
ATCCCCTAGGCCTCCTCTCCTCTTCCTCCACTAGGCCCATTAAGGCCCATTAGGTTACCGGGGGGTTCCGGTAACCTCCCGGTACTCCGGTAAAATGCCAATTTCACCCGGAACACTTCCGATGTCCAAACATAGGCTTCCAATATATCAATCTTTATGTCTCGACCATTTTGAGACTCCTCATCATGTCCGTGATCACATCCGGGACTCCGAACAAACTTCGGTACATCAAAATATATAAACTCATAATGAAATTGTCATCGTAACGTTAAGCGTGCGGACCCTACGGGTTCGAGAACAATGTAGACATGACCGAGACATGTCTCCGATCAATAACCAATAGCGGAACCTGGATGCTCATATTGGCTCCCACATATTCTACGAAGATCTTTATCGGTCAGACCGCAAAACAACATACTTTGTTCCCTTTGTCATCGGTATGTTACTTGCCCGAGATTCGATCGTCGATATCTCAATACCTAGTTCAATCTCGTTACCGGCAAGTCTCTTTACTCGTTCCGTAATACATCATCCTGCAACTAACTGATTAGTTGCAATGCTTGCAAGGCTTAAGTGATGTGCATTACCGAGAGGGCCCAGAGATACCTCTCCGACAATCGGAGTGACAAATCCTAATCTCGAAATACGCCAACCCAACAAGTACCTTTGGAGACACCTGTAGAGCACCTTTATAATCACCTAGTTACGTTGTGACGTTTGGTGGCACACAAAGTGTTCCTCCGGTAAACGGGAGTTGCATAATCTCATAGTCGTAGGAACATGTATAAGTCATGAAGAAAGCAATAGCAACAAACTAAACGATCAAGTGCTATGCTAACGGAATGGGTCAAGTCAATCACATCATTCTCCTAATGATGTGATCCCGTTAATCAAATGACAACTCATGTCTATGGTTAGGAAACATAACCATCTTTGATCAACGAGCTAGTCAAGTAGAGGCATACTAGTGACACTATGTTTGTCTATGTATTCACACATGTATTATGTTTCCGGTTAATACAATTCTAGCATGAATAATAAACATTTATCATGATATAAGGAAATAAATAATAACTTTATTATTGCCTCTAGGGCAAATTTCCTTCAGTCTCCCACTTGCACTAGAGTCAATAATCTAGTTCACATCGCCATGTGATTTAACATCAATAGTTCTAATCACCATGTGATTAACACCCATAGTTCACATCGACATGTGACCAACACCCAAAGGGTTTACTAGAGTCAATAATCTAGTTCACATCGCTATGTGATTAACACCCAAAGAGTACTAAGGTGTGATCATGTTTTGCTTGTGAGAGAAGTTTAGTCAACGAGTCTGCCACATTCACATCCGTAAGTATTTTGCAAATTTCTATGTCAACAATGCTCTGCATGGAGCTACTCTAGCTAATTGCTCCCACTTTCAATATGTATCCAGATTGAGACTTAGAGTCATCTGGATCAGTGTCAAAACTTGCATCGATGTAACCCTTTACGACGAACCTTTTGTCACCTCCATAATCGAGAAACATATCCTTATTCCACTAAGGACAATTTTGACCAATGTCTAGTGATATACTCCTAGATCACTATTGTACTCCTTTGCCAAACTCAGGGCAGGGTACACAATAGGTCTGGTACACAGCATGGCATACTTTATAGAACCTATGGCTGAGGCATAGGGAATGACTTTCATTCTCTCTCTATCTTCTGCCATGGTCGGGCTTTGAGTCTTACTCAACTTCACACCTTGTAACACAGGCAAGAACTCCTTTTTGACTGTTCCATTTTGAACTACTTCAAAATCTTGTCAAGGTATGTACTCATTGAAAAAACTTATCAAGCGTATTGATCTATCTCTATAGATCTTGATGATCAATATGTAAGCAGCTTCACCGAGGTCTTTCTTTGAAAAACTCCTTTCAAACATTCCTTTATGCTTTGCAGAATAATTCTACATTATCTCCGATCAACAATATGTCGTTCACATATACTTATCAGAAATGCTGTAGTGCTCCCACTCACTTTCTTGTAAATACAGACTTCACCGCAAGTCTGTATAAAACTATATGCTTTGATCAACTTATCAAAGCGTATATTCCAACTCCGAGATGCTTGCACCAGTCCATAGATGGATCGCCGGAGCTTGCATATTTTGTTAGTACCTTTAGGATTGACAAATCCTTCTGGTTGCATCATATACAACTCTTCTTTAATAAATCCATTATGGAATGCAGTTTTGTTTATCCATTTGCCAGATTTCATAAAATGCGGCAATTGCTAACATGATTCGGACAGACTTAAGCATAGATACGAGTGAGAAACTCTCATCGTAGTCAACACCTTGAACTTGTTGAAAACCTTTTGCGACAATTCTAGCTTTGTAGATAGTAACACTACTATCAGCGTCCTCTTCCTCTTGAAGATCCATTTAATCTCAATGGCTCGCCGATCATTGGGCAAGTCAATCAAAGTCCATACTTTGTTCTCATACATGGATCTCATCTCAGATTTCATGGCCTCAAGGCATTTCACGGAATCTGGGCTCATCATCGCTTCCTCATAGTTCGTAGGCTCGTCATGGTCAAGTAACATGACCTCCAGAACAGGATTACCGTACCACTCTGGTGCGGATCTCACTCTGGTTTACCTACGAGATTCGGTAGTAACTTGATCTGAAGTTACATGATCATCATCATTGGCTTCCTCACTAATTGGTATAGTAGTCACAGGAACAAATTTCTATGATGAACTACTTTCCAATAAGGCAGCAGGTACAGTTACCTCATCAAGTTCTACTTTCCTCCCACTCACTTCTTTCGAGAGAAACTCCTTCTCTAGAAAGTTTCCGAATTTAGCAACAAAAGTCTTGCCTTCGGATCTGTGATAGAAGGTGTATCCAATAGTTTCCTTTGGATATCCTATGAAGACACATTTCTCCGATTTGGGTTCGAGCTTATCAGGTTGAAGCTTTTTCACATAAGCATCACAGCCCCAAATTTTCAGAAACGACAACTTTGGTTTCTTGCCAAACCATAGTTCATAAGGCGTCGTCTCAACGGATTTTGATGGTGCCCTATTTAACGTGAATGCGGCCATCTCTAAAGCATAACCCCAAAACGATAGCGGTAAATCAGTAAGAGACATCATAGATCGCACCATATCTAGTAAAGTATGATTACGATGTTCGGACACACCATTACACTGTGGTGTTCCGGGTGGCGTGAGTTGCGAAACTATTCTGCATTGTTTCAAATGTACACCAAACTCGTAACTCAAATATTCTCCTCCACGATCAGATCGTAGGAATTTTATTTTCTTGTTACGATGATTTTCAACTTCACTCTGAAATTCTTTGAACTTTTCAAATGTTTCAGACTTATGTTTCATTAAGTAGATATACCCATATGTTCTTAAGTCATCTGTGAAGGTGAGAAAATAACGATATCCGCCACGAGCCTCAACATTCATCGGACCACATACATCTGTATGTATGATTTCCAACAAATCTGTAGCTCTCTCCATAGTACCGGAGAACGGTGTTTTGGTCATCTTGCCCATAAGGAACGGTTCGCAAGTACCAAGTGATTCATAATCAAGCGGTTCCAAAAGTCCATCAGTATGGAGTTTCTTCATGCACTTTATACCAATATGACCCAAACGGCAGTGCCACAAATAAGTTGCACTATCATTATCAACTCTACATCTTTTGGCTTCAACATTATGAATATGTGTATCACTACTATCGAGATTCAACACAAATAGACCACTCTTCAAGGGTGCATGACCATAAAAGATATTACTCATATAAATAGAACAACCATTATTCTCTGATTTAAATGAATAACCGTCTTGCATTAAACAAGATCCAGATATAATGTTCATGCTCAACGCTGGCACCAAATAACAATTATTTAGGTCTAATACTAATCCTGAAGGTAGATGTAGAGGTAGCGTGCCGACCGCTATCACATCGACTTTGGAACCGTTTCCCACGCGCATCGTCACCTCGTCCTTAGCCAATCTTCGCTTAATCCGTAGTCTCTTTTTCGAGTTGCAAATATTAGCAACCGAACCAATATCAAATACCCAGGTGCTACTGTGAGCATTAGTAAGGTACACATCAATAACATGTATATCACATATACCTTTGTTCACCTTGCCATCCTTCTTATCCGCTAAATACTTGGGGCAGTTCCGCTTCCAGTGACCAGTCTGCTTGCAGTAGAAGCACTCAGTTTCAGACTTAGGTCCAGATTTGGGCTTCTTCACTTGAGCAGCAACTTGCTTGCCGTTCTTCTTGAAGTTCCCCTTCTTCCCTTTGCCCTTTTCTTGAAACTAATGGTCTTATCTACCATCAACACTTGATATTTTTCTTGATTTCTACCTTCGTCGATTTCAGCATTACGAAGAGCTTGGGAATCAGTTATCCCTTGCATATCATTTCCGTTATCCCTTGCATATCATAGTTCATCATAGTTCATCACGAGCTTGATGACTAGAGAATTCTGTCAATCACTATTTTATCTGGAAGATTAACTCTCACTTGATTCAAGCGATTGTAGTACCCAGACAATCTGAGCACATGCTCACTGCTTGAGCTATTCTCCTCCATCTTTTAGCTATAGAACTTGTTGGAGATTTCATATCTCTCAACTCGGGTATTTGCTTGAAATATTAACTTCAACTCCTGGAACATCTCATATGGTCCATGATGTTTAAAACGTCTTTGAAGTCCCGATTCTAAGACGTTTAAGCATGGTGCACTAAACTATCAAGTAGTTATCATATTGAGCTAGCCAAATGTTCATAACATCTGCATCTGCTCCTGCAATAGGTTTGTCACCTAGCGTTGCATCAAAGACATAATTCTTCTGTGCAGCAATGAGGATAAACCTCAGATCACAGATCCAATCCGCATCATTGCTACTAACATCTTTCAACTTAGTTTTCTCTAGGAACATATCAAAAATAAAACAGGGGAGCTAAACGCGAGCTATTGATCTACAACATAGATATGCTAATACTACCAGGACTAAGTTCATGATAAATTAAAGTTCAATTAATCATATTATTTAAGAACTCCCACTTAGATAGACATCCCTCTAATCCTCTAAGTGATCACGTGATCTAAATCAACCAAACCATGTCCGATCATCACGTGAGTTGGAGTAGTTTCAATGGTGAACATCACTATGTTGATCATATCTACTATATGATTCATGCTCGACCTTTCGGTCTCCGTGTTCCAAGGTCATATCTATTATATGCTAGGCTCGTCAAGTTTAACCTGAGTATTCCGCGCGTGCAACTGTTTTGCACCCGTTGTATTTAAACGTAGAGCCTAGCACACCCGATCATCACGTGGTGTCTCAGCACGAAGAACTTTCGCAACGGTGCATACTCAGGGAGAACACTTATACTTTGATAATTTAGTGAGGAATCATCTTATAATGCTACCGTCAATCATAGCAAGATAATATGCATAAAAGATAAACATCACATGCAATCAATATAAGTGATATGATATGGCCATCATCATCTTGTACTTGTGATCTCCATCTCCGAAGTACCGTCATGATCACCATCGTCACCGGCGTAACACCTTGATCTCCATCGTAGCATCATTGTCATCTCGCCAATCTTATGCTTCCACGACAATCGCTACCGCTTAGTGATAAAGTAAAGCATTACAGCGCGATTGCATTGCATACAATAGAGCGACAACCATATGGCTCCTGCCAGTTGCCGATAACTCGGTTACAAAACATGATCATCTCATAAAATAAAATTTAGCATCATGTCTTGACCATATCACATCACAACATGCCCTGCAAAAACAAGTTAGACGTCCTCTACTTTGTTGTTGCAAGTTTTACGTGGCTGCTACGGGCTTAGCAAGAACCGTTCTCACCTACGCATCAAAACCACAATGATAGTTTGTCAAGTTGGTGCTGTTTTAACCTTCGCAAGGGCCAGGCGTAGCCACACTCGGTTCAACTAAAGTTGGAGAAACTGACACCCACCAGCCGCCTGTGTGCAAAGCACGTCGGTAGAACCAGTCTCGCGTAAGCGTACGCGTAATGTCAGTCCGGGCCGCTTCATCCAACAATACCGCCAAACCAAAGTATGACATGCTGGTAAGCAGTATGACTTATATCACCCACAACTCACTTGTGTTCTACTCGTGCACAACATCAACGCATAAAACCTAGGCTCAGATGCCACTGTTGGGGAACGTAGTAATTTCAAAAAATTTCCTACGCACACGCAAGATCATGGTGATGCATAGCAACGAGAGGGGAGAGTTTTGTCTACGTACCCTCGTAGACCGACAGCGGAAGTGTTAGCACAACGCGGTTGATGTAGTCGTACATCTTCACGGCCTGACTGATCAAGCACCGAAACTACGGCACCTCCGAGTTCTAGCACACGTTCAGCTCGATGACGATCCCCGGACTCCGATCCAACAGAATGTCGGGGAAGAGTTCCGTCAGCACGGCGGCGTGGTGACGATCTTGATGTTCTACCGTCGTAGGGCTTCGCCTAAGCACCACGACAATATTATCGAGGATTATGGTGGAAGGGGGCACCGCACACGGCTAAGAGATCAATGATCAATTGTTGTGTCTTTGGGTGCCCCTTGCCCCCGTATATAAAGGAGCAAAGGGGGGGATGCGGCCGGCCCTAGGAGGAGGCGCGCCGGAGGAGTCCTACTCCTATCGGGA
>NC_041384.1:662431244-662469084 GCF_002162155.2 Triticum dicoccoides
TACTCCGGTAAAATGTCGATTTCACCCGGAACACTTCCGATGTCCAAACATACGCTTCCAATATATCAATCTTTATGTCTCGACCATTTCGAGACTCCTCGTCATGTCCGTGATCACATCCGGGACTCCGAACAAACTTCGGTACATCAAAATATATAAACTCATAATGAAACTGTCATCGTAACGTTAAGCGTGCGGACCCTACGGGTTCAAGAACAATGTAGACATGAGCGAGACATGTCTCCAGTCAATAACCAATAGCGGAACCTGGATGCTCATATTGGCTCCCACATATTCTACGAAGATCTTTATCGGTCAGACCGCATAACAACATACTTTGTTCCCTTTGTCATCGGTATGTTACTTGCCCGAGATTCGATCGTCGGTATCTCAATACCTAGTTCAATCTCGTTAACGGCAAGTCTCTTTACTCGTTCCGTAATACATCAATCTGCAACTAACTCATTAGTTGCAATGCTTGCAAGGCTTAAGTGATGTGCATTACCGAGAGGGCCCAGAGATACCTATCCGACAATCGGAGTGACAAATCCTAATCTCGAAATACGCCAACCCAACAAGTACCTTCGTTGACACCTGTAGAGCACCTTTATAATCACCCAGTTACGTTGTGACGTTTGGTGGCACACAAAGTGTTCCTCCGATAAACGGGAGTTGCATAATCTCATAGTCATAGGAACATGTATAAGTCATGAAGAAAGCAATAGCAACAAACTAAACGATCAAGTGCTATGCTAACGAAATGGGTCAAGTCAATCACATCATTCTCCTAATAATGTGATCCCGTTTATCAAATGACAACTCATGTCTATGGTTAGGAAACATAACCATCTTTGATCAACGAGCTAGTCAAGTAGAGGCATACTAGTGACACTCTGTTTGTCTATGTATTCACACATGTATTATGTTTCCGGTTAATACAATTCTAGCATGAATAATAAACATTTATCATGATATAAGGAAATAAATAATAACTTTATTATTGCCTCTAGGGCATATTTCCTTCAGGTATGTGCTTTGTGAAAGTCCAATTAAGCGTCTTGATCTATCTCTATAGATCTTAATGCCCAATATGTAAGCAGCTTCACCGAGGTCTTTCATTGAAAAACTCTTATCCAAGTATCCCTTTATGCTATCCAGAAATTCTATATTATTTCCAATTAATAATATGTCATCCACATATAATACCAGAAGTGCTACAGAGCTCCCACTCACTTTCTTGTAAATACAGACTTCTCCAAAAGTCTGTATAAAACCAAATGCTTTGATCACACTATCAAAGCGTTTATTCCAACTCCGAAAGGCTTGCAGCAGTCCATAAATGGATCGCTGGAGCTTGCACACTTTGTTAGCTCCCTTTGGATCGACAAAACCTTCTGGTTGCATCATATACAACTCTTTTCCAGAAATCCATTCAGGAATGCAGTTTTGACATCCATTTGCCAAATTTCATAATCATAAAATGCGGCAATTGCTAACATGATTTGGACAGACTTAAGCATCGCTACGGGTGAGAAGGTCTCATCGTAGTCAATCCCTTGAACTTGTCGAAAACCTTTCGCAACAAGTCGAGCTTTATAGACAGTAACATTACCGTCAGCGTCAGTCTTCTTCTTGAAGATCCATTTATTCTCAATTGCTTGTCGATCAACGGGCAAGTCAACCAAAGTCCACACTTTGTTCTCATACATGGCTCCCATCTCAGATTTCATGGCTTCTAGCCATTTTGCGGAATCTGGGCTCACCATCGCTTCTTCATAGTTCGTAGGTTCATCATGATCTAGTAGCATGACTTCCAGAACAGGATTACCGTACCACTCTGGTGCGGATCTTACTCTGGTTGATCTACGAGGTTCAGTAGTAACTTGATCTGAAGTTTCATGATCATTATCATTACCTTCCTCACTAATTGGTGTAGGTGTCACAGAAACCGGTTTCTGTGATGTACTACTTTCCAATAAGGGAGAAGGTATAGATACCTCATCAAGTTCTACTTTTCTCCCACTCACTTCTTTCGAGAGAAACACCTTCTCTAGAAAAACCCCGAATTTAGCAACAAAAGTCTTGCCTTCGGATCTGTGATAGAAGGTGTACCCAACAGTCTCCTTTGGGTATCCTATGAAGACACATTTCTCTGATTTGGGTTCGAGCTTATCAGGTTGAAGCTTTTTCACATAAGCATCTCAGCCCCAAACTTTCAGAAACGACAACTTTGGTTTCTTGCCAAACCACAGTTCATAAGGCATCGTCTCAACAGATTTCGATGGTGTCCTATTTAACGTGAATGCAGCCGTCTCTAAAGCATAACCTCAAAACGATAGCGGTAAATCAGTAAGAGACATCATAGATCGCACCATATCTAATAAAGTACGATTACGATATTCGGACACACCATTACGCTATGGTGTTCCGGGTGGCGTGAGTTGTGAAACTATTCCACATTGTTTCAAATGTAGACCAAACTCGTAACTCAAATATTCTCCTCCACGATCAGATCATAGAAACTTTATTTTCTTGTTACGATGATTTTCAACTTCACTCTGAAATTCTTTGAACTTTTCAAATGTTTCAGACTTATGTTTCATTAAGTAGATATACCCATATCTGTTTAAATCATCTGTGAAGGTGAGAAAATAACGATATCCGCCACGAGCCTCAACATTCATTGGACCACATACATCTGTATGTATGATTTCCAACAAATCTGTTGCTCTCTCCATAGTACCGGAGAACGACGTTTTAGTCATCTTACCCATGAGGCATGGTTCGCAAGTACCAAGTGATTCATAATCAACTGGTTCCAAAAGTCCATCAGTATGGAGTTTCTTCATGCGCTTTACACCGATATGACCTAAACGGCAGTGCCACAAATAAGTTGCACTATCATTATCAACTCTGCATCTTTTGATTTCAACATTATGAATATGTGTATCACTACTATCAAGATTCATCAAAAATAGACCACTCTTCAAGGGTGCATGACCATAAAAGATATTACTCATATAAATAGAACAACCATTATTCTCTGATTTAAATTAATAACCGTCTCGCATCAAACAAGATCCAGATATAATGTTCATGCTCAGCGCTGGCACCAAATAACAATTATTTAGGTCTAATACTAATCCCGAAGGTAGATGTAGAGGTAGCGTGCCGACCGCTATCACATCGACTTTGGAACCATTTCCCACGCACATCGTCACCTCGTCCTTAGCCAATCTTCGCTTAATCCGTAGCCCCTGTTTCGAGTTGCAAATGTTAGAACCGAGAGAGGAGAGTGTTGTCTACGTACCCTCGTAGACCGAAAGCGGAAGCGTTAACACAACGCGGTTGATGTAGTCGTACGTCCTCACGGTCCGGCCGATCAAGCACCGAAACTACGGCACCTCCGAGTTCTAGCACACGTTCAGCTCGATGACGATCCCCGGACTCCGATCCAGCAGAATGTCGGGGAAGAGTTCCGTCAGCACAACGGCGTGGTGACGATCTTGATGTTCTACTGTCGCAGGGCTTCGCCTAAGCACCGCTACAATATTATCAAGGATTATGGTGGAGGGGGGCACCGCACACGGCTAAGAGATCAATGATCAATTGTTGTGTCTCTGGGGTGCCCCCTGTTGGAAATATGCGCTAGAGGCAATAATAAATTAATTATTATTATATTTCTTTGTTCATGATAATCGTTTATTATCCATGCTAGAATTGTATTGATAAGAAACTCAGATACATGTGTGGATACATAGACAACACCATGTCCCTAGTAAGCCTCTAGTTGACTAGCTCGTTGATCAATAGATGGTTACGGTTTCCTGACCATGGACATTGGATGTCACTGATAATGGGATCACATCATTAGGAGAATGATGTGATGGACAAGACCCAATCCTAAGCATAGCACAAGATCGTGTAGTTCGTATGCTAAAGCTTTTCTAATGTCAAGTATCATTTCCTTAGACCATGAGATTATGCAACTCCCGGATACCGCAGGAGTGCTTTGGGTGTGCCAAACGTCACAACGTAACTGGGTGGCTATAAAGGTACACTATAGGTATCTCCGAAAGTGTCTGTTGGGTTGGCACGAATCAAGACTGGGATTTGTCACTCTGTGTAAACGGAGAGGTATCTCTGGGCCCACTCGGTAGGACATCATCATAATGTGCACAATGTGACCAAGGAGTTGATCACGGGATGATGTGTTACGGAACGAGTAAAGAGACTTGCCGGTAACGAGATTGAACAAGGTATCGGGATACCGACGATCGAATCTCGGGAAAGTATCGTACCGATAGACAAAGGGAATTGTATACGAGATTGATTAAGTCCTTGACATCGTGGTTCATCCGATGAGATCATCGTGGAACATGTGGGAGCCAACATGGGTATCCAGATCCCGCTGTTGGTTATTGACCGGAGAGTCATCTCGGTCATGTCTGCATGTCTCCCGAACCCGTAGGGTCTACACACTTAAGGTTCGGTGACGCTAGGGTTATAGAGATATTAGTATGCGGTAACCCGAAAGTTTTTCGGAGTCCCGGATGAGATCCCGGACGTCACGAGGAGTTCCGGAATGGTCCGGAGGTAAAGAATTATATATAGGAAGTGCTATTTCGGCCATCGGGACAAGTTCCGGGTCACCGGTATTGTACCGGGACCACCGGAAGGGTCCCGGGGGTCCACCGGGTGGGGCCACCTGCCCCGGGGGGGGCACATGGGCTGTAGGGGGTGCGCCTTGGCCTACATGGGCCAAGGGCACCAGCCCCTAGAGGCCCATGCGCCAAAGGGACAAGAGGAGGGGAGAGTCCTAAAGGGGGAAGGCACCTCCGAGGTGCCTTGGGGAGGATGGACTCCTCCCCCCCTTGGCCGCACCCTTCCTTGGAGGAAGGGGCAAGGCTGCGCCCTCCCCCTCTCCCTTGGCCCTATATATAGTGGGGGGAAGGGAGGGCAACCATACCTAAGCCCTGGCGCCTCCCTCTCCCTCCCATGACACATCTCCCTCCTCCCGCAGCGCTTGGCGAAGCCCTGTTGGAATCCCGCTACTTCCACCACCACGCCGTCGTGCTGCTGGATCTCCATCAACCTGTCCTTCCCCCTTGCTGGATCAAGAAGGAGGAGACGTCGCTGCTCCGTACGTGTGTTGAACGCGGAGGTGCCGTCCGTTCGGCGCTAGGATCATCGGTGATTTGGATCACGACGAGTACGACTCCATCAACCTCGTTCTCTTGAACGCTTCCGCACGCGATCTACAAGGGTATGTAGATCCACTCCTCCCTCGTTGCTAGATGACTCCATAGATTGATCTTGGTGACACGTAGGAAAATTTTGAATTATTGCTACGTTCCCCAACAGTGGCATCATGAGCTAGGTCTATGCGTAGTTTCTATGCACGATTAGAACACAAAGTAGTTGTGGGCGTTGATTTTGTTCAATATGCTTACCGTTACTAGTCCAATCTTGATTCGGAGGCATTGTGGGATGAAGCGGCCCGGACCGACCTTACACGTACTCTTACGTGAGACTGGTTCCACCGACTGACATGCACTAGTTGCATAAGGTGGCTAGCGGGTGTCTGTCTCTCCCACTTTAGTCGGATCGGATTCGATGAAAAGGGTCCTTATGAAGGGTAAATAGCAATGGGCATATCACGTTGTGGTTTTTGCGTAGGTAAGAAACGTTCTTGCTAGAAACCCATAGCAGCCACGTAAAACATGCAAACAACAATTAGAGGACGTCTAACTTGTTTTTGCAGGGTATGCTATGTGATGTGATATGGCCAAAAGGATGTGATGAATGATATATGTGATGTATGAGATTGATCATGTTCTTGTAATAGGAATCACGACTTGCATGTCGATGAGTATGACAACCGGCAGGAGCCATAGGAGTTGTCTTAATTTATTTATGACCTGCGTGTCAACATAAACGTCATGTAATTACTTTACTTTATTGCTAACCGTTAGCTGTAGTAGTAGAAGTAATAAGTTGGCGAGACAACTTCATGGAGACACAATGATGGAGATCATGATGATGGAGATCATGGTGTCTTGCCGGTGACGATGATGATCATGGAGCCCCGAAGATGGAGATCAAAAGGAGCAAAGTGATGATGGCCATATCATGTCACTATTTGATTGCATGTGATGTTTATCATGTTTGTACATCTTATTTTCTTAGAACAACGGTAGTAAATAAGATGATCCCTCATTAAAATTTCAAGAAAGTGTTCCCCCTAACTGTGCACCGTTGCGACAGTTCGTTGTTTCGAAGCACCACGTGATGATCGGGTGTGATAGATTCTAACGTTCACATACAACGGGTGTAAGACAGATTTACACATGCGAAACACTTAGGTTGACTTGACGAGCCTAGCATGTGTACAGACATGGCCTCGGAACACAGAAGACCGAAAGGTCGAGCATGAGTCGTATGGTAGATACGATCAACATGAAGATGTTCACCGATGATGACTAGTCCGTCTCACGTGATGATCGGACACGGCCTAGTTGACTCGGATCATGTAATCACTTAGATGACTAGAGGGATGTCTATCTGAGTGGGAGTTCATAAGATGAACTTAATTATCCTGAACATAGTCAAAAGGTCTTCGCTAATTATATCGTAGCTCGCGCTTCAGTTCTATTGTTTAGTTATGTTCCTAGAGAAAATTTAGTTGAAAGTTGATAGTAGCAATTATGCGGACTAGGTCCGTAAACTGAGGATTGTCCTCATTGCTTCATAGAAGGCTTATGTCCTTAATGCACCGCTCAGTGTGCTGAACCTCGAACGTCGTCTGTGGATGTTGCGAACATCTGACATACACATTTTGATGTCTACATGATAGTTCAGTGCGTAATGCTAAATGGTTTAGAATTGAGGCACCAAAGACGTTTTTGAAACATCACGAAACATATGAGATGTTTCGAGGGCTGAAATTGGGATTTCAGGCTCGTGCCCACGTCAAGAGGTATAAGACCTCCGACGATTTTCTTAGCCTACAAACTAAGGAGAAAAGCTCAATTGTTGAGCTTGTGCTCAGATTGTCTGAGTACAACAATCGCTTGAATCGAGTGGGAGTTGATCTTATAGATGAAATAGTGATGGTTCTCCGAAGTCATTACCACCAAGCTGCTTGAGCTTCGTGATGAACTATAATATATCAGGGACATATATGATGATCCTTGAGATATTCGCGATGTTTGAGACCACAAAAGTAGAAATCAAGAAGGAGCATCAATTGTTGATGGTTGGTGAAACCACTAGTTTCAAGAAGGGCAAGGGCACGAAGGGATACTTCATGAAACGGCAATTCAGCTGCTGCTCTAGTGAAGAAACCCAAGGTTGAACCCAAACCCGAGACTAAGTGCTTCTGTAATAAAGGGAACGGCCACTGGAGCAGAATTACCCTAGATACTTGTTAGATAAGAAGGCTGGCAAGGTCGATAGAAGTATATTGGATGTATTATGTTGATGTGTACTTTACTAGTACTCCTAGTAGCACCAGGGTATTAGATACCGGTTCGGTTGCTAAGTGTTAGTAACTCAAAATAAAAGCTACGAAATGAACGGAGACTAGCTAAAGGTGAGCTGACGATATGTGTTGGAAGTGTTTCCAATATTGATATGATCAAGCATCGCACGCTCCCTCTACCATCGAGATTGGTGTTTGCGTTGAGCATAGACATGATTGGATTATGTCTATCGCAATACGGCTATTCATTTAAGGAGAATAACTGTTACTCTATTTATTTGAATAATACCTTCAATGGTCTTACACCTAAAATGAATGGTTTATTGAATCTCGATCGTAGTGGTACACATGTTCATGCCAAAAGATAGTAATGATAGTAACACCTACTTGTGGCACTGCCACGTAAGTCATATCGGTATAAAACGCATGAAGAAGCTCCATGTTGATGGATCTTTGGGCTCACTCGTTTTTGAAAAGTTTGAGACATGCGAACCATGTCTATTGGTGTATATGCATGAAGAAACTCCATGCAAATGGACCGTTTGGACTCACTTGATTTTGAATCAATTGAGACATGCAAATCATACCACATGGGCAAGATGACTGAAAGCCTCGTTTTCAGTAAAATGGAACTAGAAAGCAACTTGTTGGAAGTAATACATTTTGATGTGTGCAATCCAATGAGTGCTGAGGCCAGGCAAGGGGCATGCCAGGAGGAGTCCTACCCCCACCGAGAGTAGGACTCCCCCCTTTCCATGTTGGACTAGGACTTGGGGGGGAGGAGAGAAAGAGGGGAAAGGAAAGGAGGGGGCGCCGTGTTGGAAATATGCCCTAGAGGCAATAATAAATTGATTATTATTATATTTCCTTGTTCATGATAATCGTTTATTATCCATGCTATAATTGTATTGATAGGAAACTCAGATACATGTGTGGATACATAGACAACACCATGTCCCTAGTAAGCCTCTAGTTGACTAGCTCGTTGATCAATAGATGGTTACAGTTTCCTGACCATGGACATTGGATGTCATTGATAACGGGATCACATCATTAGGAGAATGATGTGATGGACAAAGACCCAATCCTAAGCCTAGCACAAGATCATGTAGTTTGTATGCTAAAGCTTTTCTAATGTCAAGTATCATTTCCTTAGACCATGAGATTGTGCAACTCCCGGATACCGTAGGAGTGCTTTGGGTGTGCCAAACGTCACAACGTAACTGGGTGGCTATAAAGGTACACTACGGGTATCTCCGAAAGTGTCTGTTGGGTTGGCACGAATCGAGACTGGGATTTGTCACTCCGTGTAAACAAAGAGGTATCTCTGGGCCCACTCGGTAGGACATCATCATAATGTGCACAATGTGATCAAGGAGTTGATCACGGGATGATGTGTTACGGAAACGAGTAAAGAGACTTGCCGTTAACGAGATTGAACAAGGTAACGGGATACCGACGATCGAATGTCGGGCAAGTGTCGTACCGATAGACAAAGGGAATTGTATACGGGATTGATTAAGTCCTTGACATCGTGGTTCATCCGATGAGATCATCGTGGAACATGTGGGAGCCAACATGGGTATCCAGATCCCGCTGTTGGTTATTGACCGGAGAGTCATCTCGGTCATGTCTGCATGTCTCCCGAACCCGTAGGGTCTACACACTTAAGGTTCGGTGACGCTAGGGTTATAGAGATATTAGTATGCGGTAACCCGAAAGTTGTTCGGAGTCCCGTATGAGATCCCGGACGTCACGAGGAGTTCCGGAATGGTCCGGAGGTAAAGAATTATATATAGGAAGTGCTATTTCGGCCATCGGGACAAGTTTCGGGGTCACCGGTATTGTACCGGGACCACCGGAAGGGTCCCGGGGGTCCACCGGGTGGGGCCACCTACCCCGGGGTCCACATGGGCTGTAGGGGGTGCGCCTTGGCCTATATGGGCCAAGGGCACCAGCCCCAAGAGGCCCATGCGCCAAGAGTAGAGGAAAAAGGAAGAGTCCTAAAAGGTGGAAGACACCTCCGAGGTGCCTTGGGGAGGATGAACTCCTCCCCCCCTTGGCCGCACCCTTCCTTGGAGGAAGGGGCAAGGCTGCGCCCTCCCCCTCTCCCTTGGCCCTATATATAGTGGGGGGGAAGGGAGGGCAACCATACCTAAGGCCTGGCGCCTCCCTTTCCCTCCCGTGACACATCTCCCTCCTCCCGCAGCGCTTAGCGAAGCCCTGTTGGAATCCCGCTACTTCCACCACCACGCCGTTGTGTTGTTGGATCTCCATTAACCTCTCCTTCCCCCTTGCTGGATCAAGAAGGAGGAGACGTTGCTGCTCCGTACGTGTGTTGAACGCGGAGGTGCCGTCCGTTCGGCGCTAGGATCATCGGTGATTTGGATCACGACAAGTACGACTCCATCAACCCCGTTCTCTTGAACGCTTCCGCGCGCGATCTACAAGGGTATGTAGATCCACTCCTCCCTCGTTGCTAGATGACTCCATAGATTGATCTTGGTGACACGTAGGAAAATTTTGAATTTCTGCTACGTTCCGCAACAGTGGTATCGGAGCTAGGTCTATGCGTAGTTACTATGCACGAGTAGAACACAAAGTAGTTGTGGGCGTTGATTTTGTTCAATATGCTTGCCGTTACTAGTCTTATCTTGATTCGGCGGCATCGTGGGATGAAGCGGCCCGGACCAACCTTACACGTATGCTTACGTGAGACCGGTTCCACCGACTGACATGCACTAGTTGCATTAGGTGGCTGGCGGGTGTCTGTCTCTCCCACTTTAGTCGGATCGGATTCGATGAAAAGGGTCCTTATGAAGGGTAAATAGCAATTGGCATATCACGTTGTGGTTTTGCGTAGGTAAGAAACTTTCTTGCTAGAAACCCATAGCAGCCACGTAAAACATGCAAACAACAATTAGAGGACGTCTAACTTGTTTTTGCAGGGTATGCTATGTGATGTGATATGGCCAAAAGGCTGTGATGAATGATATATGTGATGTATGAGATTGATCATGTTCTTGTAATAGGTATCACGACTTGCATGTCGATGAGTATGACAACCGGCAGGAGCCATAGGGATTGTCTTTATTTATTTATGACCTGCATGTCAACTTAAACATCATGTAATTACTTCACTTTATTGCTAAAGCATTAGCCATAGTAGTAGAAGTAATAGATGACGAGACAACTTCAAGAAGACACGATGATGGAGATCATGATGATGGAGATCATGGTGTCATGCCGGTGACAAGATGATCATGGAGCCCCAAGATGGATATCAAAGGAGCTATATGATATTGGCCATATCATGTCACTATTATTTGATTGCATGTGATGTTTATCATGTTTATACATCTTATTTGCTTAGAATGATGGTAGTAAATAAGATGATCCCTCATCAAAAATTTCAAGAAAGTGTTCCCCCTAACTGTGCACCGTTGCGACAGTTCGTTGTTTCAATGCACCACGTGATGATCGGGTGTTTGATTCCAACGTTCACATACAACGGGTGTAAGACAGATTTACACGTGCAAACACTTAGGTTGACTTGACGAGCCTAGCATGTGTATAGACATGGCCTCGGAACACAGAAGACCGAAAGGTCGAGCATGAGTCGTATAGAAGATACGATCAACATGAAGATATTCACCGACGTTGACTAGTCCGTCTAACGTGATGATTGGACACGGCCTAGTTGACTCGGATCATGTAATCACTTAGATGACTAGAGGGATGTCTATCCGAGTGGGAGTTCATAAGATGAACTTGTTTATCCTGAACATAGTCAAAAGGATTTCTCAAATTATGTCGTAGCTCGCGCTTCAGTTCTACTGTTTAGATATGTTCCTAGAGAAAAAATTTAGTTGAAAGTTGATAGTAGCAATCATGCGGACTAGGTCCGTAAACTGAGGATTGTCCTCATTGCTTCTTACAAGGCTTATGTCCTTAATGCACCGCTCAGTGTGCTGAACCTCGAACGTCGTCTGTGGATGTTGCGAACATCTGACATACACGTTTTGATAACTAAGTGATAGTTCAGTTAAACGGTTTAGAGTTGAGGCACCGAAGACGCTTTGTAAACGTCGCGAAACATATGAGATGCTTCGAGGGCTGAAATTGGGATTTCAGGCTCGTGCCCACGTTAAGAGGTATAAGACCTCCGACGATTTTCTTAGCCTGCAAACTAAGGGAGAAAAGCTCAATTGTTGAACTTGTGCTCAGATTGTCTGAGTACAACAATCGCTTGAATCGAGTGGGAGTTGATCTTCCAGATGAAATAGTGATGGTTCTCCGAAGTCATTACCACCAAGCTGCTAGAGCTTCGTGATGAACTATAATATATCAGGGACATATATGATGATCCTTGAGATACTCGCGATGTTTGACACCGTGAAAGTAGAAATCAAGAAGGAGCATCAATTGTTGATGGTTAGTGAAACCACTAGTTTCAAGAAGGGCAAGGGCAAGAAGGGATACTTCATGAAACGGCAAATCAGTTGCTGCTCTAGTGAAGAAACCCAAGGTTGAACCCAAACCCGGGACTAAGTGCTTCTGTAATAAGGGGAACAACCACTGGAGCAGAATTACCCTAGATACTTGGTAGATGAGAAGGCCGGCAAGGTCGATAGAATTATATTGGATATACATTGTGTTGATGTGTACTTTACTAGTACTCCTAGTAGCACCAGGGTATTAGATACCGGTTCGGTTGCTAAGTGTTAGTAACTCGAAATAAAAGCTATGGAATAAACGGAGACTAGCTAAAGGTGAGCTGACGATATGTGTTGGAAGTGTTTCCAATGTTGATATGATCAAGCATCGCACGTTCCCTCTACCATCGAGATTGGTGTTTGCGTTGAGCATAGACATGATTGGATTATGTCTATCACAATACGGTTATTCATTTAAAGAGAATAATGGTTACTCTGTTTATTTGAATAATACCTTCAATGGTCTTGCACCTAAAATGAATGGTTCATTGAAATCTCGATCGTAGTGATACACATGTTCATGCCAAAAGATAGTAATGATAGTACCACCTACTTGTGGCACTGCCACATAAGTCATATCGGTATAAAACACATGAAGAAGCTCCATGTTGATGGATCTTTGGGCTCACTCGTTTTTGAAAAGTTTGAGGCATGCGAACCATGTCTATTGGTGTATATGCATGAAGAAACTCCATGCAAATGGAGCGTTTGGACTCACTTGATTTTGAATCACTTGAGATATGCAAATCATACCACATGGGCAAGATGACTGAAAGCCTCGTTTTCAGTAAAATGGAACTAGAAAGCAAGTTGTTGGAAGTAATACATTTTGATGTGTGCAGTCCAATGAGTGCTGAGGCGTGTAGTGGATATCATTATGTTCTTACTTCACAGATGATTTGAGTAGATGTTGACTATATTTACTTGATGAATCACGAGTCTGAATTATTGAAAGGTTCAAGTAATTTCAGGGTGAAGTTGAAAGATCGTCGTGACAAGAGGATAAAAGATCTATGATATGATCATAGAGATGAATATCTGAATTACGAGTTTGGCATAGAATTAATACATTGTGGAAATTGTTTCACAACTAATACAGCCTGGAACACCATAGTGTGATGGTGTGTCCGAACATCATAACTGCACCCTATTGGATATGATGCATACCATGATGTCTCTTATCGAATTACCATGATAGTTTATGGGTTAGGCATTAGAGACAACCACATTCACTTTAAATAGGGCACCACGTAATTCCGATGAGATGACACCGTATGAACTATGGTTTAGAGAAACCTAAGCTGTCATTTCTTAAAAGTTTGGGGCTGCGACGCTTATGTGAAAAAGTTTCAGGCTGATAAGCTCGAACCCAAAGCGGATAAATGCATCTTCATAGGACACCCAAAACAGTTGGGTATACCTCCTGTCTCAGATCCGAAAGCAATAAGGGATTGTTTCTGGAATCGGGTCCTTTCTCGAGGAAAAGTTTCTCTCGAAAGAATTGAGTGGGAGGATGGAGGAGACTTGATGAGGTTATTGAACCGTCACTTCAACTAGTGTATAGCAGGGCACAAAGAGTTGTTCCTGTGGCACCTACACCAATTGAAGTGGAAGCTTATGATATTGATCATGAGACTTCGGATCAAGTCACTACCAAACCTCGTGGGATGACAAGGATGCGTACTGCTTCAAAGTGGTACGCGATCCTGTCTTGGAAGTCATGTTGCTAGACAACAATGAACCTACGAGCTATGGAGAAGCGATGGTGGGCCCGGATTCCGATAAATGGCTCAAGGCCATAAAATCCGAGAGAGAGGATCCATGTATGAAAACAAAGTGTAGACTTTGGCAGAACAGCTCGATGGTCGTAAGGCTGTTGAGTGCAGATGGATTTTAAAAGGAAGACGGACAATGATGGTAAATGTCACCATTAAGAAAGCTCGACTTGTCGTTAAGATGTTTTCCGACAAGTTCAAGGAGTTGACTACGATGAGACTTTCTCACTCGTAGCGATGCTAAGAGTCTGTTGGAATTATATTAGCGATTACTGCATTATTTATGAAATCTTGCAGATAGGATGTCAAAACATTGTTTCCTCGACGTTTTTTTGAGGAAAGGTTGTATGTGATACAAACCGGAAGGTTTTGTCAATCCTGAAAGATGCTAATAAGTATGCAAAGCTCCAGCAATCCTTCTAGGGACTGGAGTAAGCATCTCGGAGTAGGAATGTATGCTTTGATAAGATGATCAAAGTTTTGGGTGTATACAAAGTTTATGAGAAACTTGTATTTCCAAAGAAGTGAGTGGGAGCACTATAGAATTTCTGATGAATATATGTTGTTGACATATTGTTGATCGGAAATGACATAGAATTTCTGGAAAGCATATAGGGTTATTTGAAAAGTGGTTTTTAATGGAAAGCCTGGATTAAGCTACTTGAACGTTGAGCATCAAGATCTATAAGGATAGATCAAAACGCTTAATGGTACTTTCAAATGAGCACATACCTTGACATAATCTTGAAGGTGTTCAAGATGGATCAGTCAAAGAAGGAGTTCTTGCCTGAGTTGTAAGGTATGAAGTTAAGACTTAAAGCTCGACCACGGCAGAAGAAAGAGGAAGGACGAAGGTCGTCCCCTATGCTTTTATCATAGGCTCTCTACAGTATGCTATGCTGTGTACCGCACCTGAAGTGTGCCTTGCCATGAGTCAGTCAAGGGCTACAAGAGTGATCCAAGAATGGATCACAAGACAGCGGTCAAAGTTATCCTTAGTAACTAGTGGACTAAGGAATTTTCTCGATTATGGAGGTGGTAAAAGAGTTCGTCGTAAAGGGTTACGCCGATGAAAACTTTGACACTAATCCAGATTATTCTGAGTAGTAGAATGGATTCGTATAGTAGAACAGTTGTTTGGAATAGCTCTAAATGTAGCATAGTAGTTGCATCTACAAGATGACATAGAAATTTGCGAAGTACATATGGATCTGAATGTTGCAGACCCGTTGACTAAAACCTCTCTCACAAGTAACATGATCAAACCAAGAACTCATCGAGTGTTAATCACATGGTAATGTGAACTAGATTATTGACTCTAGTAAACTCTTTGGGTGTTAGCCACATGGGGATGTGACCTTGAGTGTTACTCACATAGCGATGTGAACTGGATTATTGACTCTAGTGCAAGTGGGAGACTGTTGGAAATATGCCCTAGGGGCAATAATAAATTGATTATTATTATATTTCCTTGTTCATGATAATCGTTTATTATCCATGCTATAATTGTATTGATAGGAAACTCAGATACATGTGTGGATACATAGACAACACCATGTCCCTAGTAAGCCTCTAGTTGACTAGCTCGTTGATCAATAGATGGTTACGGTTTCCTGACCATGGACATTGGATGTCATTGATATCGGGATCACATCATTAGGAGAATGATGTGATGGACAAAGACCCAATCCTAAGCCTAGCACAAGATCATGTAGTTCGTATGCTAAAGCTTTTCTAATGTCAAGTATCATTTCCTTAGACCATGAGATTGTGCAACTCCCGGATACCGTAGGAGTGCTTTGGGTGTGCCAAACGTCACAACGTAACTGGGTGGCTATAAAGGTACACTACGGGTATCTCCGAAAGTGTCTGTTGGGTTGGCACGAATCGAGACTGGGATTTGTCACTCCGTGTAAACGGAGAGGTATCTCTGGGCCCACTCGGTAGGACATCATCATAATGTGCACAATGTGATCAAGGAGTTGATCATGGGATGATGTGTTACGGAAACGAGTAAAGAGACTTGCCATTAACGAGATTGAACAAGGTATCGGGATACCGACAATCGAATCTCGGGCAAGTGTCGTACCGATAGACAAAGGGAATTGTATACGGGATTGATTAAGTCCTTGACATCGTGGTTCATCCGATGAGATCATCGTGGAACATGTGGGAGCCAACATGGGTATCCAGATCCCGCTGTTGGTTATTGACCGGAGAGTCATCTCGGTCATGTCTGCATGTCTCCCGAACCCGTAGGGTCTACACACTTAAGGTTCGGTGACGCTAGGGTTATAGAGATATTAGTATGCGGTAACCCGAAAGTTGTTCGGAGTCCCGGATGAGATCCCGGACGTCACGAGGAGTTCCGGAATGGTCCGGAGGTAAAGAATTATATATAGGAAGTGCTATTTCGGCCATCGGGACAAGTTTCGGGGTCACCGGTATTGTACCGGGACCACCGGAAGGGTCCCGGGGGTCCACCGGGTGGGGCCACCTGCCCCGGGGTCCACATGGGCTGTAGGGGGTGCGCCTTGGCCTATATGGGCCAAGGGCACCAGCCACAAGAGGCCCATGCGCCAAGAGTAGAGGAAAAAGGGAGAGTCCTAAAAGGGGAAGGCACCTCCGAGGTGCCTTGGGGAGGATGGACTCCTCCCCCCCTTGGCCGCACCCTTCCTTGGAGGAAGGGGCAAGGCTGCGCCCTCCCCCTCTCCCTTGGCCCTATATATAGTGGGGGGGGGGGGAAGGGAGGGCAACCATACCTAAGGCCTGGCGCCTCCCTCTCCCTCCCGTGACACATCTCTCTCCTCCCGCAGCGCTTAGCGAAGCCCTGTTGGAATCCCGCTACTTCCACTACCACGCCGTCGTGTTGTTGGATCTCCATTAACCTCTCCTCCCCCCTTGCTGGATCAAGAAGGAGGAGAAGTCGCTGCTCCGTACGTGTGTTGAACGCGGAGGTGCCGTCCGTTCGGCGCTAGGATCATCGGTGATTTGGATCACGACAAGTACGACTCCATCAACCCCGTTCTCTTGAACGCTTTCGCGCGCGATCTACAAGGGTATGTAGATCCACTCCTCCCTCGTTGCTAGATGACTCCATAGATTGATCTTGGTGACACGTAGGAAAATTTTGAATTTCTGCTACGTTCCCCAACACGCCGCCCCCCCCTCCGTCTCCAATTCGGACTTGGGGGGGGGGGGGAGGGGCGCGCGGCTGCCCCTTGGCCTCCTCTCTACTTCCTCCACTAGGCCCTTTAAGGCCCATTAGGTTACCGGGGGTTCCGGTAACCTCCCGGTACTCCGGTAAAATGCCGATTTCACCCGAAACACTTCCGATATCCAAACATAGGCTTCCAATATATCAATCTTTATGTCTCGACCATTTCGAGACTCCTCGTCATGTCTGTGATCACATCTGGGACTCCGAACAACCTTCGGTACATCAAAACATGTAAACTCATAATGAAACTGTCATCGTAACGTTAAGCGTGCGGACCCTACGGGTTCGAGAACAATGTAGACATGACCGAGACACGTCTCTGGTCAATAACCAATAGCGGAACCTGGATGCTCATATTGGCTCCTACATATTCTACGAAGAGCTTTATCGGTCAGACCGCATAACAACATACGTTGTTCCCTTTGTCATCAGTATGTTACTTTCCGAGATTCGATCGTCGGTATCTTAATACCTAGTTCAATCTCATTACCGGCAAGTCTCTTTACTCGTTCTGTAATACATCATCCCGCAACTAACTCATTAGCTGCAATGTTTGCAAGGCTTTAAGTGATGTGCATTACCGAGAGGGCCCAGAGATACCTCTCCGACAATCGGAGTGACAAAATCCTGATCTCGAAATACGCCAACCCAACAAGTACCTTCGGAGACACCTGTAGAGCACCTTTATAATCACCCAGTTACGTTGTGACGTTTGGTGGCACACAAAGTGTTCCTCCGGTAAACGGGAGTTGCAAAATCTCATAGTCATAGGAACATGTATAAGTCATGAAGAAAGCAATAGCAACAAACTAAACGATCAAGTACTATGCTAACGAAATGGGTCAAGTCAATCACATCATTCTCCTAATGATGTGATCCCGTTAATCAAATGACAACTCATGTTATGGTTAGGAAACATAACCATCTTTGATCAACGAGCTAGTCAAGTAGAGGCATGCTAGTGACACTCTGTTTGTCTATGTATTCACACATGTATTATGTTTCCGGTTAATACAATTATAGCATGAATAATAAACATTTATCATGATACAAGGAAATAAATAATAACTTTATTATTGCCTCTAGGGCATATTTCCTTCAGCCTTCCCCGCACCGGGCAGAGGAGGTCAGCCCCATGACAAATGGTCGGATTTGCGAGGGGGGCAGTCCACAGCGACAACCATGGCACCCTGCGTTCGGATCTAGGTTGGGGGAGGCGGACCTGTTTGCCAATGACCCTGACCAGGCAATCACGAACCTCCTGGGTGCGACCCTTGTGCTCCTGGTTGGGGCATCACTAGGGTGCAAAGACCTCCAGCCGACGGCAAGGGAGCTCCCCTCCCCCCTCCCCCCGCACGCGTTGTACATCTAGAAGGGGGAGGGAGAGTGCTTACTTGCCACATTTTAAAATAGAAAATGTGACTTTTTTCCATAGATATGGGTTATAGTGTATTGTGCACGTACAAATATTTCATGTGAAATATGATGATTTGTGGCATTCAAACATTTTTCTCTTCTAGTTTTTCTTCTCTTGTCTTTTTTCAAAAGCACTTTCGGTAATATTTTTCTTGGAATTTTAGTTATGCCCTCCCTCTTGCGCTTCCCAGCGACGAGTTGTGTTTATTTTTACAACCACTAAGTTAGGATTGGGTTGTGCAATTTGAGGGTCGTCGCACAAGATAATATATGTGCATCTGTGCAAGTAGCAGTAGGATTAGTTGCACATTTTTTATACCTTGTGCGAGCTTAAGTGCCATTTCCGTCCTTTTTCCATTTTATCATGTTAGAACATCGAAAGAATCCATGTTGTCGCCCTCGTTTCCAACTTGCAACAAGCCAACAATTACTGGTGAACTGTGATACATGGTAATTATGCAATCGCTGTTCTTAGTACTGGTCTCTCCCCGCAACTCCGGCTCATCGTTATCGATCCATCGATCTCATGACGCCCAACCAATCCACTAAGATCCTGTTGGAACCTGATAGCTAGGATATTAAATTCTTGGCTCTTGGCAAACTTCTCTTCCTAGGATAGCTAGCTGTTTCATTCCAGCTTGCTAAAAAACATACTGAATTTTGCATGTACATCTATCTTTTATTTCGCTCTGAAGAATAAGGATTGACCACTGATCTTGGAGTAGCTGTGATCTGCACGATCGTGATTTACCACACTAATGTATGCGCAAGTGCATCTTAACTAATCTCATATGTCGTCACTACTACTGCCGCTGCTAGCCCTACTACTTTCTGGTCTATCTACTCCGTGAAAATTTGTTACTTGACTTCTGGTGAACTAAGATTAATCTACTACGTACAAATCAGTTTGGCTGCACCTACACGCGATTAAGGAGTAAGGATCACGCTAACTAGCTACTTTCTCGGTCCTCGTATTTTACATCAAACTTTGATCATAGATTCGACTAGCAAAATATAAAGTATTCCCTCCTTCTGGAATTACTTGTCGCAGAAATGGATGTACCATTTCTATGACAAGTAATTCGGGACGGAGGGAGCACATTGCTAAAAAATACATTGCTAGATTCGTATGCAAAAAAAAGATTTCAATAGATTCCTAGAGCGGGCATTGGTTAATTCTTGTATTTGGATACATTGTATTTACATTTTTTATTAATATAAATACCATAGAACGATTGTTTTATGGTTTCAGCTAAAAAAAATTCAATGATACCACTTTTATTGCATACATAACCTATATTTTGTTGTACAAATTTATGGTCAAAATTTCACACGACATACAAACATTACTAATAAATCCAAACGGGTGAAGTATGCCGGAGCAACTTTTGTTATACGTACGTAGACTTAATTAGCCACATTTTCCAGCCCAAGAATGTCTAGTGTGTCGATTATTGTATATCTGTTCCTTTTATCAAGAGGCAAAAGACACATACAAGTACATACCTGCCAATTGGTTTACAAAAATGTTAACTAATAAAGAAGTGTGTTAGCAAAAAAAAAATAGAAAAAATAAAGAAGTAAGTCTATTTCACAACCACCAAGGTTCAAGTTTCACGGACATGAATTTGGGTTCTTATTATGAAAAAAAAAATACTCCCTTCATTTGGAAATACTTGTCGACAAGTGTTTTCGGAGGGAGGGAGTACCAGCTGTAGGGGTCTTCCCCTACAACTTTTCTTTCAAAAAAGTAATGTTAACTAATGTGGTGCAAGTGCATGTAAGTTAAACTGAAGATGTCGCCATAATGTCACTTAGGCGTAGCTGGTGGAGATGCGATCTAGCTAGCGATAAGTCCCTGTGAAAAATGTGAGTGTATATATATGACTATTGACTAATTCACTGATCCAGTCTGAGTCACGCTGAATCGGATGATGGCTCGGTTAAGATTTTCTCACATACAGGAGGCGAAATTTCCGTCCAAAAGCTTTCCTGATCTTCTCTCTTGTCGCGATCTCTCCCGGCACTGAGCTGATGTAGTGAGCCTGTGTGTCTTTTGCATGCATACGGCACCCAGCCTCCAGAGGTACGTCTTTGCTTGCGTACACTGCTGGTATTTAATTACCAGAACGTCCGTGGATTACTTGTCGGATTGTCTGCTAATGTTTCAAGACCTTCCCACCTCTGTGAAAAGCTCGCTTGCACGCTGGAGGTGATAGATAGCTGGCTGTCTGAGAGCCCAGACTTCCTAGTTGAGAGCTTGCGAGCTGATTGTAATAGAATTTTGATTTATTAATAAAGTCCCTGATTCTCCTCCGGCTGCAATGCCATGACGAGCCGTTTCGTCCCTGGCGAGGTCCTGGAGCGCCCTCATAGTCGCGTCGTCTCCGTCTCCGTTGAGTTCTTGACTTGCCTCATCAAGGACGTTGCAGCAAGCCGTGTCGCTCCCGTATCGGCTGAAAATCAATGGGGGAGAAAGATTAGTTAGTTGAAGACCCTGTAAATCGTCCGTAACAGGTCCGTGTGTCTAGAATTATCATGTTTTTTTAGCCAGGGAGCACGAAAGAGGTACTCCACTACTTCTGGTTCTAGACCACGACAGTGGAGTATTCTTTTACTGCTGGAGTAGTATAATTTACTTGATTAGTTAGATATTTAAGTATTTAACAGGCCGGCAGGTAATGGCCAGGCTAATGGGATAAGGATGAGTGTAAGGAGTAGTGGTCAGTGACCATAGATAGCTTGCAACTTGCAAGGCGCAGTACTTACCACATAGTGATAGTGACATACACCACCCATGCTGCCACACATACCGGTCCATAATACACCACAATGCTTCCTCAAGAAAAAAAATACACCACATACGGCGAAGATCTATCGCCCTGCCCACTTTGAATTAAAAGGAATTTATGAATTAACTACAATGTGTGAAGCTTCGGGTATGGTTCCCACATGTATGCAAGTCTCCTAAGTAGCTCCTTCCACTTGGCAACTAGTGCTGATGATGCTCTTTAATTTAGCTGCGTACGTACCCTTCAGGACGTCATTAACCCACATGCACGCAGTTACAAGGGAAAATGGGGTTAGGTTCTCTGAGGAAGTAATCAAAAGAGCACTTTTTTTATTGCACAAACGATGACCTTTGTTGGATAGACACGGTTGGCTTGAACGGTTGTGCCACTATATAAACGGTGCCTGCAGGCTCAAGGCTACATACCAGGCTTGAGAAGTGCAAGGCCAGCAACGACTTTATTGTCTGGTATGCTCCAAAAGCTTAGCCTCCTCCTTGATTGTTTTTCCGCTTTCTGTTCACTTTTCACTGTGCTGGTTTAGCCAAATATCTTCATAATATCTACTGACTGTTCATCAACAGTTGGTTAGCTTCAGTAATTAGAAGTCCTAAGATGTACCAGTAGAGTTTCTTAACTAATTTCAGAAGTTTTGTGTGTGAGTTGCTCGACCACTTTCCGTCCGATCGATGCATGATTCCTCGATCTAATTGAAGTTCATTTTGGTGTAGCGTAGCACGTATAAGAAGAGGAATTAAGCCCCAAGAGTTGGAGGCGATGTCGTGGTGGAAGTCCAAGTCGCACTTCAGCGCCGACAGCCAGGACTCGAGCTCCGACGGCGCGTACCGCGGAGGTAAGGAACGCTCGCCGTCACGTCGCAAGAAGTCCGACGAAGACGAGGAGGAGTACCGCCCCTACGCAGGCTACGGCGCCAACACCAACCGCGGCGGGGCCAACGAAGGCGGGGGCGGCGGCTACAACAACGGCTACGGCGGCGGTGGCTCGTACAGCAACGGCAACGGCGGTATCACGCCCTACAACGGCGGCGGTGGCTACAACAGCAACTCTTCCTACGGCAACGGCGGCGGTGGCTACAACAACAACTCTTCCTACGGCAACGGCGGCGGTGGCTACAACAACAACTCTTCCTACGGCAACGGCAACGGCGGCGACGGGTACAACAACGCTCCCAGCTGGGCATCCCAGGACACCGGCGGCCGGACGCCGATGTACATAAACACCAGAGAGGTCCACGTCTATGGGGCGCCGCAGAACGACGACGACTACAACGGCGACCAGAAGAGGCGTGGCGGCGGCGGCGGGGGCAGCGGGTTCTTCGGTCCGGCCTTCCATGCCGTCGGCCATTTCGTCGATCGCAGGTTCGGCCTCGACGATAGGAACTGATCGATCACGCCCATATATATGGCTGATTGCGCTGGCCATGGAAATATGCATGGATGCTCGCGACGATCGACTACTACACTACTACTACTACTACTACTACGTGCTGTGATGTGTCTTGGATAGTTTCCAAGTGTACCAGTGATGTGCTTCAGTTCTGCGCAGTGATGTCTGTGTGGTTTGTGTTGCATCGTGTACAACATGATTTTATCATGCAGATGTTGTATATGTATATATGTACGCAACTTAATTACTTCTTGTTCTCTCTCAGAAAAAAACTTGGTTACTTCTTGCATGCACATACTCCATGGCAACTTATGATTTTCCTGTAATGATGTGGTCCTCTTTTTTTTATCTTATGGCAATAAAAAAGTCCATCTAAGTGCACATATTAAGTGGAAAAGCAAAATTTCTTGTATAATGAATTATTTTAAGTTTGTCAGATGTAGAATTGCTCAAATTTGGAGCACCAAAATTTCTGTATTGGGCTTTCTTCCTTGTTTCCTTTTCATTTCATTCCATTCAATTTGGTTGTCTCTTCCGGGGGCTTATGATGAGCATATATTGCAGTTTATGATATCATTCCAATATCTTATTCTATTTCATATTGTGTACAGGAATTTATAACCCACCTAATTTCAGCCAAAAATCCTTTCTCAGGGTGTCATTATATTTCTTGATGTGGACTCCAATTGTTGCTTCCATGCTGAGTGTAATTCACACGTTCTTCATAAAAATCCTACTCTTTGAGATCCAACCGCTGCCATGGATAGCTAGAGCTTACGGGTGCAAGTTCGCCCACCTGTGTTTGATCGGCGGGGAGATTTTTTTTCTACCTTTAACTACATTTTATAGTTTGTCATAGACAACCACAATAGCCCAAAACTTATTGGAAAAATCATCAATATTAGCAAAATACTCCCCGTCAATTGCCGCAAGATATAAACATACACGGTGTTTAGACATGTTACAGTCCTCAAGATGTAATTCTGATGATTGCTTTACGTATAAATATCATAGTAAGTGTAATACAAAGAAACACAAGATACTTTTAATTTGCGAATCAACCTGTGGTTGAGTTGGTTAGGTGGACAGTGGTATCCCCAACCCACCAGGGTTCAAATCCTGGTGCTCGCATTATTCCTGGATTTATTTCAGGATTTCCGGCGATGCGCTTTCAGTGGGAGGAGACGTTCCCGTCGACGACGAGGCGCCTACGGTGACTTCGTAAATCTCAAGATGATATGCCGGCTCAGTCTCTCGGAGGTGCTCATAGGGGTAGGGTGTGCGTGTGTGTGTTTATAGGGATGAGTGTATGCGCGTGTATATGAGCGCTTATGTCTGTACTGATGCTAAAAAAAAAGATACTTTTAATTTCACCAAAATCTACAAGAACTCTGTATGCCTGCATAGATAGTCAAAGTTTAGAGATATTCTTGGATGCTTTCCATATGAGCTTTTATATACTTTGGAATGAATGTAGTACATTCTGTACGTACGTAAAATCCCATATACATATATTTTTTATTTACCAAAGATCCACAGAAAAATAGTCAGTCGTTAACAATAATACACATAATTCCTTTAAAACCGTCTTCCCCGGTTCTCCATACATAGCATGATAGATTTGAAGGCAAGAACATAGACGTGGATTGATCTGTTAAATTTATGCGCACGGTGCAGACTCAATTAAAACAATTAATTGACTCGTGTTAGTTTCCATATGTTTGTTTATTTGAAAAAATAACTAGAGACCCTCCTACTGATTGTTATGTAATTGCTGTTAACTAAGGGAGATCCTAAGATTACATGTTTACTCCTAAGAATCTAGTAACAATGCAATTGAAACACATGTGATGCAGTTGATTCAACTGCATTTTCCTGCAGTTAACAACATTGCATTTGAATCAACCTAAAAAACCATTACATTTGATTCAACTATACTCTATCGTTCAATTAACAATGCATCGCGGTTATGAACCATGTATTTCAACTACACTTTTCAACTGTGTAGTTTTTTACTGCATTTTTTCAATTGCATCATGTGTTTAAAACATTGTTTAATATTTTTTGGAGCTCTTTTAGGGTGATTGGCGAGTTACAACTCGTAATTTCGTGTAACTCCACCTCCAATTTTTCCTGACCGTCAGATCTGAGAAATCAGTAAAATAATTATTTTTTGGTCAAAAGGGTAGAATAGTAAAGTTCCACCAATCCGTTCCGCAGGAGAATTAGCTCGCCCATGCCCGTCCCCCACGCAGATCGTTCTGTTTCTGGTCGCATAGCCGCCGCCGCCGCCCTTTCCGCCATTCCGATCGAGCGATCCCGCCGCGGCACCGCTCCAAGCAAGCACCAGCAGTCGCCTACCTGGTGTCGCTTCTGCCACGAGGGTTCCGGCTCAACGCCAGGAACTGCTAACCGTCCGCTGCGGCGTGCCGAGCCCACCGAAGTCTTCCCTGCCCCGCCGCCCACTGCAGCGCCTCCCTTCCGTCAAGCAGCCGGCGAGGCGAGCACTCCGTCGACAGGTACCTTTCGCTCCCCTACCCCCCCTCCCTCCCCCCGCCCTGCGTTGCTTGTCAGGTCGTCGCCGGCTGTGAGAGGAAATTTGGGTGCTCCTGCAGTGTCAATTCAGCCTAGACTCTTTGCACAATTAGAGATCAGATAACGGTCAGTTATCGTCCTTCTTCGATGATTTCTTTCTCTTCTTCCCGGTGCAAGGCTCTTTTCCTTTCAGGTTTTGAGAAAATGTTTGCAGCTGGCCCATAAGATGCTCATTTCTATGCGCTGGGATTGCAATGCAATGGTCAGTGGGAGGGGAAAAAATACATTAAGAGACCATGAAGAGAGTATCAACAACATTTTTGTCTATAGCTTATCAACTATGTATTCAACATTTGGAAAATTACGAGTACACAAGCATCTCAAACAACCTTGTGTAGAAAACAACAATTCCAGGAAGCCAATATTCTTTACTTCTCTTTCAGGCATTTGTAAAGATATTGTTTGCTCAAATACCTGTGAGGATAACATCGTCCATCCTAATGGATTTACGACTAGCATGTTGTGCATAGAACTCAACATCCTTAGCCGGTTGCTGTGCACATTGGGAAGAATATGTTAATTACACTACCCATAGAGTTTCCAAATATGCAAATCTAACAAGATTCAGAACCATTCTTATTCTGCTGAGGGCAAATAAGCAGTTCAGTACAGATAGTACAGCAGAACGCTATAGTTTCAGAGGTGTTGCTCTGAAAATCCACGTCCTTATGTTCTGATACATCTCCTTTACTGTCGCCGTGCAACCAGTGGTTCCCACAACATCCCCGATCCTGAGCTGGAAATGTGGTCAGCTATTGCTTTCTAGCTGATACAGTGTACCACTTAAAAGGATGAGATTCTTGAGTTTGTGGACGGGTTTGGGTGATCTTCAGTGCAACTTGATGTATTATTTCTCACGTGTATTCTACAACCCACCAAGGTCTAGGAGTCACGTTGGCTAAACATTAACTAAATGCATTAAATAGTGCTTTGCTTTATTCAAGAGCACATTCCCAATTGAACTAAATATCTTGAATTGTGTTAGAGGAGCATGCAAATCATATATAAGGATAGTATCTATAGCAGAGATTGTTTGTTAGAGTTTGGTGTATTCTCATCATGAATATTTTGTCTATGCAGAGCTTGTTGTAAGAGAAAAAACCATCAGTATCAGCATGAAATTCGAGATACACAACTCCTAGTACGGCGGCATCCACATCGCTCCCACGATTACTGCTTTTGAAGTTTGTGTATGATATAAAAATTAATGGATGTGCTATGATCTTGTGCAGAAGAGTCAGATCAGTCATAATGTGGCCAAATTCAAATTTGTTTCCCTAGACCTACTTCTGTGTTAGGCCATGCAATTGGCCAATATATAAGATGCAGGTCTGAACACTTGTACTGCTCATATCTTGGTCAACAGTTATGATGTTGAGTTATGGTCATTCTTTTTGGTACATGGAGTGAGACAAATATTCTGATTCTATTTTTTGTATTTTGTTAACTGACTGTAGAGGGAAGGATGCTACTGGTGAGGAAGTAGTCAAGCCTTATACTCCGACTACACTGGATTCTGATATTGGATACTCTGAGCTTGTTTTAAAGGTAATTTATCGTAAACATGTTCCAACCGCACTGAATGTGTCTTATCATTGATTCTGATGGTAAAAAGATTATGTGACTAGTTGACTAGAATAATTAGCTTAATTGTACACCATATTATTAATTCACTTCTGAAGATATGTTGCAGGCAAATAGTTCTCTTAGAACATGACCAACCATCGACAATTATGAGCTGTTATATCATGTCAACTATTGTGTTATGATTGGTTGCCATGACGAGTATCCCTCCCAGCCCCCTGCGCCGCCGTCTGCCTCTGACGATTCCGCACGCGTGTAGGCAACAGTGGAACAAATTCAGACATTCAAAGATATCCGTCCGTCAAAATATTCAGGTTCTGCACTTTTGTATTTCACGCCATTCTTCCTTTTTTCTCTCGTTTGCATTGCATGTGCACAGTAAACCACATAGTCGTCCATCACTGAATGTCTGAATTTGTTCCATTCAGACATTCAAAGTCACATTCCCCATGCGTGTAGGTGACAGTGGAACCGGTCTGATCGCTTTGCAGTTTCTTAATTTGTTCGCTATGTTCTGAAATCACTTATATAAAAATCAACAAGTTTCTGAATTAATGATGTAAAAAGCATCTAGTTTCTGAAAATCAACAAGTTAGCAATGCTGATCGATGGTCCAAACGCCCATTGCTGATCGAGTAGATGTCACACCCATTGCGGTTTCAGTAAGATTAGATCCAGTTTACGGTAGTTATAAAGCAGATGTCACACGCATTGCAGATGTATTTGTCACGTCTAGTAGATTGAGTAGTTTTGTTATTTCATTTAAGATTTCTTCTATGATTTACTATTACCGTGAACTGATGTATTCATAGCCAGTGAGTTGTAATTGCAGATGACTATTGACTATTGAGTGTGTCTCAATCATGACATTTTGTACAGCGGCTTTTTCTTTCTTCATATGAACAATACTGTAATCATAAAAGGCATGAGATGTTGCACTTTTTTTAACTTATTCTGAACCTTTTATGTTGAGAGGAATATATGAGTAGGGAAATTCTTTTACTTCTGGTGTATAATTGAGACCAATTGTTAATTTGTATGTGATATGCAGGAAGATATGGCCGATATAAGTGCTGAGTGTATGGCTGAGTACGACGACATTGTCAGCAGGATGTTTGATAGCGAGGAAGAGGGTTTTGAGTTCTATAACAAGTATGCTCTTGAGAAAGGCTTTAGTGTGAGGAAAGGATATGTTGAGTGGGATGAAGCGAACGAGAAGATAATTCTGAGGAAACTTGTTTGTAGTCGTGAAGGTTGCCGTGAAGAGAAGCACATGAAGAGGAAGAGAGAAGATAGGAAGAGGAAGCCACAGAATATCACTCGTGTGGGGTGTAAATCGAAATTTGTCATTGCAAGAGTCGCGAAAACAGGGCGTTGGTTTGTGAAGGATTTCATCGATGAACACAACCATCCTTTGGCCCCACGAGACCTTGCTTGCTTTTTGCGTTCCCACAGAAGAATCAGTGACGAGCAGAAAGCGGACATTATAGAGATGCAAAGTGTTGGAATCCGGAAACACAAAATCATGGATGTGTTGTGCATGCAGTCCGGTGGATATGACCATGTTGGATGCATGCTGAGGGACATCTATAACTTCTGTCATCGCTACAAGCAGGAAACAGTCGCTGCTGGTGATGCTCAGACGGTGATCCGTCACATGATGGCGCGGCAAGAGAGAGACCCAGATTATTTCTTCAAATACTTGGTTGATAAAGATGGGCATCTGAAGGGATTGTTCTGGTCCGATACTCAATCCCGCCTTGACTACGAGGCTTTCGGTGATGTTGTGGTTTTTGATAGCACATATAGGACCAATAAGTACAATCTACCATTTGTTCCGTTTGTCGGGTTGAATCACCACCGCAGCACAGTTATCTTTGGATGCGGGATAATATCTCATGAAACTAACGAGGCGTACGAGTGGATGTTGCGGACATTTTCTGAAGCCATGTTGCAGAAGCATCCGATATCTGTAATCACTAATGGGGACCTTGCAATGCAAAGAGCGATCAGGGTGGTGTGGCCTGACTCATACCACAGGCTGTGCGTATGGCACATTCAGCAGAACATCGTACGCCATTTGCATGATGATGAGGTTAGGGAAGAATTCAGATCTTTCATATATGACTCGTCTTCTATTGAAGAGCATGAGAGAAAATGGATAGAGTTCTTACGAAGGAATGAAGTGACAAGTGAGGAGTCATGGTTGCATCAGATGTATCAGATGAGGAAGTTGTGGTGTGCTCCATACCTGGTGGGGCGCTGTTTCTTAGGATTGAGCAGCAATCAGCGGAGTGAGAGCCTAAACTCCATGCTACATACACATCTTGAGGGTAAGATGACCTTGTTTGATATGTTAGAGCACTATGAGCGTTGCCTTTCGGGACGACGCTTGAACGAGGCGATCCTAGACATCGTGGCCTTGCAGTCCATTCCATTTACAGACGCTGATGCTTCAAGTCTCGAGAAACATGCTGCCCGGGTTTTCACGCCTTGTATGTTTCAGTTGGTCAGATGGAGCATAAATGCTGTCAGCAAATGTGTTATCAGCGAGATACTAGATGCATGGGAGTTGACTACATATGTTGTGGCTAAGATCGATAGAAGAGAGAAGAAGTTTGAAGTGCGCTGTGAGATGAAGGAAGGTTCTTTGTATAGGATAAGTTGTTCTTGTCGTAAGCTGGAATGCTTGGGAACACCATGCTCTCACATATTCTACATCTTGGGAATACGTCAAGTGGAAGTGCTGCCTAGGTGTTGTGTTCCCATGAGGTGGACGATGAGTGCGAAGTCTGCATTCCCTCCGACCAGAAAGAGTGAGATGTACGACTATTCGGCAAGCCTTGTGAGGTACCGTGAGTTGCGGAATTTGAGTCACGTAGCATGTTTCCGGGCATGTCAATCTAGTGAGGAGTATCAGCGTCTGAAGATGATTCTGAGTGAACAAGTTGGCAGCAAGGAATCAAGCCGTGGTCAGGAGGAATGCATTAGGTTTGGTCCGGTGCTACCACAGACGACGGAAATTGATTGTGGAGATTTGGAAAAGGTTCTGGACCCAGTGCATGTGCAAGGCCGAGGTGCACCGAAGAAAAGGTTGCAGGCAAAGATGAAGAAGCAAAGGTCAAAGAGGAAATGTGGCTACTGTGGGGTGGAAGGTCATGATCGGCGTACATGCAATAAATTGAAAGAGGTGTCAAATATGTCTAACTTTTAATTTTACATCTGATTTACTCATTACTATAGTGCACTAATTATATCTCTTGCTGTGTACGAAATGATGGCAGCAAACTGTTAGCTACAACTCTCTGTACAAGGCCATTGGCAAAATGGACGCAGCTGCTGAGCCTCAAGAGAGTGATGTTGTGTTGCTGGCGAAGTGGCCCACCCGCCTCTATCCTATGTGAGCATTACAATGACCACCTGATGGAAACAACCCTCCCAAATGATAACCTGGGAGGTCCTTTGTCCAGAATTAATTGGCCGGTCTATCTGTTTTTGGCAAACCTGCCATTTTAGTGCAAGTTTCACAAATTATGCATGATTTTTAGGTTGTATGTTGCATCACTAGAGTATTTGTAGCGTTACTTCTTTTACATAGAGAAAGCTTTAGTTATTTAAATTGTGATTATATATGCTACCAAAGAGAAATGTGATAGCTTGTTATCTTGTTCTCAATTAAATGTGCTCATAAGAGAGCTTCTTGATCCCAAAGAGAAATGTGATAGCTTGTTATCTTGTTCTCAATTAAATTTGTGTGCGCTATCCTAAACCTCCTCTGCTTTCTCTGAACAGGGTTGCCATGTGAAAAAAAGGATATGTGGGAGCTTTTAGATGGACAAAGGCTCCAGCAAGGAAGAGAAGAGAGCTGCATTTCCTTACTTGCAATTCTAGTAATTATCTTTGTTATAACTTGTAGAGTGTACCCGCAAAAAAACTTGTAGAGTGTGATGGATTAATTAGGATGCTACGTAATCAGAGTACGTACACTATCATATGTATCATGACTGATTACGACCAATGTGTGCGTTCCATGAACAAGACCCCATTTATATGTTTATTAATGATATTGTGTTGTGCTTGCTCTACTACATCTGTACATTATTTGTGGAATTGGTCTTACATGGCACTATTTCAACTGGAGTTGGTCGAGTCGTCCTACTCATTTTTTATGCGAATGAACATTGTTGTCGCCCGAAATGCTTGTACGGAAGGAGCACTGGAGACTTCATGTTGGGGTTTATCCTAAGCTTGTTGATAGGTGATCATTTCTGGCTTAATGATGGAAAATATGCATTTTGACAAATTGCACCAAAATTTTAAGCTAATACTCGTTGCCCGTCTCATGAAATGTGCCTATGAAAATTTGCATCAATCCAAAATGTAGTGACATTCTTAGTAAAACTGGTCGTTTAATTGATGTTACGAATATAAAACTGGTTTGGACTAGTGCAGCATATGCAATGCAAAAATAGTAAAAGCCACAATTAAATGTGCGGGCATCAAAGGAACCTTTCATCTAAAAATTGAGCAACAACTCAAAGTTGAAAGCCTATTATTGTAAACATAGTCTCACAATTGTCACTTGAATGAAGTTATTGTTGGATCGAAAATAATGCAAACACTAATTGGGACAATAGTTCAGCTCCAAAGCTTGAAATTGTAGAAAAACCAAAAGCCTACTGAAGAGGCTCATCACTGCTGCCGAAATCCAATGCTTTCTTCCTATTGTTATCTGCAATTTTCTTCCTTTTGGGCGATGACCCATATTCTCCCATGTCCCTCTCGCCGATATCTATGTACCCACATGCATATATGTCTTCTTCGGACATGTCCTGCCCATATGCATACGAAAGGTATTTAGGTCAACATGCAAATGATGTGGCCCTTTTTTTAAATAATAAGTAGGAACTTGGCAATATAACCAACCTGTTCAGACATGTCATCGTCGCTATAATCTGGGAATGCACAATTCTTCACAATGTACAAATGACATTTCTTTATCCCTTCTAAAGTGTGCAACATTTCATCGACGTCATGCTGGCCTGACATCTTTACCATTCCTTCTGGTGGTACGCACCCAGGCTTGATGTAGTACAAATCTGCTTCCCCTTTGTACCCATGGTAACGCAAATTTTTCACCATTATCTGCCAGTCCACCTTGGCAGGTTCAAGTACTGTCATCATACCGGGTTTCTTGTTGTGGTATGCTTCAGGAACATGAGAAAGTTCTTCGTCCACATGAACAATAAATTGCATTACAACTACCTACATACGGCTCGTTGACATCCGTTTTTGCACAATATTAAAGTGTTCATACGTAGGATGTGCATACCATTTGTAAAACATACTTACGCAGGATGAGACAGATTGCTCTGGTGTACGGATCTCTTGTTCTACATGTAGAGGTACTGATGAGACAGATTGCTCTGGTGTAGGGATGTCTTGTTGTTCCTGAGCATGCTGTTGATATAAATTGATTTTGATTTGTGTGTGGATAATTTAATGAATAATAAGTAAATAATGAAATGTACCTTCGTGCCTATACTAGCATGGTCTTGCATCATACCCCCTTTCATGCGGATCTCCTCCATCTTGGCCTTGTCATCCTGCTGAGCCTGCTGTGGTTACAAACTGATTTTTGCCTTGTGTGTGGATAACATAATGAATAATAATCTTAGTAAATAAAGTAACGTACCTTCAGGCGTGTATTAGCATGGTCCTGTATCGTATTTCCTTCCATGCGGGTCTCCTCCATCTTGGCCTTGTAATCCAGATCATTGCGGTCATGTGGTAAGTTAAGGTCCATGCCCACACGCGTCTGGATGTTATTGAAGCCCATCTTACCACGCTCGAGTTGTAGAATGCGGTCTTGCATTATATTCCCTTCCATGCGGATTTCCTCCATCTTGGTCTTGTGATTCATGTCATTACGCTCCTGCTTCAACATAAGGTCCATGTTCGCACGCGCCTGCATGATATTGAATTCCATCCTGCCACGCTCGAGCTGCATAGCGTGATCCAAGTTCTTGCGCTCCTGCTTCAACTTTAGGTCCATATCGTCATGGAAATGCTTCAACCTCTGATCCATGGCTGCACGCTCCTCTTTCATCATCTGTTCCATGGCTGCACACTCCTCCTTCCTCATGCGGTCCACGGTTGCCCGCTCCTGCTTCAGATTCTTGTCCATCACCTCTTGCTCCCGCTGCATATTCTTTTCCATCTCTTGACGCGCCTGATGCAAGTACTTGTCATCATCCACACGGTTGTGCCGTGCCTTTGAATCCATGGTCCCTATAGAAATCAACAGAACAGTGCTAGTTACAATATGTTTGAAAATTGAAATATCTTTTAATTTGAAACTGTGACTATTCAACACAATGTGGCCGAACTGAAGGTATGGAGTGCTTGGTGCTAGGTCCTAGGTGCACTATATAGATCAAATTACTAACTCCCATACTGCTACATCCAATACTTACCATCTAACAAAAAAAGGTTGATCACATTGAGTATGGATTCAGTTTTGTTTTGTCAACCTAACAGATAATTACAACAATATATTTTGTACTAACACATTTCATGGTCTTGTACGAGCATGCAATTTAGAGAAAGTATTAGATTTCTGTATTTTAGTTTAGTGCATGCGATGTGCCACTAGAAGGATCCGCAGATCGGCTGCCGCGGCACCATCCGCATCCACCGTATTAATGGAATCTGACTGGTAATAAGAGGGAGGGAAACACCATAGGTGTACATACAGTTCGGTTGCGGAGCACCGGGTCGCCGGACGCGGAGGAGAGGACGTCGTCGGGCGTGGAGGAGAGGGAGCCGCCGCCTGATGAACTGCTCCCGATGGGATTTGCGTCTGTGGTTTGGTTTACGTACGTGGCTGCTAAGTTGGGCTGGCAAGTATATGGGCAATTCTATTACGTATCTGGATTGGGCTGTTAAGTACTATATGAGCTTTTGTGCTCACGTGGATCAAATATCGTAAATCTGAAATAACAAAATGTTCTTGTTACTTAAAAGAAACTTTGTCTAAAAAACACTTAAAAGAAACTTTAAAAAAATCCATTTCTTTTGCACACTGTAGCGGATGGCGGACAACTACAGGCATTACTCGTTAGGACTCACCACTACGGGTAGTCGTAGTCCGAAACACCCACCAGTACCGGTAGTCAGGGTCGAGAAAGACCGTTATAGAATTTGCGTGTCAGGAGTTTTGGGTTTGGTATACACATAGTGATGATAGCCAATAAATCTTACTCGTTAGAGTATCTCCAATAGCCGCGCTAAAAGACGCGCACGACACCACCGCTCCACCATGCCGCCTCGCCGCCGGGGAGGCTCGGGCTACCGCGGCGTCCGCGTGTCCGTCCGGCACCTACTCCGCCTCGATTTGGTCGGGCGGCGGCGTGGGCCTCGGCCTCGGAACTTTCGACACCGCCCAGGATGGCGCCCACGCGTACGACGCTGCGGCGTGGCGCCTCCGATGGTCCCGTTGGGACATGAACTTCACCGACATGGCGACATGGGAGCGGGCACATGAGTTGGCGCCTTTCCCACGGCTTGTCACTGACGAGGATCGTCGCAAAACCGGAGGCGGGAGCGCCGTCTTAGCCTGGCCGAGATGGACGAGGAAGGCATGGCGCTGTGGAGGCAACGCTTCCCACAAGACATCATCGACGAGGAACAGTTCTTCGCCTAAAGAAGGGCGGAGAGGGAGGAGAGAAGGAAGGAGCGAGCCGCCTATCACGAGGACAAGCGAACGCGGAAGGCGATTGCTAAATACAACATCGCGCTAGGAGATGCGTCGTCCTGGGACTCCCGGGACGAGCGGTTCCTTGACGCCTACGTTCAGACGTCGGAGGAGGACATCACCGAGGCAGAGTCCGAGTCGAAGAATGAAGAGAAGTAGTAGTTTTGTATCGTAGAAGTGTATCGTAGAAGCAGGCTATGTGTCGAACTATCTCCATATTTGTATGCTCACAACCAAATATGTATTGAATCGCAGTTCATCAAAGAAAAAAAACTAAAATATAGCATGCCTGCTGGAGCGGCTCGGGCGCCCTTTATTTCGCGGCGGCCGCTGGAGCCAGCGCACCGCCGCGCGCAAAATCTGTTGAAGATGCTTTTAGGGATGACTCGTGGTGATAGCATTTTCTGATGACCCATTGTGCTAAAAGGGATCCGGGTAAGTTTGGACCAGAGTATCTCAGAGAAACAAATGTGCAGGACACAAAGAAGTTGTTGGCTATTGGAGAGGTAAGGATGTTTCCAAGAATGCTCGCATGAATTGATTGCATGCAGCACTACTAGAAAAAGGGCTATAGATGGGATTGACACTAATGGCGCACCAGACATGCGGTGCGCCATTAGTATATACTAATGGCGCACCATCTTCTGATACGCCATTAGAGTTGAAACTACTAATGGCGCATCTGGCCCAGGATGCGCCATTAGTATCAATTTTTTTTAACTAGTGCACCTGTCCAAACATACTAATGTCATTACTAGTTGTAACTAGTAATGGTGCACCTGCCGGAAAGTGCGCCACTAATGTTGTTTTTTTTATTATATTTTTATTCCTTTTTTGCAAAACTACTAATGGCGCACTGTTCCACCGTGCGCCATTACTAGTTTAAACTAGTAATGGCGCACTGTGGGACAGTGCGCCATTAGTATGTTTTTTTTGCAAAACTACTAATGGCGCACCACCAGAAGGTGCGCCATTAGTAACCTGGATTACTAATGGCGCATTTAGGTTTGGTGCGTCATTAGTAAGTGGGCAGCAACAAGATATTTTGGACAGCCTCTCCTACCCACACTCACTTTCTCCCCACTTCATTCTCTCCACCTCCTCCTTATCTCGGGTGCCTCCTCTTTTTCACCTCATTTCCACCATAGATTCATTCAATTTAAGTGGTTAAATTACCTTGTTTTGATAGGTAAGTAAGGGGGAAGCTATATTTATGTTGTTCTCTCTACAACAATGTGCACATGCACTTTTTATGGCCTAGCTAGATCTATGTATGTTCGTGGTGTTGCATATGTGTTTGTGTTTGGAGGTGTACCGGTATTTGAAATGCGATAGTTGCCAATATTTTACCAGAATATTGATTCATTTCCGTTTCGGCGAGAATTTTGGCATTAAGCATTCTTTTTGGTCCTATTTTTAGGGAAAGTCATGCCAAATTTTTTCTTGGTTCTAAAATATCGTTTTGCTCTGCCCCGCAGGCGACCATGGTCCGCATGATGACCGAAGGCATCGTGAATAGGTTTTTGAGGTCCGCGAAGGCCGAGATGCTTCAAAAGAACGAGACGGAGATAAGATGTACGTGTCGAAGATGCAAGCTGAAGAGCCTTATTGCGGACCCGGAATCCGGGCAGGTGCGGGACCACCTGCTTTTGCGTGGTTTCATGGATGGCTATCGGTGGCAAGGTGATGAAGATGACTACGAAGTCGTCCATGGGGGGCGGGCAAGAAATGAGGAAGGGCAGCAAGACAACCACCGCGGCTCGGGCGGGCGAGAAGACAAAGAATCCCCAGGAGATGATCATGACGGTGATGTTGTACACAGTCATCATGTAAAAGATGCAGGACATGATGATGAGGAAGATGCCGGAGCAGACGACGAGCATGATCATGAAGATGATGATGCCGGCGGAGCAGACGACGCTGGACCATCGATGGGCTGGGTGCAGGACCCTCATATTCAAGAGCTGCTTCTCAAGCAGACGGATAACGCAAGAGCTGCCGCCCGAGAGAAAGCCAAGATGGATCAACTTGAGTTAGACGCGGTTACTCCATTCTACACCGAGGACAAGGACATGAAGAGCGATGGTTATCAGAACTCCGGGGTAACGATGGAATCCTACACCGGTAACGACAAGGACAGATACTACGGAAGGATCGAGGAGATCTGGGAGCTGAGCTACGCTGGAGAGAAGGTCCCGATGTTCCGTGTCAGATGGGCGAAGAGCATCCTAAAAGAAGACCGGTATTTCACCACCATGGTTATACCCGAAGCCAAATCCAAGACCGCGGGCGCAAACGTCACCGTGAAAAATGAGCCATGGGTACTGGCTTCCCAAGTGGACCAATGCTTCTTCATTACCGACCCGTCAAAGCCCAGTCGTGTTGTCGTGAGGAGAGGCAAAAGGAAGATCATCGGAATGGATGGAGTAGCCAATGAGCAAGACTTCGACAAGTACGGCGACCCGAGGATCGAACATGACGACGATGATGAAGTAGCAGCATACACCACAAGAAGAAGCAGGACCACCCTACCTAAAGGACGTCCGTTCCACAGAAGAACTCCATTTGCGAAAAAGAAGGGCAAGAAGATTGTGAACAAATAGCTAGCTAAGATCGATTGTATTTAAATCGTAGCCTTCATTTCTCGATTGTATTTCATGGGCACTTTTTGAACTATCATGAATATTTTTAAATTTCATGGACACTCGATCTCGATCCCCCTCCATCTTGATCGCTATCCCACCTCGCCAGATCCGGTCCCCCTCGCCGCCGAGCACCCCCCGGTCCACCGGCCGCCGCCGCCGACCCCCCGCACCCCTCCACTACTCAACCGCCGCCGCCGACCCCTCGCACCCCGCGCACCCTCCCCCGCTCCACGGTCTTATAAAAAAATATTACTGTTACTGTCTTATAAAAAAATATTACTGTTATGATTTAAACAAGTTTAAAAAATTATTACTGTCTTAGAAAAAAAATACTAATGGCGCACCACGGTGAGGTGCGCCATTAGTATGGATGTACTTATGGCGCACCGAGGGGTGGTGCGCCATTAGTATTGTGCCATTGCTATAAGAAAAAAAAACTACTAATGGTGCACCACGGTGAGGTGCGCCATTAGTATGGATGTACTTATGGCGCACGGAGGTGTGGTGCGCCATTAGTATTGTGCCGCCCCCATCCATATTTCCTCCCCGGCCCAAATTAACCTATCCCCTCTCTCTCCCTCGCCCTCGCCCTCGATCCCCTTCCCCTCTCCTCTCCCGATGTCGCTGCCCCGCCGCCCCGACGCCGCCCCGACGCCGCCTTGACCCCGCCCCGA
>NC_041384.1:662469315-662490317 GCF_002162155.2 Triticum dicoccoides
CGCCTCGCTGCTGCCCCGCCGCCTCGACGCGACCCCGCTGCCCGGACGTCGCCCCGTCCTCACCACCGTCGCTGGAGCACCACCACCACCCGGACCTCGTCCCCGACATCCTCCCCGCGCCCCACTGCCCTATCCCTACGGCCCCCGTGAGCTCCCCCTCCTCCTCTCCCCTCTCCCCCTCTTGACTGGTTCGGATCGTAGTAGGGGGGCTGATCGTTTTGCTCGTTTATGCAACCGGGAGATCATCAAATTTTGTAGCCTCGGATTCGTGAGATACACAATGCAGCAGACATTGCTATGTGGCTTCGTTGTTTCATGCTCAGGAGACAATCGAGTACAGTACCATGGGCAAACGAAACAAAAATGTTTTGCTTGATGTGTGTTCAGCAGACATCTATGAAGCTGCAAACATATTAGTAGTGCTTGTGTTTTATATAAGACATTTTATAAGCTAAACTAGCTTACAAAAGTGTTTTATATTTTGAGACGGAAATAATACATATTTAACTTGTGTATACATAAACTTGGCACCTGGTCTCAAGTGCAAATATTTAGACGGCATTTTAAACTTGGTAGCGCCTATGTGACAGGTGGCTTATTGTTTTTTTTTCTGGTTTCAGCCATTTTTCCCCTTTCAACAATCACTCTATAACCATCACAGTGTATATATTGACAGGTATATTTACTTGCACACATGTACATCGTGATTATATGATTAATGGAAGGAGAAAAGGGGAATTAAAGGATTCCAAACTTTTATTTTTAGCAACCATTAGTAATTATTTTAATTTGCATTGGTCATATTGGATTCCTACAATATTCTTATACTATGGACTTTAAGGTGTGGGACTAAGATCAACACAAGGACTTGGTTAAACAAATTTCTTGCGGTTAAAAAATTGGTGTAGGGGGGCTGTAGCATTGGCCTCCTTTCCAATTGGTGTAGTTATTGAATTTCATACTCGCATTTGCTCTTGTTGGTGGCAACAGGAGCCCGGGGTTTTGTTGCTAATTTGCTTTCTTTGCGCAAGAAGCGCAGGGTTCCCTGTCATCGGGTTCTCCAAGTCGCGCGTCTGGCTGTCGTTCTTGGTCAAAAGTCTTTCTTTGTGCGTTCTTGGGTCTTGGCTCTAGGAAAAGCTTTTTGCTTCTCCAAGTTCTTGCTGTTCGTAGAGAGATGGGTGGGATCTTCGAATTTGACCAATATTTTAAGTAGGATTGGAGGTTCTGTTTGGAGAATTTGACCAATATTTTTGCTTCTCCAAGTCTTGCTGTTGTTATAATAGGCTGAATTGGAGGTTCTGTTTTCCCCTGCCATTTCCTCTGAAATTTGCCTGCCATTTGATCAACATTTCAGTGCAATAAATTGCAATATTTCCATCTAAGTATCCTTGCTCGGCTTCTGGTGTTTTTATTGCTATAGGATTACTAAATGGGATCTTCTAGGATGTTATCTGTTGTTCAAAAAACTGAAAATGTAGCAGTTGTGACTGAATATCCAATCTAGTGGATAGTAGTGGAATGCTAGTTTAGCTGGTTTGTTGCTGTGTAGGATCTTGGCTCTCTGCTCGGCATGCAATCCCTGATAGTTTCTATAATTGCAGAGCACTGATCGCGGCCTCGTTTCCATCTTGCTGAGGGTTCTACTTTGGGGCTTTGTTGGTTCAATTGTTGGTTCTATCTAATAATGCTGAGGGTTCTACTTTGGGGCTTTTTGATTCCAAGCAAACCTAGCTGATTTTTATCAATAGGCCAAACATTCATCTAGTTTTGCTATGAACTGCTGCTAATGTATGATGTTTTCCTATGAATTTGCTATGTGGTACTGCTTATATATGCTAGAACTAATTTTGATATGGATGTGCTGATTGTGTCAAGTAGTAGTACAAGGTTGTTGCCCTCTGGATGCTACCATTGTATTTGCATAGAGGAAATATTGATGGCCTATCTATCCTGCATACTGTGCTTTGGATGTGCTTTGGCCTGATTGTTCACAGCAATATATATATACTGTGGTAATACTAGTGTAGGCTAGTGTAGGCTTGTATAGTTGTATAGTTTTAGATGTCTCCTGTTCTGGGTCATGGACTTTGTGCCATGGCCACATTGGTTTTCTGTTTGGCCTCAATTTGGCCTGACAAATGATGGTCTACTAGCTGGTCTACTAGCTGGCAAGATGCTTTGGCAGAAGTTCAGAATTGTTATGCAGTGTTGTGTTCAGTTTTGGCAGGAGTTCAGAACTGTTAGGCAAAGGTCATGTCTCCGACCATCGTGTCCTTTTTTGCCTTGTCCACCCGAGAGGCCCTTGAGTTTGCTGGAATGTCGATTAACTTCCGTTCCGGCAAATTCGGGTACTCCATATGTCCTATTTTCAGCAAAGGTCATGCTGAAATTTTCCGTGAATTTTAGCATGACTTTGCTAAAAATAGGACATATGGGGTACTTGTGACTAATGCATGGGCCGGGGTATCTTAGTAGTTAATTAAGTAGGATCAAGTGCCCCGGCGTACTTGTGACTAATGCATGGCTTTTAGGGTGCCTCGGCGTCGATAAAAACCGAAATGATGAAAGCTTAGGCTTTTAGGGTGCCTCGGCGTCGAAAAACCCTCAATGATAAAAGCTTAGCTTTTAGGATGCCTCGGTGTCGACAAACCCTAAATGATGAGACCATGATCTTGTTCCTTGACAATAACCAACTTTTTGACCAAACTTTGTTCCTATTTATAGAGAAACATGGCCAACAACGATGAGGCCGGGGGTTCGGGCGGCAAGAAATTCTGGGAGCTGTCCCAGGAGATGGAGGAACAACCTCACTTGTATGAGGATGCCGCCTTCCCCACCGATCCTGAGACCACTGATGGTACCGCCGAGGATGACCCCACTGATGCCACCACTGATGGTGCCGCCGAGGATGCCACCATTGATGATGGCGGCGCACGCACAGATGGCAGCCAACCGAAGAGGCAACGGAAGGACCGATGCCCGACCGTGCTCCGCACCCTCAAGGAGGAAGTTACTTAAGTGGACTCCAACGGGAATCCAACGGCGCCCGAACAAATAGTCAAGGGGTACTCGCTTCAGCTCGGGTGCATTCTCCGAAGCACCGTCTCGATCAACACCGAGAACCTCAGGCATCCTGACCGAGGGAATTTGCGCAACCTCCTCTTCACGAAGCTGCACGAACGATACAAGTTCCCCGCTGAATTTGAAAACACAAGCCTCAAAGGGAATAAAGTGAACAATGCTGCCCTCACGAAGATGAGCACGGCCCTGTCTACTTGGAAAAGCAATGTGAAGAGAATGATCGAGAAAGGTGAGAGTTATGAGAAGATCAAGGAGAAAAATCCTTCGATCACCGAAGATGACTACAACGACTTCAAGATCAATTGCTCGAGCACCGCAAGCTCCGAATCAAGTAAGTGGGGGAAAGAAATGCGGGAGCTGAACTTAGGGGAACACACACTCGGTCCCGGCGGTTACAGAGTGGCGGAGCCTATATGGGACAAGCAGGAGGCGGACCGTGCCGAGCAAGGCCTACCGCCCCTCTTCGATAAATACGGTGACAAGCAGACCAGGAACTTTGTCAGGGCCCGGTACAAGAAGGACCCGAAAACAAAGGAGCTTACCACGGATCCGAAGACCAGGGCGCTTGAGCTTGTTCTGGTAAGGAATACACCCCCGCGTAATTAGCTCCATATGGTTGCATTCTAATTAATGAAGCCAAATTTCTAAATGGTTCACATTCCTTCCGCAGGCGACTGAAAGCAGTAGCGCTGGGTCGACTAAGAGCAACCCTTGGGACACCACTCTAAATAGGGCGTTGAATGTAATGAAGAACAAGGATAAGCTCAGTAAGCTGACGTCAGCTAGTCGTGTGGCCGGCAAAGGCTTGTCGACAAAATGGTCGTCATATTATAACACTGGTGGCCGAAAGGAGAAAAAGACCAGCTCAGAAAGCCAGGCGCGCGAGGTTCAAGAACTCAGGGCACAGGTGGCGCGGATTCCGGAGATTGTCCAAGAGCAAGTGCAACAACAACTCGGAGCGACGATCACCGCCATTGTGCCTACCTTGATCCAGGGGATTAGTGTGTGGATTGCGGGCGACCATCAGGGGCCGCCCCCGATTCCTAGCTTCACGGCCATCAACTCGCAGAACGCGATGGCGGGGCCATTGGTGTCTCCGGCGGAGGCGGCATTGGTGTCTCCGACACCGGCACGGGAGCTTAATGCACCCGGGTGTACGTCGGCCGGCACCTCTGCAGCAAGCGACCCCTCCGTCAACTGCACGCCCGCCGTTGGCGGTGCCTCGACATTAGCCGAGCTCGATGCCATCATCACGGTAACTAATTAAGCCTCTCTCGGCCGAGGACTTCATCTCCTTGCCTTTGACTGGGCATCCCTGACGCCCTACATGTTTTCGCAGGGCGCCGCCGATGTTCCGTGCACTCTCCTGCACTTCGTGAACAACGAGTTGGTCGATGTCGCCAAGGGCAAAATCGTTCAACCGGGCAACCCCTTGTTCCACGGTACCCAGATGCCACCCAACTTGTTTAGGGTTCAACTGGTTCGGGTGCTGCCAGGCTGCGACGAGTTGTTACCTCCGATTCGACCCGTCGGGGCCGACGATGATGACGTGATGACCGTCAGCGCCTGCCTGAGCTGGCCCCTGCTTTGGCCGAAGAGCCAGATTCGTTTGGGGGCGGGGGACACCACCCCAAAGACAACACCGCCAGTCGTGCCGGCGCCAAGTCGGCCCCATGGCAAGACCGCCGCAACGGTGTCGGACATCCCTATGCCACTGGATCCAAACATGCATATGGCACAGGATCAGAACGACGATGACGACGATACATTTGCCAACATCGATCAGTACTTTGCCGATCATGGGTACGGTGGCGACTTCATGGGGCCTCCTTCTCAAGAACCCAACCCAACAAAAGACGTGCGCGATCTAGCTGGTACCGCGGAGAAGCCAAGTTGCAACAGGCGTCGTCTGCAGTTCAGCTCTCAGGAGACGCCTCCAGCCGCCGACTTCACCGAGCCTCAGATAGGCGAGGTGCGAAATATGATCAGCCCCAACACACTCAAGAAGGCGGTCTGTGAGCAGAACTCGGTCCCATTACAGGAGAAGAAGAAGGCATGCAAAAGAAAGACTAACAAGGGTGCGGGCCAGCCAGCACCGAGTACGATCCGTGCTCAGGACGGGCCACCTTCACCTGAGGATATCTCGAGGAGGGTGCATGTGGCGGGTAGGCCGATGCTACCGAGAAATATGCTCGATGCTGCAACCGGTGCTATGCGGAGTCTACATGATAGTGTTCTTTCTTTGGAGAAGCGGCGTCTCGGAGAGAAGGATGTGGCATACCCGGATTTCGCGGCCAAGGTGCCAGAGGGCAAGGGCTTTGTGGATAACTCCATCGGGGGTACGATCGTCCTGCGGTTTGATGACATCCACGCTATGTTGAACCTTCATCCGCTGCACTACACCTTCGTTCGGCTATTTTCGCTGAGTATGGAGATGCGGATCATTCGCGACAAGACCCCGGACATCGTGATAGTCGACCCCTTCTACATGCGTGCCAAGATCTTGGGCAGCGCTGGGGACCGGCAAGTCGCGAGTTCTTACCTCGAAGGCGTCATTCTGGCAAACCAAGATAAGGATAACTTCCTCGTGCCTTACTTTCCCGAGTAAGTCCTCCCCTCAACCGCCCCGTAACATATGAATTCTTAGATTTCGATCGTTTTTCTTTTAACATTCCGTGTTTTCTGCAGTGACACACGTTGCACGCTCATCCTCCTAAGCCCCAAAAATTCCATGGCCACGTATTTCGACCCGGACCGTCAGTCGAACGTAGACTACACAAATGTCAAGAAGGTTCTTGATGATGTTCTCCCCGGCTACGTCAAATCTGGAGGCACCTTCACCAAGCCTATTCGTAAGTACGGCAAGCACGTGTTCTCCCACAATATGATGTTCTGCTGCGTCAAGCAGCCGCCTGGCGGTCAGAAGGGTGCCTACTACGCCATCCATCACGTGCGGGCGATCGTACGGGACCATCATCAACTTCTGCTACCGAGTAGACTCAAAGATTGGGCCGCGAGCGTGTCAGCAATCCAGGACGCGGACATCAGACAAGAATTCTTTCGCATCCAGTCGGAGTTTGCGGAAATCATCCATCAAGATGTCCTTCGTACCGCGGGGCAGTTCTACCTCAGAAATCAACCGTCCAACAGTGACATCGACACAATCCTACAAATGCAGGCTAACAACGCATGTTCTTTCATGACTCCCATGATAGACGGCGGCTTCATCCATGCTCCGGTCCCTTGAGTCGAGTCGAAAGCAGTGATGCTGTGTCTAGTTCTGAAACATCGATTGGCTCATGTTGTAATTAAACTTTAATGAACTTGCAGTATGTCTCTTTGGTTTCGAGAGTCGTTCAACTTAAGATGTAATCGATGCTATTAATGTCTTACTTTTCTCTTCCGATCGTTCTGTTGCATACTTATATATTGCTTATGTATTGTCTGTGAATTGGTACTAACGTTTCGTTTGGCTACTGCATAGCGATGCTGTGGTATGTCGTGTACAAGGGTAAGGTTCCCGGAGTCTACGACGACTGGGAGGAGTGTCGGAGACAGGTTCACCGATTCAGCGGTAACAGTTACAAAGGGTACGCCACTAGGGCCGAGGCCAAATCTAGATACGCCAGCTATCTAGCGGGAGAGGCTAGGGAGCGTTGGAGGAACCGGATGAAGACGAGTTTCATCGTGATGATGCTCATCGTGATGACCACAGCTCTCTTCTATGTGATGGTAGTTTAGATGATCGATATCGACTTGTAATGTGAAGACAAACTCGCGGTCTCGAGACTTGTAATATAATGTTCTATCTTTGTTCGGTCTTTTCAATTCGGAGACTAATATGATGACTTATATTCGGAGACTAAAATGATGAATTGTATTCAGAGACTAATCTTCTATTGTATTCGATGAATCTGTTGTTGATGTGTGCTGTCTATATTTTGTCCAATTATACATTTTATAACCTGTGCAAAAAACAGAAAATTAAAAAAAATCTAATATTCATACTAATGGCGCATCACATCATAGTGCGCCATTAGTATGCCAAAGGATACTAATGGCGCATCATTAAACAGTGCGCCATTAGTATGCCGAAGTTACTAATGGCGCATCTTGCTGTCGTGCGCCATTAGTATGCCAAAGCACCTGGGTATACATGGCCTCCTGGGAGGCATACTAATGGCGCACTATTGTATATACTAATGGTGCATCTGGGGTGCACCATTAGTATACCAGATACTAATGGCGCACCAGTGGTGCGCCATTAGTAAAATATACTAATGGCGTGCTACTAATGGCGCACCACTAATGCGCCATTAATGGCCAAATTAGGTGCGCCATTAGTAGGCCTTTTCCTAGTAGTGCAGTGGCAATGGAAAAACTGCCCCAAAGATTTGCCGGGAATGTATCAAGGTCACAACAGAGAGGACACCATCATACTAGAAGCGGTGGCATCACATGACTTATGAATTTGGCATGCTTTCTTTCAAATGCCCCGTTCTCACAATGATGGAGCCACATCGCGCTCGGGTGAGGAGGTGATCCAACATTCTTTTCTTCGATGGCTGTTGTGGTGGTGCCGGAGGCAGGTCACAGGTGTTGATGTCAAGCTCAGAGATGTTCTGCTATCTTTTCAGTTCTGTCATGTCGGTCTTTACGTGACTTGTACATTGTTCTTTATGATATGAATGAGACACATATTAGCATGGAAAAAAATGTTAACACACAATTAGTTTGGCCAAAGAGATCGCCTGAGCCCGCGCTCAAGCCAAAAATAGACGTGGCAGATTCAAAAAAAATGACGTGCCAAAAGAAATGGTGTTTCATCAATCAACCTCTTTCCGACTTTAAAGGCGCCATCCAATTTTTGGCTCGTCGATGGATTAATACTTATCACGCCCGTAACGATCGGCCCTCCCAAACTCCGCTCCCACCTCTCCATTATCTGCAACAACCTCCGATCCAACTGGCCTAGCCGGCTCCAACGCCGATTCTCCACTCATATTCCAGTCTAGGCGCCTTCTCACGCGCGACCTTCTCCTCCAACGCCAGTCCCATCGAACGCCGCTGCCCTATCCACCAGCTGTAACGGAGCCGCCGTCCTCACCCACGGGAACGGAGCCACCGGCGACCGCCCATCCGGCCTGCGGAATACGACGTCACTGCTTGTTCTGCATCCACACGTTGGATTGAAGGTGAGAATGTCGGCTCATGTCATCAGTTAGAACTAAGGCAACACATGAGATGATTTAAAACCAAAGAATGGGTTCCGCTTATTCTGTGCATGAACCCATCATGAGATCTTATGGGTTTTCTCTGAAATTTTCTCCGTCCACAGCATCGTGATCCGCCTCTCTATGCTCGTCGCCAGCATCGAACTCTCTCCATGGACACTACACGCAGTCAGCTCGAACGCCAACGCCACCCTCCTGACGGGCGTGATCGGAGCCGCCAGCCACACCCAACCACCCAGGGGATCGGAGCCAGCGGCCACCACCCACCTGGCCTGTGCGATACGACGGTACTGCGTCCTCTTCATCCTCCTGTTCGCATCACGGTTAGAACGCCTGATATTTTTACACCCCTTAGGCAACAGTGAGGTCAATATAATCCAAAACTTTGTATATAAATATCAAATGGCAGAATCATACAGTACATACCACGTGTTGTTCATATTAACAACAGTAGAGAAAATTTAGTAAGTAATCATTAATCACCGATCAATCTGTGTGGTAAACGTACACCTCTGGAGAGGTAGTAACAAAGAAATAAATAAATAAAATAGCTTATCATAGTAATTTTGTGCTCTTTAAGAAACAAGTGGAACAATTACAGTACGGTACAACCCCATAGCTTATGTTTATTCTCTAAATTGACCCAGTCTCTGTTTGTGCATATTTTCCAGGAATGGCCAGTTCTCCTACAAGTTGTGCCAACACACAATTACCAGACGTAACCAATCAGGTATATTTTTTCCCAGTTAGGTTAAAATCTTTGAAAACACATAGTTCTTTTACCTTTACACGTATTTCAGGCTTTTTTGGACGAACTCGGTGTGAAACATGCAAATATGAGGTTAATGTGCTCACCGATAAGGTTCGCGCAAATGATTGATGGATTAGATGACGAGCACTTAAAGGCCATATGCACTCAAACTGGTCTTGGAGGGCTAACAAATATGAAGTCAGTGTCCCTCCGACGTATTATGTTGGTGCTGCTAGCGAAGAGCTACATCCACGACATGCAGAGTATTCACATTGCTGGTAAGGACATTTCTATAACTCCAACGGATGTCTATCAATTAATGGACCTTCCAATAGAGGGGAAAATATATATATGGAAATGGGAAAACCAAAAGATGCAAACTTGTTAAGGGCTTATCAAACAGATGGAAGACTTAAGCTGAGTGACCTTGAGGACAAAATTAAAGCCTCCAAAACTCCAGATGATCATTTCATCAGGCGGTTTGTTTTGTATGCTATTGGCATTATTTTAGCACCCACGGTACAGGATTATGTCGACTCCAAATATTTTGTCCTTGTTTAAGACGTCGCAAGAATTCCCAAATTTAATTGGGGATGTTTCACACTGGACCATTTGCTAACATCCATCAATACTTTTAATTATAAGGATCAAGTCAATCTACAAGGAAATCTAGCTTTGCTCCAAGTAAGTGCTACGACACTAGTTGTCATTCTACTATTATTCGTATGATGCATATATCTCTATCATTGATGTACTAATGTTTCCTATAGTTTTGGTATTGGGAACATGTCCATGCTGGATCGATTTTGTATTCTCGTATACCCCATCCACTGATGGCACGGTGGGATGAAGCCATAGGTAAAATAAGAACCGAGGCTTATGATAAAGGAGGCCTATACAACGGATTGGTACCTTTCTAGACTTGACTTCTTTAATTACTATATTTATTTCTTAGTACCGATTATTTATATCTTTTCAAAGGTTGTCATGAGCATCGGCGATCTGGAGCCAACCAACATTACAAATGACCAGCATACCAAGAAAGATACACATGCGCATGAAGATGCTATCTATCGACCACAACCGACATTACAAATGACCAGCATACCAAGTAAGTTGCTCGAAGACACATCCTTTTCAATAACATAACAAAGGTCACACCGAACCATACTTATTTTTCTTCGAACAAAACGAGTTGACATTTCTTTTATGCAGATGGACATGATACTTCAAACACATAACGATCTATTTGCAGAACTAGAGAAAAAGTTGGTCAAACAAGTAGTAGAAGTAGAGCACAAATTAGATCAAAGAATAATTACCATGACCGAAGACGTGATAAAAATAAGGGGTAAAATTGCCACTCAACCTAGGTTGTCCAAGCTCGAGGACGAAGTTGGAGACCTGAAAAGGGAAGTTGGAGACCTCAAAAGGGAACTCCAGGTAAGTGATACTACAACATCAATTTTACCCATAACTTCCTATATTTTCATTCTATGCATTTCATGTTACAGGAACTAAGATCCCTAGGTGAAAAAAACAAACAATCAACGACGAAGAATGCATACGTACAGGTGATAACTATGGCCCATCACCTTGCTAATATGAGCTAATTTCTGTTCATTGACCAACTTCTAATTTTAGGAACAAGAGCAACCAAGCAATGGCAAGTTTTCATCAACTCTTGGGTTTGACGCATGGAAAGCACAGACTTCTGCTGGTACACCTAGTGTGTCAGGACCCCGATTCTAAGCCACATTGATCTAGCATGTAACACATCATATCACTTTGCGGCCTCACGCACGGTATTCCCACGGGTGCCACCTTACCTGGCCCGGGACCGTTTGCGCCTTTTGGCTCACGTATATGATAGTGCCGCTAGCATCCATATGACAGAGAACCCGGGCCGACATGGCTAGTCGTGAACCCAAAGCGGCACAGACCTATGAAGACAGGCGTACATGAATCACATCGAGCATGTCGGTCATCAGTGAGTGATTCCGGGCTGTAGCACTGGGCTAACAGGACTCCGGGGAACCCGGGCTGTAGCAGGCTAGGCAGGACTCCGAATATCACCGCGTGACATTTTCCCGAAGGGACAGACATAGAAACAAAGTGAAACACATGCCGCCAGTCAAGTGTCCTGAGCAGTAGTGCTAGGCTAGCAGGACTCCGGTGAACCGGGCTGTAGCGGACTACTATGGCTCGAGGAACACTAGACTACATTTCCCCATAAGAAGGGCTGCCAAGGATAAACAACTAGATTGTCGGATCCCACTCATATCAAGCATTTCAATCATACACACAATATGCCCGATATGAGTACATACAACATGGCATCACAACAAAACTCTACAACTCAAGTACTTATTCATTAGGCTCCGAGGAGCGAGAAATTACAAACATGGGTCTCATGACCCAACAATCATAGCATACAAATCAAAGCACATGCGGAAGCTTAACATGTCTGAGTACAGACATCTATAAGTGAAAAAGGCTAAGAAGCCTGACTATCTACCAGATCCTGCCGAGGGCACAAGACCGTAGCTGAGGTATCAAGCTAAACATCGAAGTCCACACGGAACTACTAGCGAGACTGACGTCTCTCTGCAAAACATAAAATAGGCAAACGTGAGTACAAATGTACCCAGCAAGACTTACATCAGAACTAGCTATATATGCATCAGTATCAATAAAGGGGGTGGTGGAGTTTGACTGCAGCAAGCCAGCTTTGACTCGGTGGCTATATTAAACTACAACTGCAAGTAACTCTTTTGAGGTGGCGCACACGAGTCCACATATTCACCATTCAATACACCACTATGGATCCGCTCCCGTCTCCCTACGAGAAGGCCATCCATAGCACTCACACTTATCTTGCGCATTTTAAAGTATCCACTTTCACTTGTCTATGAACTGTTATAGGCAACCCAGAAGTCCATTACCGCGGACACGGCTATTCGAATAGATGATGTTAACCCTGCAGGGGTGTACTTCTTCACACACGCTCTCACCACTTACCGCCGTTTACACGACATGTACTCGGCAACCTTCAAGCAGAAGCCCAACGAGGGTGTCGGCCACGGCCTACCTAAACACTCAAGTCTCTAGTCCAGGTTTATCGCCTATCCAGGTTCCATCCGCAGGGAGTCCGGCCGAGGTTTCCACATACGGCCCCGAATGATGTGTACAGGGTTCCGAGACACCAAACGGGCGCCCGGCATGCCCGACCACAATGTATCTACCGCAACATAGCCCACCCCTAGGGTCAGCGCTACGCACGGCCGCCAACACATATCCTATAAACACCAGAAACTAGTTGCAACTCCTGGACAGAGGACAAGGGTGATCAAGAAGCCGAGAGGGTCCATTGGTTTCGGGCCCAATGCGTGGTAGTAACTGTTTCATGGATCACAAACACAGAACTCAGTTCCTAAGAACGGTTTCAATGAGACAACCCACCATGTACTCCTACATGGCCTCTCACCACTACCTTTATCAAATCGTGTTCACACACTTAGCTCACACACTGTAGGACATGTTTACACACCTCCGGTTCATCCCCGATGAACCAGACCTGACACGACTCTATGCAATAGCAGGCATGACAAACAAGCATGAATGAGTAGGCACATCAGGGCTCAAACAACTCCTACTCATGCTAGTGGATTCATCTATTCATTGTGGCAATGACAGGTCATGCGGTGGAAAGGGGTTCAACTACCGCAACATGTAACAGTTGAATCATTGTTGTCCTAATGCAGTAAAAGAGAGCCGGAGCGAGAGAGTGGGATTATATCGGAATGAACAAGGGGTTTTTGCTTGCCTGGCACTTCTGAAGATAACATTGAGTCTTCATCAGTGTCAACGATCACAGCGTCGGAGCAGCGTCTACCGAGAGGGGACAATCACCTGCAATAGAGAAGGAACACAATCAATGCAATGCACAACATGATGCATGATAATGACATGGCAATATGTTGTTGATTGAGCTAATGCAATTAGCAACACAATTAAATGAAGTTGGTTTGAATACAAGATTCAAATTCAAACTCCATATATGATTGGTTAAATGCCATTTATTTGTTTTGTCCAAAACAGAGGACAAACATTGTTCAAACATGCATGAAAATGCCATAAACAGATTCCTTGAATTTTTATGATAAATTTTCATATATAATTTGTTTCATTTGGAGTTACGGTTGATTTTCTATGATTTTTAGAAGTTTTGGGCATTTTCTGGAATTTTCTGAATTATTATAATTTAAACTAAATCCAGAAAATGTATTACTGCATTAGCATGACATCAAGGTGATGTCAGCAGGTCAAAGGCGTCGACCAGGTCAAACCTGACCAGTGGGACCCACTGGTCAGTGACCCAGTCAACTAACTAAGTTAGTTAGCCCTAACTAACTAGCCTGGGCCCACTGGTCAGCGACTGTAGTAACTAACCTAACTAGCTAATTAGTGCTAACTAGAGTAATTAGTCGGGCGGGGCCCGTAAGTCAGTGAGAGAGAGGGAGAGGTCAAACCGGGCAGTGGGGTCAACCCATGCCGGTTAACGGGTCAGGGGTCGCCGGCGTTTAGCCGCCGGCGACGACAGAGACGGTGGGGCGGCTCGAAAATGCTCTACAGGGCACCATTCGATCCATGGTTTGCACCTACGGGTTCCTGGGAGTGAGGCGCATCCATTGGGGGTGGTGGTAGGAGCTGGGGTGGCCGGAAAAGTGGCCGGCGACGAGGTTCAGCGACGGCAGCAGCTCGGGCATCTGCGGGTTTGGCGTTATGGTGCATGTGAGGAGGAGCCGGTGGGTGAAAAGTGCTCCTGGGGATGCACTGAGTGCAGTGACGCGCTCGGTTTGGACGGAGGCGTACCAAAACGACGACGGCGACAAGTCCGGCGCCGGTGAGGTCTCGGTCTCGACGGAAACGAGGGCTACGATGAGCTAGTGGGCATGGGAGTAGGGGGGTCGATAGAGGAGCTCACCGCGAGTTCAGAGGTGGCCTCGGCGAGCTCGGGGAGGGGCTGGTGGTGACGAGAGGTCGCCGGCGATCTTGGTGGCCTAACGAAGAGGGCGGCGGCAGTGGCGGTGTTGCAGCGCGTCCAGGGCCTCGTGGCTCCTCGAGGAGGTAGAGGACAAAGTGGCGGAGCTCCTGGGCATGTCCAGGGAGCGAGGGGGAGGCAGTGGCCGTGGTGGAGCTCGTCGGTGGCGACGGCTGTGTTCGGTCGCGCGCGTGAGAGAGAGACGGAGAAGGGGACGAGGGCGAGGGAGAGTGCGAGAGCGTAAAGGGGGTCTAGGGGGGTAGCGTGGCGTCGCAGAGGGAGTCCAGTGCGACGAGGGAACAGCCAGGCAGGCAGCTGCCGGCGTGGCACGCCGCGGCGCCGTGGCTAGCTTCTCCTCTGCCTTCTGGCGAGAGGAGGAAGACAACTGGCAGGGGGGTGGCTGGGCTGGGCCGGCTTCAACAGCAGGCCGCACAGGTAGGTGGGCCAAGGTAAGTGCCAGGTTAGTCCTTCTCTCTCTCTCTTTTATTTAGTTTCTATTTTCTATTTTCTTTTCTGCAATTTGTTTTGGTTTTAGTTTTAACACCAAACCATTTTATAAAATCCTGGAAATAATTATGTGGCTAGAACTAATATATACAAAACCACATACAATGTTCCAGAATTATTGGACATATATTAATTATATAAAGAATATATATCCAATGCAAATAGTTATTGAATTAATTCAAAGGCCCAAAATAAATATTTCTGAGACTCCAAAAATATTGGTTTGAGTTTTACCTCTTGCCAATATTTTTATAGCTTGACAGGAACATTTTCTTGGGTTTATTTGAAACAATTTTTTTTAATGTTGATCATTTTTGTAAAAGACTTCTGAGGCTTCCCACTTTCCCCAATTCAACTTTCATAAGTATATACATGATGCATGAATGCTTGTGCAACTGGTTACAACCAAATCTAGGGCTGTGACATAGTGCAAAACCTGTGGTGCAAAACAAGGAGTTGGACCAAGACATCCCACCACGGAAGCCTGTATTCAACAATGATTACGTATTGACAGATGAAGACTATGACGCTGCACTTTTCATCCGAGGAAGTCACGACCTTGTTGAGGTAGTTCACATCAAAGACATTGTGCTAACAGTTCATAAACTCAAGCCAAATGTTAGCAAACTATTCTTCATCGATGACGTAAGGCCCATATACTGCAATCTACATCAAGTATTCTAAATTGTGCCATATTACATGACTACAAATTTTGCAGGTTATTAATGCATATGCACACATTAGCAATGTTGCAACTGATGCTACATCATTCATTTCCACTGTAGAAAGCAGAATTTTACTAGGTGAATTTGGGGGTATTCCAATGGGATGCAAAAGCCCACATGTTGCTAATGTAGCAAGGAAATTTGTAGGACGCAGAATGGTATGCATGTTTCCTGATTTGTTTAATTGTATATCTTGATTTTCCCTAAATTGAGTCCGCTTTAATTTTCTGCCAGGTACATGTCCCAATGAATGTGCACATCATGCACTGGTTATTACTCGTGTTTAATTTAGACAAAGAAGAGTTCCAGGTCCTAAACTCCAACCAAGCATATCGTGACATTGCCAAGGAAACTGCACTGGTAAGCTTGCTCTCTTGTTGCCTCTTACCATCATGTGACACTTTTTTAAAAGCACTAATGCAATCCCTTGAATTACTCCTCATACACCAGGTGGAGTCCATTCAGGCGTGTATCAACGAAGCGATCGAGGATGGCTTGGTAACACCGCCTAAACCCATCAATATTACCCAGTGGAAAACCACTTGCTATACTAACATACCACAACAAACGGATGGGTACGTATAGGCAGCTACATGATTCCTCACATACACTACAATACTTAACTTCAACTTTACATCACAGTTATTCCTGTGGGGCGTACACACTCAAATACATGTTGACATGGGACGGAGATAAAATTACCGAGGATTTCACATAGGTCTGCCAAACACTAAATTACATTTGAAATCATGCACTACCTATGCTTCACCCCTATCCTAACCTATGCATCGCTATCTAATTCAGGCAAAAATACATGTTTTCAGCTAGAAAATATGTTCAAGCCTGCTGCGTTCGGATTGCAACAAGCTTCGGAAAAAATCATACAAGAATCCTATAACGGTAAGTTCTACACAACTAGCATTTCATGTCATGTAGTTCCTACCTTTCATGATTTCACGTAACGCACCACTATTTCCTCTATAGAGGGACGAGTACGAAGCCAGCATTCCAGAGGAACGAAAAGGTGCAGACGACGATGTCACGATTGTCACCAACCCTGATGTTACAAAAAAACCAGAGACATCCGGTGCCCCAAAGCGTAAACGTGGACGCCCGAGGAAGAATGACCCTCCAAGTGATCCAGTGAAACAACAATTTGACACCAAGACTATCGCTAAACAAGTGGAGTTCAAAAGACGCAAGCGCAAACCATCAAACGCCGTGTCCAGCCCATTCGTAAAGCCATGAATGGGCTACACGGAGAGGCACTTCAAGGGCAGTTCCAAATGATTGATCTTCATAGCATGTTCTTTGAATTAAAGGCTACACTTATGTTCTGATGTTTTTGCATTTTATTTGTATGCTTATTTCCATCTAAATGCTTGACTTTTCATTAGCTCTTTTTTTAAGTATACAGTTCTGGTTTAAGTGGATGATGATTATGGCTGAGGCAGGGTAATTAAGGAAGAAAAATCATAGCATATAGAACACATGACCAATGATGTAAATATCATGGTTACACTACTATGTCTCACATCACGAGTTGAGTGGGACATTATTACCTCGCCAGCAAAAGGAACAGAATCAATAATGCAGCTAGCTTGATGGATTACTTCGGTCCACTCCATAAGAAAAATTACAGGCTGCAGCACCAGCAGTCAATGCACACACAGAACCGTATTGTCAAATGTCAGCCTCTCCTGCAGAAAAGAAGAAAGAATAGCATCAGGAACACCATGTACCATTTCTATACTGATATAGACATCTGGACAAGAGTTGGTACATTGCAGCTCGTGTTTTGCTTCGAAAGTAATGCGATACATTGAGGTAACAAATTTACAACTAATAAATATAGGCCTAAGTCTGTTGGGTAACAATACCGTAATAGGTGTCACATCTAGCTTTACTCTAACAGAGTTCTGGAACTAACTAGACAGCTAGGACAACAATAAGAAAAACTAGACAGCTAGGACAACAATAAGAACCAGGCAACCAGGCAACCAACAAACAGATGCTAAACATGCTCATTGGCAAAATAGGTTGTGCACGCGAACATGACAGAGAGAACTAAAATAGGGGCCATACTTATTCTGTTCCATGCTAAAGGTGACTGCAATATTTGTCGACAATGATTATGGATGAGGCATGGGAATGCACATGTGGCAACGCATGCAAAGCAGGCAAAAAATTCTTATAAAGCAACCATCCTTCCAAATTGAGCCAATTTTGGTTTTCCAAGATGTCCATTCAATACGGTGGCATACACCGCCTAAATATACAAAATTCCTAACTAATTTTAATGGGAAATGGCAATAGTCTAGTGGCATAATCACAAGAACAGTGTCTGAATCTCCTACTGTAACTGTATTTCATAGCACAAAGGTTCTGAATCCATCAACTTGCAAGTTATATTCCGATGAAAAGTATTACCTACTTACTCTAATCACTACCTACTGACTCCAACCACTGTAGTCAAAAGGAGGGGGAAATAACTGCTGCTCCAAGATATGCAATCATCAGTCCTCCAGATGATTTCTGCCTCCTCCACATATCCTGCTGTATCCTGGATGTCGGGACCTTGCCGCTCCTCACGGTCCTCCTTTATCTTTTCTATGCGCTTTTGCATCGATCTCATGTTATGTGGCATCTTATTCTTCTTCATCGTGGCTGCCCACTGCAAGAGGTACAATGCAGTGTGTCAGTACCATGGAAGGCTTGAAAGGGGCGGAGATGGCAGTACAAACTAGTTTAAATTAGGTGCTTGACAAAAATAGTGCATAAACTGATATTACACTTGGGATAACAGACTAGTTTTACTTCACTTTCCCCTCAATCAAATCATGATATTTGTTGACATAGCTTACTATTGGTGAAACATAAGAAGGCAGGGACATTTAGGAACGAAATGGCGGTCTTGGCATCAACAAGTACATGTATCTTTTACTTAACATCGACTCAAAGATCAACTCCAACAGTGAGGTTCATATCTACTTCACTACATAAAAAAAGTTTTAGATGTAGTTCATTATCTAAAAATATTATTATGTTATTAAACAACATCATTCATATCAACATTGATAGTGACCAAATCGACAGAATCCATACCAGGTTGAGGTCGGTTTCATCTTCAAAATCTTCAAGCATGTCGGCATCCATAAGTCACTTCAGCCACAACAGCATGGACTTATGCTTGATAGACTCTCTCTCAGCGTCGCCGAGCACAGCCTCCACCGACTCTATTGCGACCTTGATGACTGTCAAGGCGAGCATGCACCCGAGTGCCACCCCGACTGTCGACATGGCTCGTGCCTACTGAGTTGGGCTGTGTGCTGAATATAGTGGATTTGTCATTGAAGCTCCGGCCCTTATCAATCTAACAAAGCATTGGAAGCAAAAAAAACTAATCAGCAATTGCAGAATCAGTCATGACCTGTTTTACAGAATACAGATATCACAGACTAGCAAATAATCAAGTCAATTAATAATATTTATAAAATCTTAGACAAAAGGGAGTTGCCCACCTACTCCATTAAGCATATGGAAGCAACATTCAGAATTTAGTTACATGTCCACTGTATAAAGCTCATGTGCTTCGTCAGATACTTTTACAGATTCAAACTAGTAACCAGAACTGAAGAGTAATGCAAAGCCGTGAACTTGCAAGGAATAAGGTAGAGTAAGAGATATGGACCTGTGACGGTGCTACGCCGGGCTCTCCACAGATCCGGCCTGGATTACGCCGATGGTAGCGTGATCCGGCAAGGTCAAGTGCCTCTTGGACGCCCAGCAGCCCACTTGAAGCAGCTCACCATCACTCCGCCGGAGTTGGCCATGATGTCCGGTAGGATCAGCACGCCCTTCTTTGCCAGAATCTGCACCACAAACATGAACATTTCTCTGCTGTCAGTCAACGTGTGAATGTGTCAACAAATTCAGCATAGTTTTATGGCAAAATGTTGGTGTTCTTGCCTCGTCGGCCTCGGGGTCTGTTGGGTGGTTAACAGCCTCAATGATGTACTTTGCTTTGATGGCATCGGCATTGTCCCTAGTAGAAGAAGATAATTGAACGGACTTTTTATTAACAAAAATGTATTCAGATACACAAAAAATAACAGCCAGGAGGATACTTTAACTGAGCTTCTGAGCAGTAATCTGATAAAGATTGGATGAAGTGAGATGGGACGAGGAAATAGAAGATTACTTGTTTATGACTCCTCCCAGAGCTGCCGGGATGAGCACGTCGCACTCTTCCGTGAGCAGCGAGGTCGGGTCGACGACGTCGCCTCCGTCAAAGCCCTTGATCCCGCGGTTCTCTGCCAAGTGCTTCATCAGCTTGGCTATGTCAATGCCATTAGAGTTCTTGACAGCCCCTGTGACATCTCTGATGGAGACCACCTTGTCACCAGCTTCAGTGATCAATTGGGCAGCCCAAGAGCCAATATTGCCAAATACCTGAAAAAGGCAAGAAGATAATAATTGCTCATCTGTGCAAATGTAGATGAAGAAACAGAGTTCTGGCCTTGCTCCACAATGTATGGCGCCATTGTACACAACGATTATTACTAGCATTGTGTAGGCATGCTTGTATATATTTGGCAGAATATATTACTTGTGGGTGCTCATTGTGTGCTCCTTTCCCCTTTAATTTCAGCGCGTGAGGTGGGAGATTAGAAAGATACTGACATATCAAGCACAGAACTTTGCAATTGCCACTGATGGTGTCTCCATTGTAAGCCTAAGCTTTGACAAGATGCTTGTCTCTAAATTATAAATGGGAAACATCTTAGCTTTGCGTGAAAATTAAAGAGACTGGCAAAAATTTCTCTGGCATTTTAAATGCGCAAAAGACCGAAGAAAAAGCAAATAATCTTAGTGAGTTCAGATAAAACAGATAATTACCTTAAGAAGAGTTCAATTGCAATTATCTAGTTGGATAAAGTTTAATTTATGCTAAAGGCCTTGTGAACGATACTACTTAAGATTTGCATGCTAGATCATGGTTCTTACTCCTAAAATCATTGGCAAGTGCTGATAACAAAATAAAAATGTTCTTACTTGCTACCATTAAAAAAAGGATTTGTGTACAAGATTTTGATCTTAATGCCTGTCCTTCATTTCTGCAAGCTTATATGGTACATAAAAATTCAAAACAAGAGGAGTATAGCTAACCTGAAACTGTTATAGATCAATTCAAGAATCATATTCTTTTCTTAGAGATAAGGGGCACACCCCTTGGTTTCATTTTATTTGAATGCAAGCACAAGTGCACAAGCAGTGTGATTTCTCGGATGCCAGCACAGGTGCAACCATCAGACTCCAAAAACAATTGAAAAAATTGTAGTGACAGCCACAGGTCGGCCAGAGTACAATCAGAATCATTAGCCAAATAAATGTCACCGAACAGGAGCGTTTGAAGATAGAGCATCAGGAAAGATGGAAAATCACAACATGAGTCCTCCGCAAAGATAGGACATCGTTACCACTGACGCAGGGCATCAAACTTGCTTGCAGTTAAGAATCATTGAATCAAAATAAAAGTGTATATCCATAATTGAAGTTCACACACACTACAGTTACATGTATCAGGATAACTGCATAGCTCCCCATGTGCATCAATCGACAAAGCACAAATCAAATCAATACATGTCGGGATCAACATA
>NC_041384.1:662490733-662515177 GCF_002162155.2 Triticum dicoccoides
GCTTGTGGCGGCGCAGCGACACGGCAGAGGAGGAGGCGCGGAGAGGGGATCGACAGAGGGGGAAGAAGCGTGCGTGGCTAGGTTTCTTTTTCCTTTTCTCCCAGCGCTGCACACTAAATTGGACGAATCTACCCTTTTGAAAAATGATTAGCCCCACCATAATCTTGTAATGGTCCCACAGTTATTTGTAATTTTACTCTCGTAACTCCTCGTAACTCCTATTTCTCCACCGTTTGATCGTAGTGAATGGATGGCCCCTAAATTCGCCAATCATTGTAACAGTTGTATATTTTTTGACATGAAACATTGTTCATTGTTTACTACGGAGGGAGTAGTTACGAAAATAGAAATTGTTTACTGTGGAGTCCTGTCCTTGATAAATAAAGTGCGAGTGTCCCGATGAGTGTACGTAGCGTTACAAAGGAAGGTTACAACCGCATAGGGGACAGGCTAAAACCAAAGACTGGAACGCCGGTCAAGAAGCTTAAGCTAGGAGCTGCTCTACAAAGAGCCGGATTGACCCCTAAACGAAAGCTGAAAGACCACACAGCTCTTCCGGTGAGCTAAACGCCCTGTTTGGACCTATAGGTTAAAGTTAGTTTGGCTTAGTTTGGACTCAACTAATTTAAATATATCCAAACAGGAGGGTTACTTTGGGTTAGATGCATCTAACCCATGCAAAAAATGTAACCCATCCAAGAGGTGTTTATTTGGGTTACTTCTTCTCGGGATCACTAAAAACACATTTTTCTCTCGCTCTCCCTGCAGCAGACCCCCCTCTCCACTTTCTCGAATCTTCTCGTCCTCTTCTTTCCTCCCTCTCGCACCGTCCGTGAAGGCGCCTCGACGTATCCGCGCTCTATCTAACCCTATCATCCAAACACCTTTTTGGCTAGAGTTAATTCAGGATTAGTTCAGAATTAGAATCTAACTCTAACCTTTAACCGAGTTAGAGTATCCAAACAGGGCCAAAGACACACTTCAGAAGAATATATATCAGCAGGCCAAATGCACTTGATTTGACTGAGATTTTGAAGTAGGTCCATGCATGATCCAAACACCTTCTTGACCACCTTATCTTCTTGACTGGACCGGTCTCCTCCCTGCGCGCGCATGCATGCGTGACTGTCAGCATGTTCGTCAGTTTTGCCTTTGAATTGCTCGGCCGGTCAAGTTGGGTGCCACGTCTTTGTACACTTGTGGACTGGACGCTTCCTTATCTTCAGCATGATGTACGCTCAAAACAAAATGGATTGTTCGTTCGAGCTCGTAGCAGCCCACGTACACTACGTACCCGCCGTTGACCCAGCGGGCGTGTACTTACAATCTTATCCATCCAATATTGTACGTACCCTCTCTGCTTGTATATTGTATTCATGGTGGTCCAAAATAATGCTGATTTAAATACTTGTCAATGCAAATTCAAAACGCGCTCAAAATGGCGGGACAGGTGCGCAAGCAGTCATGGGCGATCTAAGCAGTGACGATGGTCCCACAGATTGCAACGCGGGGCAAAAGATCAGGGGGCGTGTTGGGAAGGATGGTCAAAGGTCGCTTTATCATTTTTCTTGTCATGATTAATATTTTGGTGTTCGTCTGAATGGTTATTTTAGCATGCCAATGCACATTTGCCCACTCTAAATTTTTTTGTTGGCGAACTTGACCAAAATTTGAACAACACAATAACATGGCAAACAAGGTTTATTTATTTTTGCTCAAATCCGATTTATTTTAGATCAATTGAATTTTAGATACAACCTGGTATAGGGTACCAGAACTCATAGATACAAAAGTGACCCTAAACAAAGGGGATGTTGCAACTATAATTATGTGCCTCGGAATTATTGTCGGAGCCGAAGCTTTGTCGCTGTGGCACTACCATAGCTCTGGCTGACAATGAACAACATCGAGAGATCCAACCACTTAAGTGCCTGCAAAAACCTGTAGAGTAACAAATCTCGTTGAATTGCCACAAATAGTAGATCATTGCATACAATTGAGATAGGCAACCCCGCCAAACATATCTGCGTCGGAGGGGGGCACCCCAATCTTGGAAGGCATCCGCTGTCGCGAGACCAAGCCGATGATCTTGGTCACAAAGACTTGAAAGAAGAGATTGAAGGAAATACGCCCTAGATGCAATAATAAAGTTATTATTTATTTCCTTATTTCATGATAAATGTTTATTATTCATGCTAGAATTGTATTAACCGGAAACATAATACATGTGTGAATACATAGACAAACAAAGTGTCACTAGTATGCCTCTACTTGACTAGCTCGTTGAATCAAAGATGGTTAAGTTTCCTAGCCATAGACATGAGTTGTCATTCGATTAACGGGGTCACATCATTAGAGAATGATGTGATTGACTTGACCCATTCCGTTAGCATAGCACTTGATCATTTAGTTTGTTGCTATTGCTTTCTTCATAACTTATACATGTTCCTGTGACTATGAGATTATGCAACTCCCGTTTACCGAAGGAACATTTTGTGTGCAACCAAACGTCACAACGTAACTGGGTGATTATAAAGGTGCTCTACAGGTGTCTCCGAAGGTACTTGTTGGGTTGACGTATTTCGAGATTAGGATTTGTCACTCCGATTATCGGAGAGGTATCTCTGGGCCCACTCGGTAATGCACATCACTTAAGCCTTGCAAGCATTACAACTAATGAGTTAGTTGCGGAATGATGTATTACAGAACGAGTAAAGAGATTTGCCAGTAACGAGATTGAACTAGGTATTGGAATACCGACGATCGAATCTCGGGCAAGTAACATACCAACGACAAAGGGAAAAACGTATGTTGTTATGCGGTTTGACCGATAAAGATCTTCGTAGAATATGTAGGAACCAATATGAGCATCCAGGTTTCGCTATTGGTTATTAACCGGAGACGTGTCCCGGTCATGTCTACATAGTTCTCGAACCCGTAGGGTCCGCACGCTTAAAGTTCGGTGACGATCGTAATTAGGGTTTTTGTGTTTTGATGTACCGAAGGTTGTTCGGAGCCCCGGATGTGATCATGGAAATGACGAGGAGTCTCGAAATGGTCGAGACATAAAGATTGATATATTGGAAGCCTACATTTGGATATCGAAATCGTTCCGGGTGAAATCAGGATTTTACCCGAGTACTGGGGGGGTTACCGGAACCCCCCGGGGGTTAACGGGCCTACATGGGCCCTAAAGGAGAAGAGGAGGGCCGGCCAGGGCAGGCCACGCGCCCCCTCCCCCCTAGTCCGAATAGGACAAGGAAGGGGGGGGCGCCCCCCTTTCCTTTTTTCCCCTTCCCCTTTCGTTCTCCAACAAGGCAAGAGGGGAGAGTCCTACTCCCGATGGGAGTAGGACTCCTCCAGGCGCACCCCTAGGGGCCGGCCGCACCTCCCCCTCCCTCCTTTATATACGAGGGCAGGGGGCACCCCATGACACACAAGTTGATTTTTGTGATCGTTCCTTGGCCGTGTGCGGTGCCCTCTTCCACCATATTTCACCTCGGTCATATCATTGCGGTGCTTAGGCGAAGCCCTACATCGATAGAAAATCATCACCTTCATCACGCCGTCATGCTGACGAAACTCTCCCTCAACACTCGGCTGGATCGGAGCTCGAGGGACGTCACCGAGTTAAACGTGTGCAGAACTTGGAGGTGACGTACGTTCGGTACTTGGATCGGTCGAATCGGGAAGACGTATGAATACTTCCTCTACATTGTGTCAACGCTTCCATTGCCGGTCTACGAGCGTACGTAGACAACACTCTCCCCTCTCGTTGCGATGCATCACCATGATCTTGCGTGTGCGTAGGAAAATTTTGAAATTACTACGTTCCCCAACAGTGGCATCCGAGCCAGGTTTTATGCGTTGATGTTATATGCACGAGTAGAACACAAGTGAGTTGTGGGCGATACAAGTCATACTGCTTACCAGCATGTCATACTTTGGTTCGGCGGTATTGTTGGATGAAGCGGCCCGGACCGACATTACGCGTACGCTTACGCGAGACTGGTTCTACCGACGTGCTTTGCACACAGGTGGCTGGCGGGTGACAGTTTCTCCAACTTTAGTTGTATCGAGTGTGGCTACGCCCGGTCCTTGCGAAGGTTAAAACAACACCAACTTGATAAACTATCATTGTGGTTTTGATGCATAGGTAAGAACGGTTCTTGCTAAGCCCGTAGCAGCCACGTAAAACTTGCAACAACAAAGTAGAGGACGTCTAACTTGTTTTTGCAGGGCATGTTGTGATGTGATATGGTCAAGACATGATGCTAAATTTTATTGTATGAGATGATCATGTTTTGTAACCGAGTTATCGGCAACTGGCAGGAGCCATATGGTTGTCGCTTTATTGTATGCAATGCAATCACGCTATAATGCTTTACTTTATCACTAAGCGGTAGCGATAGTCGTGTAAGCATAAGATTGGCGAGACGACAACGATGCTACGATGGAGATTAAGGTGTCGCGCCGGTGACGATGGTGATCATGATGGTACTTCGGAGATGGAGATCACAAGTACAAGATGATGATGGCCATATCATATCACTTATATTGATTGCATGTGATGTTTATCTTTTATGCATCTTATCTTGCTTTGATTGACGGTAGCATTATAAGATGATCTCTCACTAAATTTCAAGATAAAAGTGTTCTCCCTGAGTATGCACCATTGCCAAAGTTCGTCATGCCCAGACACCACGTGATGATCGGGTGTGATAAGCTCTACGTCCATCTACAATGGGTGCAAGCCAGTTTTGCACATGCAGAATACTCAGGTTAAACTTGACGAGCCTAGCATATGCAGATATGGCCTCGGAACACTGGAGACCGAAAGGTCGAGCGTGAATCATATAGTAGATATGATCAACATAATGATGTTCACCATTGAAAACTACTCCATTTCACGTGATGATCGATTATGGTTTAGTTGATATGGATCACGTGATCACTTAGATGATTAGAGGGATGTCTATCTAAGTGGGAGTTCTTAAGTAATATGATTAATTGAACTTTAATTTATCATGAACTTAGTCCTGGTAGTATTAGTATATCTATGTTGTAGATCAATAGCTCGCATTTAGCTCCTCTGTTTTATTTTTGATATGTTCCTAGAGAAAACTAAGTTGAAAAATGTTAGTAGAAGTGATGCAGATTGGATCCGTGATCTGAGGATTACCCTCATTGCTGCACAGAAGAATTATGTCCTTGATGCACTGCTAGGTGACAGGCCTATTGCAGGAGCAGATGCAGACGTCATGAATGTTTGGCTAGCTCAATATGATGTCTACTTGATAGTTTAGTGCACCATGCTTAACAGCTTAGAATCAGGATTTCAAAGACGTTTTGAATGTCATGGACCATATGAGATGTTCCAGGAGTTGAAGTTAATATTTGAAGCAAATACCCGAGTTGAGAGATATGAAGTCTCCAACAAGTTCTATAGCTAAAAGATGCAGGAGAATAGCTCAAGCAGTGAGCATGTGCTTAGATTGTCTGGGTACTACAATCGCTTGAATCAAGTGGGAGTTAATCTTTCAGATAAAATAGTGATTGACATAATTCTGTAGTTACCATCACCAAGTTAGTAGAACTTCGTGATGAACTATAGTATGCAAGGGATGACATAAATGATTCCCGAGTTTTTTCATGATGATGAAATCGATGAAGGTAGAAATCAAGAAAGAGCATCAAGTGTTGATGATTAACAAGACCACTAGTTTCAAGAAAAGGGAAAGGGAAGAGAGGAGGACTTAAAGAAGAATGGCGAGCAAGTTGCTGCTCAAGTGAAAAACCCAAGTCTGGACCTAAGCCTGAAACTGAGTGCTTCTACCGCAAAGGGACTGGTCACTGGAAGCGGAACTACCCCAAGTAATTGGCGGATAAGAAGGATGGCAAAGTGAACATAGGTATATTTGATATACATGTTATTGATGTGTACTTTACTAGTGTTTATAGCAACCCCTCAGTATTTGATACTAGTTCAGTTGCTAAGAATAGTAACTCGAAACGTGAGTTGCAGAATGAACAGAGACTAGTTAAGGGTGAAGTGACGATGTGTATTAGAAATGGTTCCAAGATTGATATGATCATCATCGCACACTCCCTATACTTTCGGGATTAGTGTTAAACCTAAAATAAATGTTATTTAGTGTTTGCATTGAGCATGAATATGATTGGATCATGTTTATTGCAATACGGTTATTCATGTAAGTTAGAGAATAATTGTTGTTCTGTTTACATGAATAAAACCTTCTATGGTCATACACCCAATAAAAATGGTTTGTTGGATCTCGATCGTGGTGATACACATTTTCATAATATTGAAGCCGAAAGATGCAAATTTAATAATGATAGTGCAACTTATTTGTGGCAATGCCGTTTAAGTCATATTGGTGTAAAGCGCATGAAGCAAATCCATGTTGATGGGTTTTTGGAATCACTTGATTATGAATTAGTTGATGCTTGCGAACCATGCCTCATGGGCAAGATGACTAAGACTCCGTTCTCCGAAACAATGGAGCGAGCAAAAGATTTGTTGGAAATCATACATACTGATGTATGTGGTCCGATGAATATTGAGGCTTACAGCAGGTATCATTATTTTCTGATCTTCACAGATGATTTGAGCAGATATGAGTATATCTACTTGATGAAACACAAGTCTGAAACATTTGAAAAGTTCAAATAATTTCAGAGTGAAGTGGAGAACCATCGTAACAAAAATAAAAGTTTCTACGATATGATCGCAGAAGTAAAATATTTGAGTTACGGTTTGGCCTTCAGATAAAACAATGTGAAATAGTTTCACTACTCACGCCACCTGGAACACCATAGTGTAATGGTGTGTCCGAACGTCGTAACCGTAATTTATTAGATATGGTGCGATCTATGATGTCTCTTACCGATTTACCACTATCGTTTTGGGGTTATGCATTAGAGACAGCTACATTCACATTAAATAGGGCACCATCTAAATCCGTTGAGACGACACCGTATGAACTATGGTTTGGCAACAAACCTAAGCTGTCATTTCTTAAAGTTTGAGGTTGCAGTGCTTATAAGAAAAAGTTTCAACCTGGTAAGCTCAAACCCAAATCGGAGAAGTGCATCTTCATAGGATACCCAAAAGAAAATGTTGGGTACACCTTCTATCGCAGATCCGAAGGCAAGATATTCATTGCTGAGAATGGATCCTTTCTAGAGAAGGAGTTTCTCTCGAAAGAAGTGAGTGGGAGGAAAGTAGAACTTGATGAGGTAACTGTACCTGCTCCCTTATTGGAAAGTAGTTCATCACAGAAATCTGTTCCTGTGACTGCTACACCAATTAGTGAGGAGGCTAATGATGATGATCATGCAACTTCAGATCAAGTTACTATCGAACCTCGTAAGTAAACTAGAGTGAGATCCGCACCAGAGTGGTACGGTAATCCTATTCTGGAGGTCATGTTACTTGACCATGACGAGCCTATGAACTATGAGGAAGCGATGATGAGCTCAGATTCCGCGAAATGGCTTGAGGCCATGAAATCTGAGATGAGATCCATGTATGAGAACAAAGTATGGACTTTGATTGACTTGCCCATTGATCGGCGAGCCATTGAGATTAAATGGATCTTCAAGAGGAAGACGGACGCTGATAGTAGTGTTACTATCTACAAAGCTAGAATTGTCGCAAAAAGGTTTTCGACAAGTTCAAGGTGTTGACTACGATGAGAGTTTCTCACTCGTACCTATGCTTAAGTCTGTCCGAATCATGTTAGCAATTGCCGCATTTTATGAAATCTGGCAAATGGATAAATAAAACTGCATTCCTTAATGGATTTATTAAAGAAGAGTTGTATATGATGCAAGCAGAAGGTTTTGTCAATCCTAAAGGTACTAACAAAATATGCAAGCTCCAGCGATCCATCTATGGACTGGTGCAAGCATCTCGGAGTTGGAATAGACGCTTTGATAAGTTTATTGAAAGAACATGCGGTACCCCCATGTTTGGTTTTGGTAATTGATGACAATCTCTATGGACTAATGGTTGCCTTGAGTTATATTTGAAGGTTTTGTCCATAGGCTTTTCTTGGAGTACATGTGTTGGTTTCAAGGAGAGTTTGTGTCGACCAAGGTGTTATTCAAGGAATTATCCAAAGATTGGTCATGTGAGAGTTGAGCTTATTGCAAGCATGTCTTGAAGAAGAAGATTGTGTGATCATTCATGTTTACCTTCAAGACATCATTCAAATGAAGAGAATTGGAAAGGTTCAAGGATGATCAAGACTAAGTCAAGAGTGAATCAAGTTGATCAACTCACAAAGCGCAGAAGATGTACCGAGAGGGATCAAGTGATCCCATGGTATGGTAAGAATTGTCAATTACGCTTTGTGTACTAACCCATGGTCTTCGTGAGAGTTCTTTGTGGGGTTAGGTTGCGGTGTGCAAGTTCAAGTGGAGCATCACGAAGAGATCAAATGCTTGAAGCTTGCCGTCCTTTGTGGTGATAATGGACTTGTGAAGATGTGTGGAAGAGTGGCTCACCCATAGTGGAGTATGGGGGAGCAATCAACTAGTCTTCATCGAGTCAACACAATCAAGAAAGTTGGTCCAACTTGAAGTCAAGATTGTCATCATCTAGCTCAAGTGGACCATGTGTAAGCCAAAGGTTTGCCCTTGATAGGTTTTCTATTTTACCGGTCTCATGATGGTAGTTGGGAGACCGGGTTATAGGATCGATTGACGTACTATCAAGGGGGGCTCTCGATGAGTAGCTTGATCGTATCGTTCGTAGAGAGCTCAAACCATTGCATCCTTGCATCATCTTTCTTGGTTCTTGTTTGGTTCTCTTTGTGAGTCTTAGAGCTTATGGTCATCTTGATGACAAGCTCGAGTTCATCGAAAACGGAGTTCACATGCATCTTCTATGATGTTTTCGATGTTGGAGGTTTTTCCGGTTCTTCTCGGTTGGAGGTGTCACTGTTTTGATGCTACTCGTCGTCTTGTTTCCAACAAGCTTGAGTTTGCTCAATTCGGAGCTCATATGCAGAAGTTATGGCAGTTCTGGTTTTCTTGAGAGTGGTTTTTGTCTGGTCCCAGCGGTAGTACCGCGTGCCCCAGCGGTAGTACCGCTTGGAGCTCTCAGCCGTTGTACCGCTGCTTTCGGGCGGTGGTACCGCCAACTTGCTCAGCAAAGACTTGGGCGGTTGTTCCGGCCAGGCACCGCCCAAGTACCGGTCAGGCCTCTGTTTTGATGCGGTACTCGGGCGGTGGTGGCCCGGTTGGTCCGGTCGTACCGGTACCACCGGTGTCCGGAGCGGTTCTACCGCTCAGGACTTAGCCGCCCGAGCGCTCAAGGCCATGCGGTTGCACCGGCCCGGTACCGCTCGACTACCGCACTTAGGGGTGACTCCCTTCTGTTCCTATGCGGTGGTTGAGCGGTGGCTGGGCGGTTGGTCCGGTTGTTCTTCTCAACCGGTGCTACCGCCTGGTCGCCCGGTTGTACCGCCTGATAAGGTTCTGCACGTATACTGTGAGTCCCGGTTGTACCGGGACCAGGAGCGGTAGTACCGCTCGTGTGTGGGCTGAGCACATAACGGTTGGATTTTCCCCCTCCTATAAAAGGGGGTCTTCTTCCCCTTTGAACCTAACCTTTTGAGCTCGTGTTCTTCCACCATTGTTGACCTTCTTCGAGCTTGCTAACTCTCAATCCCTCCATGGATTCTTGCTAGTTTTTGAGGGAAAAGAGAGAGGAGATCTAGATCCACATTTCCACCAATCACTTTCTCCTCTATGTGAGGGGAACTCCTTGGATCTAGATCTTGGAGTTCTTGGTGTTCTCCTTCTTGTTCTTCCTCTCATTTTCCTCCCTAGCATTAGTTGCTCCGGTGGGATTTGAGAGAGAAGGACTTGGGCACTCCGTGTGCCCTTGCCATTGCATTTGGTGCATCGGTTTGAGTTCACCATGGTGATACGTGGAAGTGAAGTTTGAGAAGCTTATTACTCTTGGGTGTTTGGGCACCCTAGAGCTTGTTCCTCTTGGGTGCCTTGGCGCCCTAGACGGTTGGTGTTGTTCGGAGCTCAATCATTGTGGTGTAAAGCTCCGGGCAAGCGTGGGGGTCTCCAATTAGGTTGTGGAGATCGCCCCGAGCAATTTGACGGGTACCGGTGACCGCCCCCAAGGGTTGCCAAAGTGTACGGGTTCGGTGACCGCCCCCAAGGGTTGCCATTTGTACGGGTTCGGTGACCGCCCTCAAGGGTCCCTTAGTGGAATCACGGCATCTTGCATTGTGCGAGGGCGTGAGGAGATTACGGTGGCCCTAGTGGCTTCTTGGGGAGCATTGTGCCTCCACACCGCTCCAAACGGAGATTAGCATCTGCAAGGGTGTGAACTTCGGGATACATCGTCGTCTCTGCGTGCCTTGGTTATCTCTTACCCGAGCCCCTTTACTCATGCACTTTACTTTGTGATAGCCATATTGTTTCTTGTCATATATCTTGCTATCACATAGTTGCTTATCTTGATTAGCATAAGTTGTTGGTGCACATAGGTGAGCCTAGTTGTTTTAGGTTTTGTGCTTGACAAATTAACCGCTAGGTTTATTCTGCATTTGTTCAAGCCTAAATGATAATTATTTTAAAACGCCTATTCACCCCCCCCTCTAGGCGACATCCACGATCTTTCATTGATCAAAGCATATAGTTTTATACAGACTTGCGGTGAAGCCTGTATTTACAAGAAAGTGAGTGGGAGCACTACAACATTTCTGATAAGTATATGTGAATGACATATTGTTGATTGGAGATAATGTAGAATTATTCTTCAAAGCATAAAGGAATGTTTGAAAGGAGTTTTTCAAAGAAAGACCTCAGTGAAGCTGCTTACATATTGAGCATCAAGATCTATAGAGATAGATCAAGACGCTAGATAAGTTTTTCAATGAGTACATACCTTGACAAGATTTTGAAGTAGTTCAAAATGGAACATTCAAAGAAGGAGTTCTTGCCTGTGTTACAAGGTGTGAAGTTGAGTAAGACTCAAAACCCGACCACGGCAGAAGATAGAGAGAGAATGGAAGTCATTCCCTATGCCTCAGCCATAGGTTCTATAAAGTATGCAATGCTGTGTACCAGACCTATTGTATACCCTGCCCTGAGTTTGGCAAGGGAGTACAATAGTGATCTAGGAGTAGATCACTGGACATTGGTCAAAATTATCCTTAGTGGAATAAGGATATGTTTCTTGATTATGGAGGTGACAAAAGGTTCGTCGTAAAAGGTTACGTCGATGCAAGTTTTGACATTGATCCAGATAACTCAAAGTCTCAATCTGGATACATATTGAAAGTGGGAGCAATTAGCTAGAGTAGCTTAGTGCAGAGCATTGTTGACATAGAAATTTGCAAAATACTTACGGATCTGAATGTGGCAGACCCGTTGACTAAACTTCTCTCACAAGCAAAACATGATCACACCTTAGTACTCTTTGGGTGATAATCACATAGCGATGTGAACTAAGATTATTGAATCTACTAAACCCTTGGGTGTTGGTCACATGACGATGTGAACTTTGGGTGTTAATCACATGGTGATGTGAACTATTGATGTTAAATCACATGGCGATGTGAACTAGATTATTGACTTAGTGCAAGTGGGAGACTGAAGGAAATATGCCCTAGAGGCAATAATAAAGTTATTATTTATTTCCTTATTTCATGATAAATGTTTATTATTCATGCTAGAATTGTATTAACCGGAAACATAATACATGTGTGAATACATAGACAAACAGAGTGTCACTAGTATGCCTCTACTTGACTAGCTCGTTGAATCAAAGATGGTTAAGTTTCCTAGCCATAGACTTGAGTTGTCATTTGATTAACGGGGTCACATCATTAGACAATGATGTGATTGACTTGACCCATTCCATTAGCATAGCACTTCATCATTTAGTTTGTTGCTATTGCTTTCTTCATAACTTATACATGTTCCTATGACTATGAGATTATGCAACTCCCGTTTATCGGAGGAACACTTTGTGTGCTACCAAACGTCACAACGTAACTGGGTGATTATAAAGGTGCTCTACAGGTGTCTCCGAAGGTACTTGTTGGGTTGGCGTATTTCGAGATTAGGATTTGTCACTCCGATTGTCGGAGAGGTATCTCTGGGCCCACTCGGTAATGCACATCACTTAAGCCTTGCAAGCATTGCAACTAATGAGTTAGTTGCGGAATGATGTATTACGGAACGAGTAAATAGACTTGCCGGTAACGAGATTGAACTAGGTATTGGAATACCGACAATCGAATCTCGGGCAAGTAACATACCGATGACAAAGGGAACAACGTATGTTGTTATGCGGTTTGACCGATAAAGATCTTCGTAGAATATGTAGGAACCAATATGAGCATCCAGGTTCCGCTATTGGTTATTGACCGGAGACGTGTCTCGGTCATGTCTACATAGTTCTCGAACACGTAGGGTCCGCACGCTTAAAGTTCGGTGACGATGTAATTAGGGTTTTTGTGTTTTGATGTACCGAAGGTTGTTCGGAGTCCCGAATGTGATCACGGACATGACGAGGAGTATCGAAATGGTCGAGACATAAAGATTGATATATTGGAAGCCTATATTTGGATATCGGAATCGTTCCGAGTGAAATCGGGATTTTACCGGAGTACCGGGGGGTTACTGGAACCCCCCCGGGGGTTAATGGGCCTACATGGGCCCTAAGGGAGAAGAGGAGGGACGGCCAGGGCAGGCCGCGTGCCCCCTCCCCCCTAGTCCGAATAGGACGAGGAAGGGGGAGGGGGCGGCGCCCCCCTTTCCTCTTTCCCCCTTCCCCTTTCCTTCTCCAACCGGTGGGAGTAGGACTCCTCCAGGCGCACCCCTAGGGGCCGGCCGCACCTCCCCCTCCCTCCTTTATATACGGGGGCAGGGGGACACCCCATGACACACAAGTTGATCTTCGTGATCGTTCCTTAGCCGTGTGCGGTGCCCCCTTCCACCATATTCCACCTCGGTCATATCGTAGCGGTGCTTAGGCGAAGCCCTATGTCGGTAGAACATCATCACCGTCATCACGCCGTCGTGCTGACAAAACTCTCCCTCAACACTCGGCTGGATCGGAGCTCGAGGGACGTCACCGAGTTGAACGTGTGCAGAACTCGGAGATGCCATACGTTCGGTACTTGGATCGGTCGGATCGGGAAGACGTACGACTACTTCCTGTACGTTGTGTCAACGCTTCCGTTGCCGGTCTACGAGGGTACGTAGACAACACTCTCTCCTCTCGTTGCTATGCATCATCATGATCTTGCGTGTGCGTAGGAATATTTTGAAATTACTACGTTCCCCAACAGAGATTGTCGAAGAAGTTGCGACTAACAGTGCACATGGAGTCGTGCCATCAGATGACATAATTAACCAACCCGATATCCATGAAGAACAACTTGTATGTAAACTTTCAGGCTCCTCGACAAGGATCACTAAGACAGGTTTGGATAGAGCCGAAGTTGTTTTTTCAAGATGACGTTGCCATCACCGTCAAAGTGATGTTCGTGTGAGAACATACTACAGAAAAGAAGAGATATGATAATCCCCTCTCCTCCACCTCCCGACAACGAAGCGACAACTGAAGGTGTAGGGGAGAGGAGAATTATCTTGGTCAACAAGTTAACACGGCGAAAAAGATAACAAGAGCAAGTCAAAGAGGCAAGAATAATAAAAGAAGCATAAGTAAAATTTCAAGGCCCAAGCATGGATGCACAGCAAGCTGGGGGGCTGATAGCATTGCGTACAACTGACTCGGTCCCACATACTAACGCTTACGTGTGAGGGTTTCCTTGGAGAAGAGCAGCAGTCGCCGTCGACGGAGATACTTTTGGTCCCCGCCCCTCATGTTTCCATCTGAGCGCTGAGAGGGGGGCCTCAGATCTTCATCAGTTTTGTATTCTTCATTAGTGCCTAGCGGTGATCGCAGTTTTAATGGATAAAGTTACTTCTGGTGATGTCATGGTGCTAGAGAGGTTTGTGTCATAGCATATCTGATTATTCAAATCTGATGAGTATATTATATTGTGTCAACCTGTTTTTGTTGGCTTGATTCTTTGTGGAGTGATATATTTCCTCGACACCTTGGTGAATATCTTTTGATTCGATGAGCTGCTCTTGTAGGGGATCATCCCTGGCCCAAGTACTTTCATCGCTCAAGGCTTCACGTATTTTTGGATGGGCAAATCAAGGGGCTATTAGAAACCTTTATTGGTTATCAAGTTCGTGCAGGTGAAAGAATGGCAGTAACATTGCTCTGCTCTAATTGTAGCCTCTTTACTGAAGTTGGAGTATTTCGTCTTCCAGATATTTATACCACGGAAGATGCTTCCAATATATATCATTATAATTCTTAGTCTTAGCGTTTTTGCTTGGATCTTTGATCCAAAACCGTGTACCTGCAATAGTTATGAGGACGAATAAATTTACATGTGATCTCAAAAAAATATGAAGGTATGAGAGGGATTGGCACAATGTGCTATAGTCCTGCCCTCTATCCCAGCTAGCCCTCCCTGGTCCCAAAGACTCGTGGGACAAAGATTGCCTCTTTTATGCTCAAACCTCTTTATTTCAAGGGTAGCCTTAATCATATGTTAAGGACCCCAAGTTTATATAAAGCACCTCATGGACATGTAATCATTCACTCTCACTTGAACACGAATTAAGAGAGGGGGCGCTAGAGCTCCAAGTCCCGTTCGGGAAGCTATAGGGTCGGATCCATGAGTCTCCAAAATGTACTTTTTGTATGATCTTTTTCTGATGAAATGATGATGTAATGGTTTGAATTAGAGGTTGTTGCCAGATCTATTCATCTTTTATAACAATATGATGCATTGATTTGGCAGTATGAAGCTAAGAGTGTATTCATCTAGTTCTTTGTATGCTACTGTAAGTTTTAGGGGGGTTCAGCCAATTTACCTGCATTTTTGTTTGACAATTGAAAGTTCAACAAAAAATTCAAGGTTTTTTGTGGCTACTTTCTCAGTAAAAAATATATGACATGTGATAATCATATGAAGATGGGTATGCCCAAACCTTTACAGTGTGTTTATTGCACTGAAGTTGAGTTAATTGCTAGGTTGACTTGGAAAGAAGTTAAGTGAACTTTTAATGTTGTCACAGTAGATTTTTGAATCTCTTGTTAAGCATTGGCTCTGAAATAAGAAACAATTCGTTTAATTATAGTTTCCTCTGCAATCCTGTGGGAACTATAAACCGACATAAACACAAGGAGAATTGAATAAAAACAACGGAAACCAAAAAGAATCAAATAAAACCAAAAATGGAAAATGATGGAAAACCAATGAAAATAGTGAAACCTAGAAAAAAAGAAAAAACAAAGAAGAAAAGAAAAGAAAAACAGTGAAATCCAGGAAATAACAAAGGAACCGAAGAATCGTAAAAAAAGAAATAAAGAAATAAAACCAACAAAGAAAAAGAGAAAATCGTGAAAAAACAAAAAAAATGAGAAAACCAAAGAAATGCATGAAAGAACCAAGGTAAATCAAAAGAAAAAAACAGAAGACAACCGGACCAAACCAAGAAACAGCAAGAGCGTGCGGACGAGAAGCCAACGGAGAAAGAAACATCGAAACGGGCTGGTCCAGGAACAACGGGAGAGTAAAACCCTTCAAACGAGTTGTCCAGACGAGCTTCCTCAAAAAAACGAGATAACTCTCGCGAAAGGGCGCAACTTCCTCTCTCGTATCCCTCTTCTGGGCCGCGAAGAACACGTGAGACAGGGTTTCTGATATTTGCTTATGATAAGTCGCCGCCACCCACTGGCCTCTTCTTGATCCTCCGTTCGTCGCCGAAAAATAGAGCAGGCTACTCACCGCCGTCGTTGTCGTCGTCCTGGAAACGATCCGATTTGCGTGATGCCGATGACGCAGGGCAAGAAGAGGAGAAGGGTGAATAAGCATGGCGTGGCGGCGAGAACTCGAGCTCGGCCTACTCTCGTTCGTTCAGGGAAGGAGGAGAAGGCCTCTTCCGAGCCTAGCGAGACTGCCTCGGCTAAGCAGCCGATATACCTTGTGGTGGAGCACGGACTCGACGAGCCCACCCACTCCATCATCGAGGTCGCCGCGGGCGGCGCCACACGCCAACTGATCAGATCCAGCAAACACGGCATGTTGTTCGCGGCGGTGGGGACGGCGTACGGGCCCCGGATCGCGTGCCTCGGCCTGGACCGAACCACCCTCTACGATCCTAAGGCCTCCGCCAAGTACAGCGGCCCCCGCCTCGTCTACTCCAAGATGCATCCCGTCCTGATCGCGCATGGCTGCAAGCTCCACGCGCTCTCCCGCCGCCCCTCCGTCGTGCCGGGGCGGGACTTCATGCCCTGGTTCCACGTCCTCGACCTCAACGACGTCGGGGATGATCTAGGGTGGCGCCAGCTGCCGCCGCCGCCCATCTTCCCGTGCCTCATCAACCCGCTGGAGTACCGCGACGGGATCGAGGTCCGCGTCTCTGCCTATGCGGTTGTCGGCTCCCACATCCTGCTCTCCGTGGAACAAGACAAGGGTACAGGCACCCCCCTTGTGTGCGTTGACCATCCACACCAACAACGACGCTACTGAGCTCGAGGCACCATGGGGTACTGGCACACAAGGGGGAGCTCTGTAGGCACGACCCTGGAGCATTGAACAGCATGCTCGCTAGCCCCGCAAATGGTGGTGCTAGATTCGGAACAGAAAGATGGATTGCCCAAATGCCCTGCTACCATTCGGGGCGGAGCAATTCGGCGATGACCTCGTTTGTGTAGCAGGGTAGAGTCATGGACATGTAGATCATGTCATTCACTGTCTTGGTTGGTGCCACGCTCTCAGGGTTTTGGTTACCGAATGCCCCCCTACGCGCGATAAACCCCCATACCGAGCAAAAATACCCATTTTTTGAGTTTAAACGTTGAATCTATAGCAAACTATGGTAGCGTCTCAGTTCGTTCTGGCGTGTTGACAACAACCTATTTTTCTCTTCAAGAGGGTAGCTGATTACAAAATGTGAAAAGTAAACGACCCAAGAGTCGAATTAGCAACCTCACAGCATGCGAGTAGATGATGTTCCGCTAGGCTAGTAGCTCTTTTATGTGTTGTCTATAACTATTTTCATATATTTTGAACGAAATATGTATATGGCAACCGTAATCGTTTTTGCAAAACTGCCACACCACTCGGTGTCCCTTCGATCAGCATCACACACATAAGTCTTCCTCCCGTATTCCTCACCCGCGTCAAGTCCCCAGCCGACGGTGTCTTTCTCTGATTCATCCTCCTTGCCGCCAAGTCCGAGCCCGCCTCGCCGCATCCTCCTTCGGCGACCCGCCGCCGGCAAGCCAAACCGTAGTGCCGCCCCTTGTTCCCTCCTTTTCCCTTCGTCTTCCTTCCTTCCTCCCTATTTGTCATCTCTTTCTATTTGCTCATGGGAGCTCCCATGGCGCCGCCCATGGATCCGAGCAAGCTGCCGCCGGAAACACAACACATCCACTGGACCCCCTCCGCCCCAACGGCCGCTACCTCTGGCGCCTCCCTGGCGTCCGCCGTTGCCTAGTCGCCATCTTCGAGACCCGCGATTGCAACACCTCCTCCAGGGCCGGACCAGGGGCGAGGCTCCAAGAAATTATGTAGTTGGGAGGTGTAAACAAGCTCAATTGACCAAAAATGGAGTTTTGAAGGTTGATGGATCCAAGCAGAGTGAGGAGCCTGCTGCGTACGAGACCCGGCGGCACCGCATCGCAGGAGTGTGTTGTGTGTCCCTTGCGTGTTCAATTCAATTGTCCCTTGCCCAGTCAGTTCAGTTGTGTTGCTTGGTTGTTTCGTAAGAAAATCTGAAGGGAAATGTATTGTTAAGAGATGCCAATACTGTTGTTGCTTCTTTGCAACTTTTTTGTTCATTTCTTACAAGAAACCGTAGCCTATTCATATCTAGTGCTGCTACAAACTTATAGAGTGTACAATTAGACTAGCCTGGTATATTCAGTACTTTAATTTATTGTTCAGTTGTACCACTTGTTGGTACAAAAAAACTATGTTAGTTCTACACATTTCCAGTGTTATGTGCTAGAATTTCAGTGTTAAGTACTACAACAATGTTCAATTTGGAGAGGTTCCGGTGCTTTCTTGCTGCTGTTATGTGTTAGTCCAGTGTCATAAATTGTTTCTTGTGTTCTTGTTAAGCCTGTAAGTGCGGCCCTAAAATGCAGTTTGGATAAGTTCTAGTGCTTTGTTGTTGCTGTTATGTTGTACACAATCTGCACTTTAAAGAGGGTCCAATGCTTTGGATGGTGCCATTTCTTGCTATTAAGCATGCAAGTGTGTTGTGAAAAACTGCAATTTGAGATATTCTAGTGCTTTGCTGTTGTTTGTTATTCCTGTACTAGCACTTGTAAAATTCAGAAATCAGTAGATGTTCAAGTCCCATGTTGCGGTTGTTTTCTTGCTTTTGCTAAGTCCGTAGGTGTGCGCTATTTTGTTTTCGAACAATTTCGTGCATTGGATCTATATTGGATGGCAGATAAAAGAGGGCATGTTACAACACGACTTGCTAGAGGCAAGTCACCGGATCTCGGTCCAGATAGAACAAATAATATTAGGTATTGTTGCGTCTGTGTTGTGTGGTGGGGGAACTTAGTTATTCCTTGGCTAGATACATGCTACCTCTTGAGCACTGCGTTGGTTTTCCCCGAAGAAGAAGGGATGATGTGGCAAAGTAGCGTAAGTATTTCCCTTAGTTTTTGAGAACCAAGGTATCAATCCAGTAGGAGGCTATGCGCGAGTCCCTCGTACCTGCACAAAGCAAATAACTCCTCGCAACCAACGCGATAAGGGGTTGTCAATCCCTTCACGGTCACTTACGAGAGTGAGATCTGATAGATATGATAAGATAATTTTTTTGGTATTTTTATGATAAAGATGCAAAGTAAAATAAAAGCAAAGTAAAAATCAAAGGAAACAACTAAGTATTGGAAGATTAATATGATGAAGATATACCTGGGGGCCATAGGTTTCACTAGTGGCTTCTCTCAAGAGCATAAGTATTCTATGGTGGGTGAATAAATTACTGTTGAGCAATTGACAGAATTGAGCATAGTTATGAGAATATCTAGGTATGATCATGTATATAGGCATCACGTCCAAGACGAGTAGACCGACTCCTGCCTGCATCTACTACTATTACTCCACTCATCGACCGCTATCCATCATGCATCTAGAGTATTAAGTTCATGAAAACAGAGTAACGCCTTAAGCAAGATGACATGATGTAGAGGGATAAATTCATGCAATATGATAAAACCCCATCTTGTTATCCTCGATGGCAACAATACAATACGTGCCTTGCTGCCCCTACTGTCACTGGGAAAGGGCAGCGCAAGATTGAACCCAAAGCTAAGCACTTCTCCCATTACAAGAAAGATCAATTTAGTAGGCCAAACCAAACTAATAATTCGAAGAGACTTACAAATATAACCAATCATACATAAAAGAATTCAGAGAAGATTCAAATATTTTTCATAGATAGACTTGATCATAAACCCACAATTCATCGGTCTCAACAAACACACCGCAAAAAGAAGATTACATCAAATAGATCTCCACAAGAGAGGGGGAGAACATTGTATTGAGATCCAAAAAGAGAGAAGAAGCCATCTAGCTAATAACTATGGACCCGTAGGTCTCAGGTGAACTACTCACACTTCATCGAAGGGGCTATGGTGTTGATGTAGAAGCCCTTCGTGATGGATACCCCCTCCGGCGGAGCTCCGGAACAGGACCCAAGATGGGATCTCGTGGATACAGAAAGTTGCGGCGGTGGAATTAGGGTTTTGGCTCTGTATTTGATCGTTTGGGGGTACGTAAGTATATATAGGAGGAAGGAGTACGTCGGTGGAGCAACAGGGGGCCCACGAGGGTGGAGGGCGCGCCTGGGGGGGGGGGGTTGGCGCGCCCCCTACCTCGTGGCCTCCTCCTTTGTTTCTTGATGTAGGGTCCAAGTCTCCTAGATCATGTTCGGTGAGAAAATCACGTTCCCGAAGGTTTCATTCCGTTTGGACTCCGTTTGATATTCATTTTCTTAGAAACCCTAAAATAGGCAAAAACAGCAATTCTGGGTTGGGCCTCGATTAATAGGTTGGTCCCAAAAATAATATAAAAGTGCATAATAAAGCCCAATAATGTCCAAAACAGTAGATAATATAGCATGGAGCAATCAGAAATTATAGATACGTTGGAGACGTATCAATACACCACAGTATTGGTGCCAGTTTGAAGTTGAGATCAATTTTCATCACATATATGAAAATTGATGTTATTTTCTAGATAATATAGCATGGAGCAATCAAAAATTATAGATACGTTGGAGACGTATCAATACACCACAGTATTGGTGCCAGTTTGAAGTTGAGATCAATTTTCATTGCATGGATGAAAATTGATGTTATTTTCTAGTGTGAAGAAAAAAATCAATCACACCGTAATTTTTGTTTCCTTTTTTTGAAAGATTAACTACTCTTTTTTAATTTTTGAGGTCGACACCATAATATCGGCAAGAAAAATTCAAAAAACAATTAGGTGATTAAGGGGTGTTCACTTTTCACATGGTAATTTATGCATTGCAGATTTGATAACTTACGTAAAAACACCATGATAACATTTCACTAGTGCAGAACCGGGCTTTGGTGCCGGTTCGTAAGGGCCTTTAGTGCCGGTTCCACAACCGACACTAAAGAGTGGGGACTAAAGGTCCCCCCTTTAGTACCGGTTCATCACGAACCGGCACTAAAGTGCCACCACATGGCACGAGCCAGGCCCGGGTGCATGTAGGACATTAGTACCGGTTGGTAACACCAACCGGTACTAAATGTTTTGGTTTTATTTTTTCATTAATTTTGTGTTTTCCATTTAATTCTTTTTTGTTTGCTGGTATTTTACGATATTACGTATTGTACACGTTATGCATATATATAAATAGATTTTCTCGTAGAACCGATCATACATACATATATATATATATATATATATATCATTGAATGTCTCACAACCACCATTAATTATTCACGCATACACATGTATATATATATACAATTTCTCCTACATGTTGCCTTGGTGCCTTCAGAGCACGATGACAAGTGGTTCATGGGGGCGGTAGCGGGTAATAGTATTCTCCTTTGGGATTTATGACCTGGTCGAGCAAAAATCCCGCTATTTCCTCTTGAAGTGCTAGTATGCGCTCCGTTGTTAGGAGCTTCTCCCGCACCTCTTTGAACTGTTAAGAAGGAGATTAATATGCATGTATATTAGTTGTGTGACTAGATAGCGATAATGATGTAAATATTGTGAATAGTGTTCTGGCAAACGTACCCATTCCTGTCTTTGAGATTTGCTCCTTTCGGACGCCATCATGCGAATGTTCTCGCAAACGTAGTATGCACACAGATTATTCCCCGGAGCCTGCCTCAGAGCCTTTACAAGAATGGAATTTAATCAGATAATAATTAATCAAGCATGATAATTAATTAATGGTATTGAAACAAGAATTAAAGAGATGGTAAGATAGCTAGTAATACTTAATTACTTACCTTGGGTCGAAACCAAAACAACTTTTGTGGCCATTTGCCTGGAGTCATCTTGATGAACTTTGCCCAAGCCCTGCCCGCCAGGAAAGAAAATAAATAAAGGGGTTATTAAATAGTTGATATCAGGAAATGACGAACTAATTAAATAGGCCGAGATATAGTTAATAATGATTAAAATTACCTGCCGACTATCCCCTTCACGATGGCGAAGTCACTTTCTGCCTTAAGTAGTGAGTCCATTACTTCAACTGTTCCTTTATCAACTTGAATGATTAACAAGATCCAGTGGAAACTGCATGCGCACACGTTTGCATATCTTAATTAAGTGGGCATGTGCACAACACTAATCAACTAGCCTAAACCCTATACACTTAATTATTAACATCTAGCTAGGTAGTAAGCAAAAACGGAATTTGTAGTACAAGACAGTGTGACTCACATGAAGTTGTAAGGAAGCAGTATATCTTCATTGCTATTGAGGCACTCGAAGAACTCTAGCATGCTTTCCTCTAAACTTGCTCGATAACTTGGAATATTCCATGTGTACTCATTAACGATATTAGGGTCAATGAACCAATGCCATAGCATCCATATTTTTTCATTTTATACATCTTCATCATGCATAATACCACAAAAAAGAATATAGTGAGGATAATTATAGGTAATGATTGATCAAAATGATCACTACAGCTAGCTTGAGACTTAAATTACAGAAAGAAATCACTTAGAGACAATAGCAACTGACGAGACATTTGTCGAGTGCGTCTTGATTGTATAACTGAAATAGTTCTGAATACTCAACGGACAGAGCTTTCTCATGGTAGTAATGCTCCTCCTTGACATTCACCGTGAGGGACTCTCGATTGGAAATCTTGGTAATGTTCATGTACCACTAATGTAATTAATACATTCTCGTTGGGAGGTTCTTGACCTCCTCGGGCTTGACCAAAGGTTGGCCGCGAACATATTGTCGTTTTATTTCCTCCTCTCTAAGCGGAGACATGGGATCGATGTCGAGGAGTTGTCCAACACTGATACCGAGCATTTTAGCATTCCTTATATGCTCCTCGGTTATTACCAGATTGTTCAGCTGGGGAACGGTTTGCCCACAATAATATATAGTGCACGTACTCTCATGTGTTGTTGGCACAACAAGCGCAGGGGGGTCGATTGCACTGCCTGTTCTCCCGGCTGGGGAACAGTTTTGCCGTATTTTTTGGCAGTTGCTTGTTGGCTCGAGCTCGAGCTCGCTTCCCTCTGTAGTCGTGCTCGATGTGCCTTCCTGAGTTGGCGCTCATAGTCAGAGTCAACAGGCTTGGGAGCTGGTGGTCTAGACATACGAATGAAGTGGTCAATATTTTCCTCGGGCAGTTTCTCCCTTGGCGGCGGTGCCGGTTTCGGTCCAAAATGGGCGTCCACTTGGGACTTCACTATGGATTTGTTTTGCTCCTCGGTCATGTCGTAAGGCCTTTGAGGAAGAGGAGCGAGGCTGCTTGGACCATATTTATATCTCTTGCCTCCGCGTGTACCTCCTGTACTACCTCGACTCGTACCGCTATGCACCATAGCTCCGGCGTGTCTCTTTTGCGATTGTTGAGGTGGCGGAGACGGCTGACGTGGCTGAGTTGGAGCAGGAGTCTACTCACGCATTGGTGGACTTGGAGGAGCAGGAGTCTGCTGACATGGTGGCGAACTTCGAGGAGTCGGCTCACGCGTTCGTGGACTTGGAGGAGCGGGAGTCTGCATACACGGTGGCGGACTTCAAGGAGGAGTCAGCTCACACGTTCGTGGACTTGGAGGAGCGGGAGTCCCCTGACTCGGTGGCGGACTTCGAGGAGGAGTCGGCAGACGCGGTGTCGGTGGATTTCGAAAGACGATGCAATCCTTTCTTCATAGGATGATATGTTGTATGGCCTCTCCCAGTGTGTGCTTGTCGTCACCTCCAGTAATGTCAAGCTGTAGCCCCGAATATGGGTCCACCACCTCATCAACCAAGACACGAGCATTGCCCGTTGGAATCGGGGTGCAATGGAAGGTTGCTTCGGGGGTAATTGTAAAAGCAACGGCGTCTGCCACCTTCATGGATATGTTCTTCATTTTGAAGTGTAGCTCACAGTTAGTGTTCTCTATGATGTCATCCACACGGTATGTATCCAGCAGTGAGTCGCCAGGGGCGGAACCAATGCTGCTTCTCGGCATGGATGGGATGGTGCTATCCAATGCTGGACGATCCTCCGCTTGCTGCTGCCGCTGCTGAGACCCCCTTTCCTAGCTAAGTGAGTCGATCTGCTACTGCTGCTGCTTGAATTTGAGTGCCAAGTCCGTGTGCCTTGCTTCTAGGCCTTGAAGGAGTTCTGCGTCCTGCTTCCACTGCTCCTCATCCAGCTTCCTCTTCTTCCCCTCCTCCCTCTTCTTTCTTGCACGGGTCCTATAGTCGTCGTTCCATTATGAAAATCCCTCATACCAGGGAATAACGCCCTTGCCTCGTGTTGTTCCCGGGTGTTCAGGATTTCCCAGGGCGCGCGTAAGCTCATCGTTCTCTTTGTTGGGCGTGAACACGCCCTTTCGAGCATCTTCTATTGCGTCAAGTAACTTTTGTTCGGCTCCTTTTAGACTTGCCTTCTTCGAAACCTCACCTGTCTTCGGGTCCAACTCCCCCCCCCCCCCATGCACATAGAACCAAGTTCTGCACTTGGGCGGCCAGCTCCTAGTAACCGGAGTGACCCCTGCATCCTCCATATTTTGCTCAGACTTATCCCACTTAGGCATTTCTACCGCGTAGCCACCTGGCCCCAACCTATGGAACTGCGTCTTTTCTGCGGCATTGGCCT